>NC_080747.1:32616666-32928888 GCF_020826845.1 Diceros bicornis minor
ACCCACATACAAAATAGAGGAAGACTAGCACAGATGTTAGCTCAAGGCTAATCTTCCTCACCAAAAAAAAAAGAGGAAGGTTGGCAACAGATGTTAGCTCGGGGTGACTCTTCCTCAGCAAAAGACAAAAAAAACAGTAAGTTAACAAGTGTTGGCAAGGATGTGGAGAAATTGGAACCCTCATGCACTGCTGGTGGGAATGTAAAATTATGCAGTTGCTGTGGATAATGGTATGGTGGTTCCTCAAAAAATTAAACATGGAATTACCAAGTGATCCAGCAGTTTCACTTCTGATTATGTACTCAAAAGAACTGAAGCAGGGTCTTAAAGAGATATTTGTACACCCATGTTCATAGCAGCATTATTCATAGTAGCGAAAAAACAAAAACAATGCAAATGTCCATTTATGGATGATGAATGGATAAACAAAATTTGGTATATACATACAACGGAATATTATTCACTCTTAAAAAGAAAGGAAATTCTGATATATGCTACAACATGGATGAACCTTGAAAACATTATAAGTGAAATAAGCCAGATGCAAAAGGACAAATATTGTATGATTCCACTTATAGGAGGTACTTAGAACAGTCAAATTCACAGACAGAAAGAGGAATAGTTGAATACCAGAGGCTGAGAGGAAAAATGAGGAATTATTATTTAATGGGTATAGAGTTTTAGTTTGGGATGATGAAAAATTTCCAGACATGAATGGTGGTGATGGTTATACAACTGTAACTTAAAAATGGTTAAAATGGTAAATTTTATGTTATGTATATTTTACCACAATTTAAAAAAATAAAAAGCTTGAGATGAGGTATTGTAAGGAAGCCTAGTGAGAGCCTGTACAGAAAGCCTTGGTACTTAGTTTTATATAAAGATAGAAATGTAAAAATCTAATTGTCTAGTGTGGAGAATAAGGTTTTGTTGTTTTTAAAAAATAATTCTATTTAGCAGTGTGTGCTTAGTTTACATACTAGTCTAGACATGGTTGAAGCTCTAATTGTTGCAATATCTAAGTGCTTTCCTGAACTTTTGGGAAATATGAGAATGTATCTTCCCTTAATCAAATATACAAAATTGTGGAATAATAAATTACCAAATGCTATTTAAACTATATTTCTTTAAAACTAATCTCCCTCCTAATGTTAACTTAAGAAAATATTATGCTAATAGGTTAAAGATGTGTAAGAATTCATACTATTGATGGGGCTGGCCCAGTGGCGTAGCGGTTAAGTACGGACACTCCGCTTCGGCAGCCTGAGGGTTCTCAGGTTCTCAGGTTCGCCTGTTCAGATCCCGGGCGCACACAGTCGCACCGCTTGTCAAGCCATGCTGTGGCGGCTTCCCATATAAACCAGAGAAGATGGGCACAGATGTTAGCCCAGGGCCAATCTTCCTCGGCAAAAAGAGGAGGGTTGGCATTAGATGTTAGCTCAGGGCTGATCTTCCTCACACACACAAAAAAGAATTCATACTATTGTTACTACATCAAAATCATAAAAAGCAGGATAAAATGTAGTTGCATCAAATTCTGAGTACAGTGCTTTTGCTGAGATATTTATATGATAAGTATATCTCTTGCTACTTTGGAATATGCTTTTCATTACAGCTCTATTATACAGAGAAGCCTGGCCTCTGTAGAGTCTCCTGAAAGTGCCAAAGTCATGGTGCTTGCTAACTTTAGAGGGCACAGGGGAAATTCTTTTGCATATGCTTCCCTAAGCCTTTGGGAAGACGGACTTAAAGCTAGATTGTTACCTGGAAAGGAGTCATTCCCTAGGATACTACAGTTGAATGAGCATCCATAGAGAGGTGAAAGTGGGTATGAATCTCTACTCCAGGAAGCACCAAGAAAGGGAAAAATATTTATCTACTATTCATAGGGCAATGTCTTCAGTGGTCACTCTCAGTTGGCCCTTCAGTTTGGTCTTCACTCTAGTGGGGAAAGTTGTAACACTGAGTAATCCTGATGAGAAGGCTGCAGAATAGTAGAGACAGAGTGGTAAATTTCCTCAATAATAGCAACAACCAGGAGAGTAACAAACTATGATTGTACCTTGGTATATCAGACAGGGTCTTGGCAGGAAGCAGATGGTTAATCCAAAGAGTTTGTTGAAGAAACTATTTACAAAAGTTAAAGGAAGCTGACAAAGGCTAACGACAGCAGGGAGCTCTTGGCTCCTCCAGGCTTGAAGGGGTAAGTTGGGCAAGATTACCAGAATCCTGAAAGAGCTATAGCAGTAGCTGCAGCTGCAGCTGAAAGGGAAAGCTATTGGAAAGGAACTGTAGCCTTTGGTAGGGAAATGCAGCATTGTTATCCCTTAGCCTCATCTTCTGCCAGAGCCTCCCACAGGCCACACTCAGCTGGAATCCAGAAGGTAAAGCAGTCTTGTTGATACAGAGACAACATTGTACACCATATTTCCATTATCTAGGGGCACAGAGTAGAGAAGGTCGGAGAGTGGATTTGGAGGAGCAAATGAAGAATATCTGGCCAACTTAATGAGGCTTATAAAATTTATGAAAATCATTCAATTATGAATGATAAATAATTGACATAACTGAGGGGTTGAGTAGGTAGAAGCTGGTTGTGGATTTTAGTTAGTGAAAAGTTCCCATGTTGATCAGTTCATGGCCTTTGAGATGACCAAAGGAAGGGGGTTTTGAAGGGTGGCTTCTGAAGGATTGGGATCTTTGCGCTGGGGCCCCAGTGATTCTAGGCTCTAAATTAGAGAACTCTGGTTTAGAGATCAGAAAAGAATTAACCAACTCAGCAAAAACAATTGGGATAGTCATCAGAGGGCAGTCTACCGGAAAGGCGGCTGGTGTCTTGAATGTGAAGTGTGGCGGCCCTGTAGCCATGTCCCAGCTGTAGCTGCATATGCCTTGGACAGAGTGGAATTACGAGGTCTTTTCCTAAAAAAAGCTCCCACCTAAAGAACCTCTGCCCCTGATAGGAACCTAATCAGTAATGTAGGACAAGGAAACATAATCTGTGCTATTAAAACCAGCTTTCCACTTATGCTGCAGATACTCTAAAAGCTACACTGGTGGGAGTTCTGATCTAATCTCTAAATTTGGAATAAGACAGTGTGCATTACAATCAATACTGTGGTGCCCACTGCCCGGAGCTAAGTTTAGAAGTTCGACTGTGGATCTAAATGCTGCTTTCCACTCTTGCTGCTAGAGCTCCTCACCCCAGCTGGGGCGGATAGGGGAGGGGAGCTAACAAGACGGGAAGGGCAGAACTTAGCGAAAGAAAAAAAAAAAAAAAAAGCAAAATGATCTCAGAGTTATGACTCGGTGTTTCAAAAAGAGTTAAATGAGGGGCCGGCCCGGTGGCGCAAGCGGTTAAGTGCGCGCGCTCCGCTGCGGCGGCCTGGGGTTCGCTGGTTCGGATCCCGGGCGCGCACCGACGTACTGCTTGGTAAGCCATGCTGTGGCGGCGTCCCATATAAAGTGGAGGAAGATAGGCACCGATGTTAGCCCAGGGCCGTCTTCCTCAGCAAAAAAGGAGGAGGATTGGCGATGTTAGCTCAGGGCTGATCTCCTCACAAAAAAAAAAAAAAAAAAAAAAAAAAAAAAAAAAAAAAAAAAAAAAAAGAGTTAAATGAGAGGCTTGGGTAGAATAGGCAGTGGTGAGAGAAAGAAAGGAAAAAAGTCTCAAAAGGCTGGCAAAACACAAGGTCAGGAAAGGGCTATAGGAAAAAAATTGCTCTGCATTTAGAAGAACAGGCAATTTGAATCTGAAGAGCAGTAATAAAAACTAGCAGGAGCTACAAAAAGGAAGACTCGCACATTTCGAACGTTGGCAGTTATTATCAGGGGTCAGCAAAGCCCTATTACGCCTTGTTGCATTTTTTTGAATGTGAATCAACACATCAAAACACATTGTTCTGTTAGGGGCAGCAGAAGAGTTACCAGATTAACTTTCCTTCATCATCTAAAACCAATTTTACAACTTCACATACATAATGTTTATGTAAATTATGTATTCTGAAAGGGTGTGACTTTTTAGATTTAACTCTCGTGTCTAAGCAGTACTGTATACTCAAATATACTCAGGACTCCTTTATACTCTTCAAAAATATTGAGGATTCCAAAGAGCATTTGTTCATGTGGGTTAAACAACATTGTGTTAGAAATTAAAACTGAGAAATTATTGAAATATTAATAAATAACTATAATAAACTCAGTACAGGCTTATGTAAGTAATATATCTTTAGTGAAAATAACTGTATTTTCCAAAACAAAATCTCTTTAATACCTAGCTTAACAGAACAAAGCTGGATTTTCACATATGCTTTTGCATTCAATATGTTGCATATGTTGTTTTTATTGAAGTATATGAAGAAAAGCCAGCCTCCAATATAGTTGGAAAGGGAAGGAATATTTTAATAACTTTTTCAGATAATTGTGGATATTCTTCTTTAATATTACATTAAATCAAGACAAATGGTCGTTTTGTAAAGATTAGTTGCAATGTAGAATCTGAAATGTTATCAGTGAACTTTTGGTATTCTGTTACATTAAAATCCATTGGCCCGTCTTGAACCTCCAGCGGATGTTTTACCCATGCGTGATTTTGTAACATCATGCACTGGTCACTTGGAAAATATTGGTTCAATGGTTTATGCAGATCTTCCAAATTTTGACACATTTCATTGTACAATTTCAAGCAATCACATTTGTTATTATCACCACCAATTTAATCAGAAATGTCTTTAAGTGTATTGAGAAGTTGCCAAGTTACAGTGGTAGATATGTTTTCGAAAACTAATTTTCAGTTGAAAGGTTGAATTTTATCATTGGCAACAAATTCTGCCAGTTGTTTTCCTTGAAGTGACAGGCTCACATGTTCATTTTTGATAAAACGTCTGTAAAATACCCAACTCTTAATAAAGATAGTTTGTCTCAATCGTTATTTTAAGTAAAAATGGTGTTCCATGAAAAAAGTGGCTAGTTCAGCTCACAACTCAACCAACTGCACAAGTGCTTTACCATGTACTTTGGTATGCAGTGGAAGGCCTTATGTATCCTTCCCAAGTATCACATAGACCATTAAGAAGACGTACTTGAAAGTTGAGGTTTAATAAAATTAATAATTTCTACTGCTTCATCAAAGACATTTTGAAGTGGAACTGGCATTTTTTAATAGTGAGTGTGTGGCATTAGTAAAATTATTGGTAGTACAGTAATTGTTTTTGCTCAGTATGCTTTTACATCATTCGTACAAGTGTCAACACAGTAAAAAGGCAAATAATGTCTTAGTTTTATAATGATAATAGTTTGGGCAATGCAGACTGACCCCTGAAAACATCTTACGGACACCCAGGTGTCTGCAGACTATATTTGAGATGAATTCTTCTCATCCCTGCCAGAATGTAAATCTTACAACTTGAGAGGTTTTTTTTGTCTCTTGTTCACTGATATGCCTCCAGGGTCTAGATCATGCCTGGCACATAGTAGGCACTCAATACATATTTAATTAATTAAGTAATCAATCAGAACTAGATCATAATAATGAAGAGCTTATAATCTGCATTACTGGAAACCCATTTTAAAAAATTTAGTTTTGAATAGGTAAAATATACAACAGGATACATGGTGAAAAGTCTCCCACTTTGCCTTCCCCTAGGCACTTAAGTTGCTTTCTCAGAGACAACCACTGTTGTCAGTTTCTTAACTATTTTTCCAGTGATATTTTATGGATTCACAAGCATTATATACACAAGAATATTCCTTTCTTCCCTCACGCATACGGTGGCATATTATACACATTATGGACTGCATAGTGCTTTTTTAAAAGTAAACTTTTTCTTTTGGAATAGTTGTAGATTTACAGAAAAGTTTCAGAGATTCTTGTATACTGTTTACTCACTTCTACTAATATCAACATCTTACATAACCATAGTACCATGTCAAAATTAAGAAATTAACATTGGTTCAATACTATTAACTAAATTACAAAATTTATTCGGATTTCATTAGTTTATGTCCTTTCAGTTCTAGGGTCCAATCCAGGATACCACATTGGGTATTTAGCAAAGTGCTTTTTTCCCTTAAAATGTATTTTCAGGATTGTCTCATATCAGTTAATATGCAGTTGCCTCATCCTCTGGAAGGACTGCAGAATGACTCCCTAGAAGCAGAATTTCAGGGCCAATGATTATGTGCATTTAAAAATTACCAAACCCCTCTTCCCCAAAGAAATTACCATACCCTTCTTAGCAGTCCCCCCTGTGATTTGAGTGTTGCAAGCTTCTTTGAAGTTCCAAGATTAAGACTGGGAACTGAATGAAGGTTATAAATGTAACGTACTCAAAAAGTTTCTTTGCACACTTCAGAATAATTATTTTTAATGTACTGGCACAAATACAGATATGTATCATTGCATGATTTACATTATACCAATAACTCGTACCATGACCCACATATATAGTTGGTTCCTGTTGGGACCACTAGGGGGCTCTGCTGGAAGGGTTTTTATAATTTATGTTAGTCCACTCAGCGAAATGTTTCGAGATAATGCTTTAGAATTCTGAACTCTTAAAACTCGAAAGACATCATCTATTTAACCCAGCTTCCTTATTTTGCAGATGAGGAAACCAAGGTTGGCCAAGAAAGCTGGCATGGTGGAGAGCTGGAATCAAAAATCCACTCTTGGTCCCCGTGGCAGGAGTTCAAGAAACTCTTTGCCATGTGCCTCCACTGATGATTCACACCAGGGGCTATTTCCTTTTTTGCTGCCACAATTTTAGAAATTTTTGCTACGACTATATATTTGTGATATTTTTCTAATATGATACTTTACTGATGGGTTAGGTGAAAGAAGTGCATGAAATATAAACTTTATTACTTATTCCAAAATGTTCTATTCGAAGTACCTCTCAGCACCAAAACCATATTATTTACTGTAAACCCTAGAAACTACTTTTCAATTGCCTTTCAAACTTACTTTCCTCTTAAAACATTTTACTTTTATCTTTACTCATTTATTCATTCAATATTTATTGAGTGCCTACTAGCGCTAGACACCGTTGTAGTCCCTAGGCTTCGGAAGCAAAGCTACCCTTCTCCCCAAAGAAACAACTATTTCTCCATTTTTCACTTTAATACATAAACTACCTTCACATGCCTTAGTTCAGTGGTTCTCAGAAGCAGCCAGCATCTGGGAACTTGTTAGAAATGTAAATTAGGCCCACCCCACACTTTATGGATAGGGTCCAGCAATCTGTTTTTTTAACAAGCTCTCCAGGGATTCTGATGTACACTCAAGTTTAAGAACCATGGTTTTAGTTCCACGGCTTGGTATTAGTTATCTAAGTAGGTCAAAGATCAACATCTGGCTTCTAAACCCACTTCAGGCATCTTCATGGAGTACTCGTCTCAAATACACCCGATAGGACCCAACAATGACCATATTTAATTCAGTGATTTGCAGTACCTTAAATGACCATAATAATAGTGACACTACAATGGTTTCAGAGCAAACACTGACCGCAGCGGATTTTCTGGGCCTATACCAACAGAAAGTGGGCCGGACTGAGTTCTGGGATAGTGTGTTCGTACATTAGACACAGCCGGCCACATCAAACCTCGAAGTTTTGGGTCTGGGAGTCAGGACGGCGCTGCAAGACAAGTGGGGCCGCGTGAACCCGTCAGGTTGGACCCGAGCCTTCGGTCAGAGGCTAGGGGCTGGAAGCCCGGACAACAACGCACCGGTCTGAAGATGGGCGGAGGCGCGGGAGAGGCCGCGGGAGGCCCCGGCAGAGCCGGTCAGCACGCAAGCCGCACCCTCCTGGCCCCAGACGCCAGCAGGGCGGAGCCACGCGGCCGCAGCTCGGGCAGTGGCGCGCGGCGCGGCGCGGCGCGGGCTCGCGGCCGAGGCGTATGGGGCTACAACGGGAGCGGCTGCGTCGCCCGGCCGGGTCAGCGTCTTGCGCATGCGCGGACCCGGCGCCATTTTGGTGGCCGGGCGCGGAGGTGATTCTACATTGAGGAGAGCGCGGCGGCCAGGGTGGCAGTGGCAGCGTTCGTGTGCTCGGGTGTGAATCGCCGAGGGAGGAGGCAGTGGAGGAAGCGGTGGCGGCGGTGGCGGTGGTCGTAGCGGTGGCGGAGGAGGCGGGTACGAATCAGCTGCGGGCGGAGACATGGCCAACATCGCGGTGCAGCGAATCAAGCGGGAGTTCAAGGAGGTGCTGAAGAGCGAGGAGGTCAGAAATGAACTCCCGGACATCCCCCACCTCAGCCCTGGGCGGGAGGGCCCTTCCGGCGGCGACCCCAGTATTCCCGGTAACCCCCGGGTCGCCCTCCTTGTGGCCGCCCTTCTGCCTGTGGGGAAGCGGCAGTCTCCCCCTCCTTCCGCCGCTTTCCCCTCTCCTCCTAGGGCCCTGGGATGGACGGTCTCGCGGGCGGGTGGTCTGGAGAGGAACCCGGTTTGGGGGGGCGGATGGAGAAGGGCACTTTTCTACGGGATGTGAGCTCTAGAGAGAGCCCCGAGGCTGTGGCAACAGCTGGGAGTGTGGCTGTAGGGTGGGGAGGGAGCAGGCCGAGCCTGAGAAAACCCGGGAAGTGGGTTGGGGGAAGGGGAAAGGTGGTAACTGGATCCGGAGAGCCGCGCTGCTGAAAGGCCCACACTTTTAAGGGTATTCTGGGATATAGCCTGTCTGGCCTCCACTGTCCTGTCCTTAGGTATTGATGAAAGGAGGAGGACATTCAGAGTTACTCCCTCTTAGTTGGATGTTGGGAGAGAAGAGGAGACATGATGGGATACTATCTTATTTGAGTGGGGAATAAGGGAATTTTCACCTGAGATAGGAAATTAATTCCAAATTAGAGCATTATTTTATTTGCACTTTCCCCCAATTCCTAGGCCTCTTTTCTGTTGACGTCTAAAGCTTTTTGACTGGGTAAAGGCCAGTTGTTTGGTGTATTAAAAACGTTTAAATATTTTTAGCTAGGAAAAAATAACAGTATATGAGTAGCTTATTTCAAAATATTGTTTACAAGTTACCGATCAGAGTCTCTCCTAAGACAATGCCTCTGTGACTCTGTTGTGTCGTGCCATGAAACTTCATTATGATGTCCCTCATAGTTAACTTGATTCTTACTTTTGAAAAACAGCCATATTAAAAACATGGGATTTCACCAGATTAATACATTGTTATATCTTTTTATTAAGTGAGTAGATTTATCCCAAGATACCGTATCTGAAATGATTAAAAAAAAATTTTTTTGTCTCAAGCTGCTCTTGAGTCCTGCAGAATTTAAATACTCTAGCGTTGACCACATTTATTTATATAAGATATTCAAAATGTTCTAGTAATTTGATTCAAAATTGTGCAAGCATCAATACAGTTTTTCATACCCAAATCAACAATAATGTCAGGTTGTTTTTCCTCCTTGGATTTAACAAAGATTAAGAAGTAATACTGAAATGGTTATTTTTTTCAAGATGTCACATACCATTATTGAATGTATCATTGCTACTTGTATTTTTCTCTTATGTTGGTACTTTGATAATCTCAATGATTTGTGAAATTCAGCATTCTAAGTATGTGATGAGTAATTGACATAAGTTTGATAGCACTTGAGCTTTATTTGTGCTGCTGAATCTACAGTGATTATGTATCTTTCCAATTAGACAAAGAATAATTCTTTAAAATTATTGAAAAATGACAAATACTGACAGATTTATTGAATGTAGTAGTATATAAGTAATGGTCCGTTTTACAGAGCATGTGTATGAACTCTGACCTCTGTATTTGTCCAAGTGCCAAAACTCTGAATGGAAGGATGACTTTGTATTTTTGTGGTACAGTGCAAAAACAGAGTCATAAATGTCTGTGCTGATAATCAGTGAAACAATAATTCTAACTTATTTAATAAGAAAATATATTCCAGGATAGTAGACATATATATTCTTGATGACAGTTGTAGCTAATATTGTTACCAACAGCCTAAAACATTTCTTATAACGTTGTACAAGCCTGAAACTTAAAATAAGACTTCTAATGCTTTATTTTCTGTTACTTGAAAGTGGTCAAGTTACTGCTCTCATAATTCGTCTCTGCTATATATGAGGTGACTTTTCACCATCATATTCTTGGTACTTAACTTGAAGCTTAAAAGAAATCTTGTATTGCTCTAGTAATGCATATTGTTAAAATAATACTGCTCTTAATATGTTAGGGATGATGAAGCCTTGCTTCAAGTAAATGTCATAGTGTTTTTTAGAGGTAGAAACAGGAAATGCAAACAGACAAATTATTTTTTAAGAACAATATCTTTATAAATCTGGAAGGAAACTCTTCCAGAAAGTAAATTGCAAAGAACATTTAGGAGAGGGTTAGATAATTTAATCTTGGAATGTAACCGATAAATAGCTCTATTTTCATCAATATTTTATTTCATCGTTGTTTTAGTAGGCCCAGTTCTATAAATGGTTTATGTTGGTTATTTTCAACTCATTGAAGGACTTGTAGTACAGTCCATGTGTTTCCTTTTTAAGAATGTAAATGCAGTATTTTGAATGGCTGGTCAAGTAATCAAGTATTTCATCATGTCACCTATGTAAATCTCCAGTTTACCAAAGTTTATTTTATATGTTTGTGTTTACTAAGAAGAAGGGTTGATTTATGGACTTTTTTTTACCTTTTAAGTCTTTTGAAAAGATAGCTGATATTTGCTGAATTCTGGCCATAAGAAGTTGTAAGTGGCCATTCTTGGAGTGTGGAGTTAATTAAAATATAGCTTCAAGATAAATCGAATGTGAAAAGCAAGATGCAGAATAGTGTGGAGGAGGCTGTCATTTGTGTCAGAAGGGGGGAAATCTGTGTATTTGTATAGGTGAAAAGATTAGTGAGAAATTGGTAAAATTGATTGCTTTTGGTAGGAGGATTTGGTGTCTAGGGCAACAGGCATCAGCAGATCCCTTTTGAATTTTGAGTCACGTGAATTTGTTATTTACTGAAATAAAATAGTAAATGAGACATTGTCTAGGCCTTTTTCCTCGAGACTGTGTTTGGAAATCTGTTCTTTGTCTCTCAGATATTAATTTTTAAATCTGAGTGTGAATTTTAAGTAAAGTTTCAAAGTTGCTAAGAATGGGAAATTGATTTAAAGTACACTTTATAATTATTTTATGAGTCGAATTACATAAGTGAATTGTTGGTTGGGAGGACACAGTAAAACTATAATCTGCATTCATAGGTTGTGTTGTTATTTATAGTATTATTATTATTAATAGTTATTACTGCTGTTAACTAACCACTGTTAGTAGAGTGGCTCTCAGTATCATTTGTATATACAGTATTGCTAATTCTCAAGAATAGGTCTTTGAAGTAAATTTCCTATTTCTTAGATGAGAAAATTGAGATTGAGAAGTTAAATTATGTCTGCAAACATATATAGCTTTGGGTTTGGATCTAAGTTTGCCTGTGCTTATGTTGTATCACACTGTTGTGATTTGCCAAGGATAGGCATGGTTTTAATTATTTAAAAATAATTGAGCCTGGTTTGTATTGCTGGTTAAAGGATTTAAGCACAACCTAATTTGTTAGTTTAAACATTAAAATAATTATTACCTGTCATTAACTTAAATATTTACTTATATTTAAATATGCAAAATATTTTTAAGTTTAAAGCTCAATGAATTAAAATGCCCTTAAATCAGGGCCCATACTCTTGCTTATTCTTGTGCTATGTGGTACTTGTAGTTTTTTCATATTGTAGCTGCACTTTGCTAACATTTTCTGGGATTCTCATAGGGAATATTTAAATCTATGGCATTAACAGATTTGTTTCATGAAAACCACTACTGTGCAAGTTTTCCTTAAGCATTTAGGTGAATTTTTGTATCTATTGTCATTTTAAATTTAATATATTTGATTTATCATGATCTAGATTATTCTTTATAGAACTAGTTGTAAATCTTTAGAAGAAAGTCTCTTGATTTCTGTAGACCATGGTTTCTCAACCTTGACACTATTGACGTTTTGGGCAGATAATGGATTCTTTGTTGTGAGTGGCTCTCCTCTGCATTGTAGGATGTTTAGCAGTATCCCTAACTTCTATCACTAGACGCTAGTAGCACAGCCAGTCCTGCCCCCACCTCCCTACTCTCCCTGCCAGTTGTATCAACTAAAAATGTCTCCAGACTTGACCAAATGTTGAGAACCACTGCTGTCGGACAAAACTCTTTAGAACATTTAAGACTATTAACTAGGTAAGATGTGTAGTATAATTCATCTAAAAGGTGAATGGACAGTAAAGGTACAAAAAATTATATAGCATGGCTACTACTAGCTTTGAAAGTTCTGGTTTTGTTTTTAAGACTTGATTTGTTTCCCCTTTATAAATTAATGATTATCTTTTTCTTTTAAACTTTCTCTTTTTTGATTTAAAGAAAAAGATGAAGTTCCCTGCTAAAAACTAATGTAATCAGAATTTGAACAATTTCTTAAGAGTTTTTAAGTGGTTTGTTAGTTTTTACAGTTACATAAGTTATAGTTCTGGATGACTTATTTAAATAGTGTGCCTTATGGGGTTCTGGGTGTGGGTTGAGCAAGGAAAGCTTATAGATTGAGTAAAAAAAAAATCAAAACCTGTCAAAGTAATACTGACTGAGGTGCATTTCTTGTGTTACTTGACTATTATAAAGACTTTGATTTCTATCCTTCAAGCATAGATTTAGACACATCTGGGATCCCCTACCATGTCATGCTTTGTAAAGAATATATATTCTTATTTCCCAGTGAATGTTATCAACAGTTATTGAACATATTAACTGTAGTGCCAAAAGACTTACCTAGTTGGAGATAGATAAAGATGTTAGGTGCAGAGAGTAAATGGTATTGGAGTTCCGAGGGTATGTGTATGGAGGGAGGTTCTTGAGCTGTGTTCCAAAGGAAAGTTAAGACTGACCTTAAATTTCAAAAGATAGTACCAAAGGAATTACAGGAATACTGTAATTTATAAGTAAATGATCTCTTCTGTAGGCACCCGAATTGGAACTAGAGAGAAGAGATTGTTGATAAAATTAGGCAAGAAACACATTTACATATTTAGAACAGCAAGGTTGCACAGCTCTGATATACACAAACATAGTTGTGGGGTTAGAGCACCTTTCTAGGTTTCTTCACTGTTATCTTGGGGAAAAAACACCTTTTTCATATCGAAGTAAAGTGTACATACAATAAAGTGTGACCAGCAGCCATATCAAGAAACAGAATATTACCAATACCATAGGAACCCCCTAACTCACCTGTTTCCAGTCACTTTCCTTATTTATTAGCTTTGAGTGTGTTTGAGTAAAAGAGTAGACATGAGTACATAATACATGATTTTTTTAATTTTGAAGGTTTTCAAAAGATGCCTTTCAAAATCTTTGTTCAAAAAATGTATTATAGTGTCTTAGAAAATGTGTTAAAATGCATTGAATATTAGAGTTGAAAGAGATCTTAGATATAGGCCAAACTCCTCATGTTAAGATCAGGAAACTGAGGACTGGAGAGGTTAACTGTTGCTCAGTGACACAGATCTGGTTAATGATGAACCCAGGCATTTTGCATTCTAGTCCACTCCAACCATTATATATGGTTGCTTTATGGGACTGTCTTTTTCATAAATGATACTATAAATGCTGAATGCTAGTAAAACCTGAAGTACAACAACGAGTGACAGTTTAGTATTGAGTATTGTATTTAAGTGTATTTTGCTTTTCTTTCATGGTGTGAGAACTTAAATTTGCCAGGAGGCGAGGCAGAGATATTTATCTCCTTCAACATGATATAGTAAATTTAGCTTAGTGATTAAGAGTGTGAGCTTTTGGGGCCGGCCCGGTGGCTTAGCGGTTAAGTGCGCACACTCTGCTACTGGCGACCGGGGTTCAGTGCGCACACTCTGCTACTGGCGACCGGGGTTCGGATCCCGGCGTGCACCGACGCACTGCTTTTCCAGCCATGCTGAGGCTGCGTCCCACATACAGCAACTAGAAGGATGTGCGACTATGACATACAACTATCTACTGGGGCTGTGGGGAAGAAAAAAAGGAGGAGGATTGGCAATAGATGTTAGCTCAGAGCCTGCCTTCCTCAGCAAAAAGAGGAGGATTAGCACGGATGTTAGCTCAGGGCTGATCTCCCTCACACACACAAAAAAGGAGTGTGAGCTTTGCAATTAGATTTTCTTTGAGTACTGGCTTTTCTATTTAATACCTGCAGCACTGACTCATCTCAGTTTTCTTATCTATAAAAATGTAGGAAGATTAAGAGTCTTTACAGTACTTAGAGCAGTGCCTGGGACATATTAAACATTCAGTAAATGGATAGCTGTTAAGATGTCAAAATTACCTATACTTTCATATTCTGCTTGTTGTTCTTGAATGACAAAGGTTTCCTTCAGTGGTTTAGTGATAACTCTGTGTGAGTGTGCCTCAGGAAAAGATTTAGGATGAGGGACTTGAGTGCTTCTGTAATGTTTCTTTGTCATCTGTGTGCAAACAGCCTATGGGGCTGATGGCTGAGGGGAATACAAAAGAATATATTTGGGCCTTGTTCTCAAGGTGTTGGTTAATCTTTCTCTAGGAGACACATAAAAATTGGAGAAAAGTTTGTATTAAAATGTAACCTAAGTGAAAAAGAAGTAAATTATTTGAAAGCCTTTCAGATAATAGAGTTATGGGTTATTTTAGATTTCTTGAAATGTCTCTGATCTCCTTGAACTGGACCAGTGAATCCAGATTCTAATCCTATGGCGTGTAAAGTAATCTTGAATTCCTTTGTAAAATCCCTATTTTAAAATTGGGTCTTGGAAGCTAGAAAGTCGTGGGTCACATCTGTCTGACCTCCATGGTGTTCTCTTACGTAATTCAGAAAAGGTGAGAAATGAACTTTATTTCATTCAAAACCTTTGTCCTTTTCCTCCCTTTAGTTCTTTGCTTTTACTACAAATTTAAAATAGTAACTACCTATAGTTGAATGCCTACTATCTGGCATTTTATGTATATGGCAGCCTTATGAGATTGATGTTATTCTTGTTTTACAGATTAGAAAGTTGCAGATCTGAAGAAATAAGTAACTTTCTCAGTCTCAAGTAACTTGTTGATGGAACAGGGGTTTGAAACCAGGTCTGACTCCAAAACATTTACTGATTATGGTGGAAAGAAGAGTGTACAATTATATCTGCTGCTTGCTTCATGTTCATTATTTTTAAAGATGTTTTTTAAAATTATGAAATATTTTACACTTGGAAGTTTAGAAAATAATATATGAACACCTTTATATCCATAGTCCAGATTTAACAGTTCTTAACCCTCTCATACTGGATTAAGTACCCCCCCACTGCGAGAAATAAAGCAAAACATACAAAGCTCACTTTGTAACCTTTTCCCTATTCTCTCCTCCTTCCTTCTTAAAGTAACCACTATGCTGAAGTTGGCATATATCCTTCCCATTCATATTTTTGTTTTTACTGTTGATACACATAGTATTTTGACTGTAAAAATGCTTTTTAGTTTTTAAAATTTTTTTAAAAAACTTTTCATAGATGTTTATGGTATTCTACATCTTCAACTTTTCTTCTCAGCATTGTGTTTTTGAGATTTATGCATTGTGACAATGTGTATTGCTCTGGTTCTTTAACCTATATAGTATTCCATCTCACAGGTTTTTGATTCATTCTCCTATTGATGGTATGTAGTTCCAACTTTTAGCTACTATAAAAAAGGATACATCGAACATTATTATAAATAATGTTTTTTTGGGCACATAAGAGTTTTTTTATGTGTAGAAAGTAGAGGAAAGGAAGTAGAATTGTAGGATCTGAGTGTATTTGCATCTTCTACATGACTGGATATTGCTTCATTGTTCTGATGATTGTATCAGTTTACACTCCCAGTAGCAGTGTATAAGAGATGTAGTGGCGTGATGTTTGTAAGACTTAGAAACGTCAGTCTGATGGATGTGAAATGGTAGCTTATTTTAATTTTTTATTTCCCTAGTCAGTAGAGATATTAAGCATATTTTTGTGTTTATTGGCCATTAGGCTTTCTTTTGCTAATTTAGTGTTTGCATTCCTTACCCATTTAAAAAAATTTGGATGGGGGCAGGCCCAGTATGTAGCGGTTAAGTGCTCGAGATCCGCTCCGGTGGCCCAGGGTTCCATGGTTCGGATCCTGGGTGTGCACCAACGCGCCGCTTGTCAAGCCATGCTGTGGCGGCATCCCATATAAAGTAGAGGAGGATGGGCACAGATGTTAGCCCAGGGCCAGTCTTCCTTAGCAAAAAGAAGAGGATTGACATCAGATGTTAGCTCAGGGCTAATCTTCCTCACAAAATAAATAAATAAATAAAAATTTGGATGGTTTTTATTTTTCTTATTTGTAGGAATTCTTTATGTAGTTATATAATTTGTCTACCTACATTATGTGGCTTGATTTTTAACTTTCTCTTATCTTTTCTTATGCTCCTTTTTTGAAATTGTGATAAAATACACATACCATAAAACTTACCATCTCGTATATTTTTAAGTGTATGATTTCAGTGGCATTAAGTACATTCACTTTGTCTTGCAGCTATTACCATCATCCATCTCCAGAACTCTTTTCATCTTGTAAAACTGAAATTCTGTACCCATAAACACTTAACTCCCTACTTCTCCCATGCCCACCCTCTGTCAGTCATCATTCTATTTTCTGTCTCTCTCAATTTGACTGCTCTATTACACGTTATTTGTCCTTTTATGACTGGCTTATTTCGCTTAACGTTGTCATATCTTTTGTCTTACTGAAGTTTAATTTTAAAGTAGCTAAATTTTTCTGTCTTTTCCTGTATGGTGTGCTTTTTATATTTTGTTTTAGAAATCTTTTCCTACTTTGATTATCATAAAGATAGTCTCCTATGTTTGATTCTTACAAGTTAATTCGTTCCTTAACTTTTGTACTCAAGCTTTTATCTCTACCATATCATAGCAGCAGTGATAATAAAACATTTTGTGCTTCATTTTTCTTAAATCATTCTGTAGTAGTTCCTTCATTTTTATTTTTTATTTATGTTTTTGGTGAGGAAGATTAGCCCTGAGCTAACATTTGTTGCCAGTCCTCCTCTTTTTGCTGAGGAAGATTGGCCCCGGGCTAACATCCATGCCCATCTTCCTCTACTTTATATGTGGGATGCCTGCCACAGCATGGCTTGATAAGCGGTGCGTAGGTCTGCGCCTGGGATCCGAACCCGAGAACCCTGGGCCACTAAAGTGGAGCCTGACCTTAACGGCTACGCTACCGGGCTGGCCCCGGTAGTTCCTTCATTTAAAAAAAATTACATAGAATATGCTGCAGTTTATGCATCTGTCTATTGATCATTCGGTTCTTTCAGTTTCTTGCTGGTGCACATGTGCATGGATTTTGGGTGTATATCTGAAAGTGGTATTACTAGGTCATTGGGTGTTTGGATGAGATTTTAGGTGGTCATATGTGTCAGACTTTTTCACATCTGTGGCCTTGATCATACTTTGATTGTATCCTTAGGTGTTTACTTAGGTGCTTTATGTCTGTCCATAGGAACTGTAAATCTGAGTCCTTGAGGGCAGAGACCTATCTTACTGATTTTCAGTTCTCCATTGCTTAGCACATTGATTGGCAAGTGGGAGGCACTTATTTTCTTGAAAGAGTTTAAGGATTTTCTTAAGCTCCAGGGAGCTCATCCTGAACCACTATGAAAGTAATACCTTTTTTCCCTGCTTCTGGAACTAGGAAGAGTTGAATATGTTGATAAAGGTGGCCTCCAGATGAAGTTGGTTTTCTTTTTTTTTTTTTTTTTTTTGCGGGGAAAGATTTGCCCTAAGCTAAAATCTGTTGCCAGTCTTCCTCCTTTTTTCTTCCCTTCCCCCCCTAAAGCCCCAGTACAGTTGTTTATAGTTGTAGGTTCTTCTGTGTGAGCTGCTGCTGCAGCATGGCTACTGACAGACGAGTGGTGTGGTTCTGCACCTGGGAACCGAACCTGGGCTGCTGAAGTGGAGCACGACAAACTTAACCACTAGGCCATCAGGGCTGGCTCTGAAGTTGGTTTTTTTTGTTCTATGTAAGTGTTGATAAAGTAGTCAGGTCCTGAGTTGGGATGATATAATGTCCAAGCCAAAAACTGGGAAATAAGATAGTGGGAAGGGAATCTTTTTTTGCTTTATTTTGTAGTTTCCTCCTTTGAAGAGCTCAAGGGGCTTCTATTTAGTGTTATATATGACATCATCTGTATCCCTGTGGTTTAACTCCTTACTTTAATTCTACATTTTTCTTCATTTGTTCAACAAATATTTATTGAATGCCGCCTGTGTTGTTAATAAGATAGATATGGTCCATGCTGTTATGGAGTAAATTATGATCTGGTAAGGCAGTGAGACGTTGAACAGCTAATTATATGTATGTGTTTGTTGAGTTTAAGTAAGGAGAACTGCAGAGGTGGAGTAACCTAACCTCAGGGAAAGAGTTCCTTGAGATAACCCTTAAACTGATTCTTGGGTGGGCAAATTGGAATTAACATAGTTGTACATTGGGGTGATCAACTCTTACATGTATATATAGAAAGCTAATAATCGTTATACAGTCAAGAATGTAGAACCATTTAATTGCTTTTCCCTTTTAAATAAATAGCCAATTTCTGTGAATATAAAAGTAACAAACGTTTGCTTATTATTGAATTTCGGAAAATACGGGAAACTATATTAAAGTAAAAGTCTCTCTAATCCCATCCCCAGGGATAATTCTTTTCCTTAAAATATTTTTGTTTTGTCTGTGAAATATTTCAAATATACAGAGTTACGTCTTAATTTTGGTGTTTCTTTCCATTGTTTTTTCTTTGTATGTACATATATACACGTTTAAAAGTTTTTTTTTTAAAGAGCTTTGAATATAATTCCCGTGTGACTTTAAACCCAAATCTGTGATTTATAATGTTTTTCAGTCGTTTGAAGCTGTCTTTCCCTACTAGATCTGAGCTTCTCAAGAGTAGGCATCATGGCACATCCGTCTTTGTATTATCAGTACCAGGAGCTCTTTAATTTATTTAACACATATTTGAGGGCTCCTTCTGTGCTAGGCACCATGATACATGCGGGGGATAAAACGATGAGTTGGGGCAAGGGAAGACAGATAAATAAACAAGTGGTAAATGCAATGTGGAGAAACATAATAGTATTGTACAGATGAAAATAATTGATTGGCTTGGGTTGGGTGTTCAGAAAAGATCTTTTCTAGGATTGTAGGCTTAAACTGAGATCTGAATGCTAAAGCCATGTCTCTAGAGGAAGAACATTCCAGATTAGAGGAAACAGTTAATGTAAAGGCCCTAAAAATAGGAATGAATTTGCTATGTTTAAACAACCAAAAGTGGGTTATTGTGGCTAGAGTATTGTGGGTAAGGGAGGAGAATGGTGCAAGATGAAGTTGGAGATGTAGGCAGGAGCCAGATCACATAAAACTTTCTAAGTCCAAAGTAAGGGGCTTGGATTTTAAGTGACTTTGAAAACCATTTGAGGATTTAAAGCAAAGAACAAAATTTGTGTTTTTAAAAGACCGCTTTGGCTGTTGTTTGGAGAGTGAATTGAGATTGAAGATGTGAGGGAAAAGGGTTTAGGAGTTAGGGGTTGAGTTTGGCTGGATGTAACAAAAGAAACGGTAGTAGTGGTTTAAACAAATGGGAAAAGTCTGGAGGGAAGTGTCCCAGAGTTGCTTCGTTAGGGGCTTTACAGTGTTAGACTACTTTTTTCAATTTACAGTTCTTAGGAGTTTGACCCTTGTCCTTAAATTCTCAAAATGCCTATCAGAGGTCCAGACAACATGTCTGAATTTCAGAAAGGGAAAGGCACAAGGCACACGCCAGCTGAGTTCACTCCCTTTAAAGAGCTTTCTGAGAAGCCTCATTCAGTGATGTCTGTCTGTATTTTTTTTTATCCAGGACTGTGTCGTAACCTCTTCTTGGTTTGAGGGAGGCTAGGAAATGTTTTTTTAGCTGAGTGCATTGTTCCCCAATTAAAATCAAGGTTTCGTTAGTAGTAGAAAGAGAAAGGAAATTGGTTAGGCAGCTTGCCATGTGGCAGTGGGGAGGTAGGAATGAACTCAGGAAGATCATTTGGGAAGCCTTTCTAGGTAGCTTAGGCAAGAGATGATTATAGCTTGGAGTTAGGACTGAATAGCAGGCTGAAGAGAAGTAGAAGTGTTTGGGATGTGTTTTAAAGATAGTCACCAGAGCTTGCTAATGGTGCAGAGGAAAATTGAAAAAGCTGGAAAAACACCTAGATTTTTGTCTTTAGCAACTAGTTAGATGGCGGTGCTAATTTCTGAAGTGGGAAAGAGTGGGAGGAGCACAAAGGAGGTGTCAGGGAAGATTAAGAATTTTGCTTTGTTCTTGTTAGGTTTTTAAGTTGGGGAAATAAACAATTGAATATCATAAGTCTGGAGATCAGATGTGGAGAGAGATTTGGGCATCACAGATAAATAGATGGTATATTTAAAGCTTAGACTGGGTGACTTAAGTCTAGAATTTGGTTTGAAAAGGAGGGGGTCTAGGACAAAGTCCTGGGTCCCTACCACCTTTTGAAGTTGAACCGAAGAGAACCAGAAAAGGATAAAGAGAGGGAACTATTAGTGATGTATTAGGAAAACCAAGAGGGTGTGGTGTCATTGAAGCCAAAAGAAGACAGAGTTCCAAGAAGAGAGTGGTCAGCTTTGTCATGCTGCTGAATGAAAGAAATGACCATTGAATTTGCAGCGTGGTGATCGTTAGTGAAGATGAATGTCTGATTGGAGTGGGTTGCTAAAAGAAGTTAGGTGAGGAACTAGCAACTGTGGTCAACTTTTTAAAGGAGTTTTGCCTTGACAGGGTATCAGAGAAGAGAGGGAGAGCTGGAGAAGAAAATGGCTTTCAGAGACCTTTAGAAAAATTTCTGTTAGGTATTAGAGTACATTTGTATGTTGATGAATGGGAAAAATTGATTATGCTAGAAGGAGGAGGAGTAATTGAAGGTGCAGAGTCCTTGAGAATAACAGAGGAATGGTATTCCTAGTGTAAGTGGAAGGATTAATCTCTAATAGGGACGCTTAGAGCAATGTTAAGTTTCCATTTGGGATTTGTGGTCTTCACTTGAACATGAGACGTGTGTTTTTTTTTTCCAGCATTGGTGCTTGGGGCAGACACAGGAAGATAGATTTTTTTTTTTTTTTTTAAGTTAATTGGGAAATGAGTTTAGCATTGGGGCTTAGCCATATGAGTACCATAAAGGAAGAAAAGCATCAAGGTTGTCAAGAGTATTTGCAAGGGAGTGATTATAATGAATGCTCATGGAATCTAAACTGGTTAAGGAGGGAAGCGAGGTCAGATAATGAAGAAAAGTGGTGATGTTTCGATGAAGCCAGCTAGTAGCTGGCTTTGGAGTACTAAAGTGAACTCAACCTAAGGAAGTTGAGATCTAAGGAAGTTGAGAATCTGAGAAACTTGAAATGGATATCGGAGAAGGTGCAGTTTTGAGTGATGACAAAATCAAGGGTATAACCATGGGGATAAGAGCTTACAGTCTATTAATATTTATCAGGAACACAGACAGTTATTGTCTCCTTCCTCTTCTATGAAAATTTAGAAGAAACATACAAAGATGACAGATGTAAGCGACAGTCTCCCATCAACTGCAGATAGCTGTTGATATTAACATTCTTTTTTTCTTTTTACCACATAAGGATCTTCGTATGTGTACCGTTTTGTATCCTTTTTTTCTCTTACTATATCTTGTGTTTTGTTTAAGGCATTAAATATTCTTTTAAAATTCTTTTAAATTAAATAACAATTAAATTAAATAGTATTTAATTTATATATTTAATATTGCCTGACAAAACCATTCTTTTGTTGAACATTTATAAGTTGTTTGTATTTTTTCTCACTATATATATACTGAATGGAATTATCTCTACATAATTTTTATCTGAGTTTATTTCTCTAAGATTTCTGGAAAAACGTTATGGGTCATAATATCTGAACTTTTCATACTCTTATGATCACAGTGCTTTCTAGAAAGGTTGTTGTAAATTACCCTAGCACTGGCACTGTATGAGGCAGACCATTTCATCATATTCTCACCATTAATACAATCTTTTTTTTTTTTTAAAAAGTCAAATAGAAAAATAAACTTTCCCGTTTTATGTTTTCCTTTTATTTAAATTTTTATTAAGAAAATTTTCAAATGGAACAATTGAAAGAACAGTATACTTGTGTCTCTACTACCGAGATTCAACAATTGTTAATGTTGCTGTTATGAAGATAATTCACTACCAAAATCTTGGGCATAGGTCTCCTAAAGATAACATTCTTTTACATAACCATAATATCATTATCCTACCTAAGAAAATTGTTAATTACTTGGTATCTAATATTCATATTTCCCCAGTTAACTGAAAATGTCTTTTATAGCTTTTTCTTTTTTTTGTTTTTTTGGAAGCAGGGTCCACTTAAGGTTTACCAATTGCCTATGAATATAATTTTTAGTCTTTTTTTTTTCTTTTTTTGGTGAGGAAAATTGGCCCTGAGCTAACATCTGTTGCCAATCTTCCTCTTTTTGCTTGAGGAAGATTGTCCCTGAGCTAACATCTGTGCCAGTCTTCCTGTGTTTTGTGTGTGGGATGCCACCACAGCGTGGCTTGATTAGCAGTGTGTAGGTCCTCACCCAGGATCTGAACCCGTGAACTCTGGGCCACCGAAACAGAGCACGCAAACTTAACCACTATGCCACTTGGCTGGCCCTTAATTTTTAATCTTTTAAAATTTACAGTGGTTCTCTTACATACACCCTTCTTTTTTTTTTCCCCTCTATCTCATTGATGCTGAAAATCCCAGAGAATTCCTCACTGGAGTGCTTTAACTTATATTTCTTATAAACTGGGAGTTTAGGTGTGTAGGTTTGGCTAGATTCAGGTTAAACGTTTTTGGCAAGAATGCTCCAAGTGTAATGTTGTATACTTCATATTGAATCATATTTATAGATGTGTAATATCAGGTTGTTTCACTGTTAGTGATGCTAGGTCACTTGTTTAATCGCTTAATTAAGATGGGAGCCGCAAGATCTCTTTGTAAACGTGTTTTATTCCGTTTGCAGTTAGCAAGTAAATTGTGGGTTCATACTTTGGTAGCTTGCAAATATTTTATTCTCCAACATCCTTTCACCTGATAAAGATCATCATCCATTGATGATCTTTGCCTGAATCAGTTATTTCCTTGGATGTTGCAGAAAGTTGATTTTCTTGTCAACTTTATATTTATTTAGCTGGAATTTTTCCAGAAAGGAGAGCTTTCCATCATCAACTGGTGTAATAGTCACCTCCAATGGTGACAAATGATTTTCCCCTTTCTCTTTTTTTTATTATTGTCAGTGTGTGGATGTCTTAGTCAGCCCAGGCGTGGCCATAACAAAATACTGGGTGGCATAAACAACAGAAATTAATTTTCTTATGGTTCTGGAGGCTGGGAACGTCAAGCCACAGCTTCAGAAGTAATTTGAGATTTGTCTCTGTTCTTTGAAATTCTTGTGGTTAAAATAACATTTATGCAAAATAAATTTGTGTTGTATTTTATAATACTTTGTGTTTAGGTGGAAAGATAAAGTGGTAGCAGTGATGGCAGATATTCTTTTCCCTTTTTTAAGGAAAATATAATTTTGTCTCAATTTTAAATATATGTTCTTTGTTAAATTAAGATCTATATTTGTCAAATTAAGGCATTTCTGAATACCTTTTTGATAAAAGTTTTTATGGAATTAAATCATTCTTGAATTCCTGAAATAAACCCCTCTTGGTCATAGTGAATAGTACTTTAGATTTGTTATGGTATGTTAACCAAAGATTTTGTTTAGAATTGTGTATCTTTTTAGTGAGATTAGCCTGTATTTGTTCAGAATTGTGGTGGGTAAGTTTGGAGAATCAAAGCCATATTTGCTTATAAAATGTGTTTGTAATCATTCTATCCCTTTGATTGTTTTGAAACAGTATGGAATTATTTTTTGTAAATAGGGATATATGTTTAAGAATAAGGTGACTTTTAGGAGAGTGATTACTAAAAGACATTTTTTTTGAGTTTTTCTTTTCCTGTCTTAATGTTGTGTTCATAGTAAAAATTTTTGTCAGTTTAGGTGTTTTTAAAAAAAACTCTTAATATAATGCATTACATTTATTATTTATGATCTGTTATTAATATGTAGTAAATCTAGGGTACTGTTTACCTCATTTTTAGTTTTCTTTCTTTTTCCTGCCTTTAATTTACTTATTTTCTAGTTTTTGTCAGTTGAGCCCATGACTTTTCTATTTCATTTTATTTTATTTCAGTGGGTCACTGGTTCCATTGTTTTTCTTCCCTTTTGTTTTAGTTCTTTAATTTTATTCTTTCTTTCTTTTTTTTTTTGCTTTCAGTACGTTGTACCCTTTTAAATTCCATCTTAAATTTTCTTAGGTGATACAGGAATTTGGAAGATTAAAAAAAGTTGTTTTAAATTATTTAAGGAGGGCCGGCCCCGTGGCTTAGCGGTTAGGTGAGCGCGCTCCGCTGCTGGCGGCCCAGGTTCGGATCCCGGGCGCGCACTGACGCACCGCTTCTCCGGCCATGCTGGGGCCGTGTCCCACATACAGCAACTAGAAGGCTGTGCAACTATGACATAACAACTATCTACTGGGGCTTTGGGGGGAAAAAAAAGTAATAAAAAAATAAAAAATAATAAATTACTTAAGGATACAGGGACTCATTGTTAAAATATTTCCAAATACAGAAATATGCAGAGTAAAAGTTTTAAACATCCATTCACTGTTTCCTTTCTCCTCTCAATCCTAATCCTCTCTTCCAGAGGGAACCTTTAACAACTTTTTCTATGCATTTATATATTTAGAAAATATAGAAACTTCCAGTTTATGAACTTTCATTAATACAGACAAGAGTACAGCCACACTAAAAGTATTTTAGCTCTGTGTGATGATGACGGTTGTTGTAAAGGAAAGCTTTTGCGGTATCACAGGACTTGTGAACAAGGAGATCTAAGAATAGCCTTTTGGCACTTAACTAATTTGTAAGTAGAAGAGTTTTATAGTCATTTAGATTTTGACAGGAGATTGTCATTAACTTTGATTAATAGAAATTAAAAATACGTATCAAAATAAATTTTTACTTTTGATTTTGTAATGTTTTATTATGCTATTTCTGAACAAATTACTTGAGCATTTTTAAATGGCCATATGCTGACTTCCTTTTTTTTTTCTTTAATTACGTTGTGATATGAACATGTTTTGTTGCCAGTTTTATTTACCAGAGTAATTTTGTGTTCCCCTAGAAGATGCTCAGTTATTTTGTGAAAATGTATATATTTGATGAGTTGTCCTTTTAAATTATCTTAGTGTACCTGCAAGCTTTTCTGTTGTATTAATAAATTACTTAATTCATTGGTTATTTGTTCACTTTATTAGGAAATGATGTCTTTGGTTAAAATTATATTTACTTTTTGTATTTCTGCTTGTTTTTCTGATGTTAGCCAAGCTATTATAGTATTTTTGATGTGCTTGTTTCTCAGTGCTTTTTAGGAGATATGAGATCAGTTCTTACTGTTCTTCTCCTCAGACTTGCTGAGTTTTTACCCATTTTTGTCTTTTAGACTTAAGTATGTATTCCTTGTATGGAATGATTACTTGATCCCGCCCCCGCCCAGGAAAATTTGCTCTGAGCTAACATCTGTTGCCAGTCTTCCTCTTTTTGTATGAGTCACCGCCACAGCACGGCTGCTGATGAGTGGTGTAGGTCTGCACTCGGGACCCAGACCCAGGCCGGTGAAGCAGAGCGCACTGAATTTAACCACTAGGCTACCGGGGCTGGCCCCAACAACATGTAAATTTATTGTTGGAATTGGTAACTTTGTGCTTCTTTCATTCTATGTTTATCTTCGTTTTTATTCTTTGCATAAACTCTGTTTCTTTAAAAACAGTTTGTAAGGTAACTTTAACAGAATGCCTTTCATTTCTGTGAACCTATTAAACTTATTATTGTTTAGATATATTAATATCATGAAACAGTTGTCAATATTCTGATGTACTAGTTCCTCAAAAACTTCTTATTTCATGCCTCTGTTGTGTCTGTGGATAGGGTAATTGATTAGCGGATAGGGTAATTGATTAACGAATAGTTTCAGATCCTCCAGATCTTGAAAATATTTTAGTGGCTCAAGGATAATTTTCATCTTGGCATTTTCTTTATTCAGGAATGTTAAAGCATATCCAAGTCATCTTGTCTCTTTAGCCTCACATGTAAATGTCTTTCATACTCTCAGTACGTGTGAATCTCTTTTTTCTTGGCACAAAGTACCATCATTATTACATCAAACAAATTAACTAAAATTCCTTGATACCATGTAATAAAGTCCACATTCAGATTTCTCCACTTGTCTCAAAAACATGCAAAGGCTTTCTTTCACTTTTACAGTCTCCTTTCTAATTTTTATTCTGCAGATTTATTTTGTGTAGTTGTAATCATAGTATAAATATCATGTCTTGCTTTTTCTTATGAACACTTCTGAATGTTTATTTAGTACTCATTTACTTTTTTTATTTGAAGATTTTATTTTTTTTACAACAGTCTTAGGTCCACAGCAAAATTGAGAGGAAGGTACAGAGATTTCTCATACTTCCTGCCCCCATGCATTCATAGTCTCCCCTATTACCAACATCCCCCACTAACATGTAGGTACATTTATTATAATTGAGGCACCTAAATTGGTACATCATAATCACCTGAAGTTTATAATTTACCTTAGAGTTCACTCTTGATGTTGTTTATTTCATAGATTTGGACAAATGGCATGTATTCATCATCATGGTGTCATATAGAGTAGTTTCCACTGCCCTAAAAGTCCTCTGTGCTCTGCCTATTCACCACCCCCCCCAACCCCTGGCAAACACTGGTCTTTTTACTCTCCATATTTTGCTTTTCCAGAAGTCATATAGTTGGACTCACCTAATATGTAGCCTTTTCAGATTGGCTTCTTTCACTTACTAATATGTGTGTAAGTTTCCTCCCTATCTCTTCCTGGCTTGACAGCCATTTTTATTGCTGAATAATATTCCATTGTCTTGATGTACCACAGTTTATTTATCATCCATTAGCCTACTGAAAGATATCTTGTTGCTTCCAATTTTTGGCAGTCATAAATAAAGCTCCTGTAAACATCCACGTGCAGGTTTTTGTGTGGACTTAAGTTTTGGACTCTTTTGAGTAAATACCGAGGGGCGTGATTGCTGGATCATATGGTAAGAGTATGTTTAGTTTTGTAAGAAACCACCAAACTGTCTTCCAAAGTGGCTGTATAATTTTGTATTTCCACCAGGAGTAAATGAGAATTCCTGTTGCTCCGCCTGCTCACCAGCATTTGGTCTTGTCAGTGTTCCGGATTTTGGCTATTCTTAGTATCTTGTTGTTTTAACTTTCATTTCCCTGATAATATATGATGTGGAGCATCTTTTCCTATGCTTATTTGCCATCTCTATATGTTCTTTGGTGAAGTGTCTGTTAAAATCTTTGGCCCGTTTTTTAATTGGGTTTTTTTTTCTTATTGTTGAGTTTTAAAACTTCTTTGTGTATTTTGGATTGCAGTCCTTTGTCAAATATGTCTTTTGTAGATATTTTTTCACAGTCTGGTTTGTTTTCGTTCTCTTGACATTGTCTTTCACAGAACAGTTTTTTATTTTAATGAAGCCCTACTTATCAATTATTTCTTTCATGGATTGTGCCTTTGGTGTTGTATCTAAAAAGTCATAGCCATACCCAAGGTTATCTAGGTTTTTCCCTATCATCTTCTAGGAGTTTTGTACTTTTGTATTTTACATTTAGGTCTGTGATCCGTTTTCAGTTAATTTTTGTGAAAAGTGTAAGGTTTGTGTCCAGATTCATTTTTTTTGCCTACATACATCTAGTTGTCTCAGCACTATTTGTTGAAAAGACCTTTTTTTTTTTTTTTTGGTGAGGAAGATTAGCCCTGAGCTAACATCTCTTGCCAATTCTCCTCTTGTTGCTGAAGAAGATTGGCCCTGGGCTAACATCCATGCCCATCTTCCTCTACTTTATATGTGGGATGCCTGCCACAGCATGGCTTGATAAGCAAGCCTAGGTCCGCACCCACAATCCGAACCTGCAAACCCCAGGCTACCAAAGCAGAGCGTGTGAACTTAACCACTATGCCACTGGGCCGGCCCCCAAAGACTATGTTTTTATGTAAATTTTTGTGTGTGTGTGTGAGGAAAATTGGCCTAAAGCTAACATCTGTTGCCAATCTTCCTTTTTTTTTGCTTGAGGAAGATTGTCACTGAGCCAGCATCTGTGCCAGTCTTTCTCTGTTTTGCACGTGGGATGCTGCCACAGCATGGCTTGACGAGCAGTGTGTAGGTCCATGCCCGGGATCCGAACCCGTGAACCCCAGACTGCTCAAGCGGAGTGTGTGAACTTAACCACTATGCCAACAGGCTGGCCCATAAAAAGACTGTTTTTGCTGCACTGTATTGTGTTTGCTCTTTTGTCAAAGATCAGTTGACTGTATTTATATGGATCTGTTTCTGGGCTGTCTATTCTGTTCCATTGATCTTTTTGTCTATTCTTTGGCCAGTACCACATTGTCTTGATACTGGAGCTTTATAGTCTTGAAGTTGGGTAGTGTCAGTCCTCAATTTTTTTTAGTTCTTTGATATTCGTCAGAATTTTGTAGTTTTCCTCATATAGTGCTTGTATATGTTTTGTTAACAGTTTATACCCAAGTATTTCATTTTTTTGGTGCTAATGTAAATGATATTGTGTTTTTAATTTCAGATTCTACTTGTTCGTTGCTGGGATATAGGAACGTGATTGACCTGTATATTAGCCTTGTATTCTGCAGCCTTGCTATAATTGCTTATTAGTTCCAGAAATTACTTTGTCAGTGTTTTCAGATTTTCTACATAGATGATCATGTCATCTGTCAACAAAGACAGTTTTATTTTTTCCTTCCTTCTCTGTACACTTTTATTTCCTTTTCTTGTCTTACTGCGTTAGCTAGAACTTTCAGTATGATGTTGACAAGGAGAGGTAAGAGGGGATATCCTTCTATCTACTTGATCTTAGTGAGAAAGCTTTGAGTTTCTCACCATTGTGATGTTAGCTGTTGGTTTTTTGTAGATATTCTTTATCAAGTTGAGAAAGACCTTTGTTTACTGAGAGTTTTTATTGTGAATGGGTGTTGGATTTTGTCAGATGGTTTTTCTGCGTGTATTGATACAATCATGTGGTTTTTCTTTTTTAGCCTGTTGGTGTGGTTGATGGCTTATATTAATTGATTTTCGAATGTTGGACCAGCCCTGGATACCTAGGATAAATCCCACTTGGTTGTGGTGTATAATTCTTTTTATATGTTGTTGGAGTTGATTTGCTAATATTTTGTTGAGGATTTTTTTTTTTAATTTTTATTTATTTCTTTATCTTTTTTCCCCAAAGCCCCAGTAGGTAGTTGTATGTCACAGCTGCACATCCTTCTAGTTGCTGTATGTGGGACGCGGCCTCAGCATGGCCGGAGAAGCGGTGCGTCGGTGTGCGCCCGGGATCTGAACCCGGGCCGCCAGCAGCGGAGCGTGCGCACTTAACCGCTAAGCCACGGGGCCGGCCCCTTTGTTGAGGATTTTTGCATCCATGTTCATAAGAGATACTGGTCTGTAGTTTTCTTGTCATGTGTTTGTCTGGTTTTGGTATTAGGGTAATGCTGGCCTCGTAGAATGAGGTAGGAAGTATTCCTTTTGCTTCTATACTCTGAAAGAGATTGTAGAGAATTGGTGTAATTTCTTCCTTAAATGTTTGGTGGAATTCCACCATTGACACCATCTGGGGCTGGTGCTTTTTGTTTTGGAAAGTTATTAATTATTAATTCTGTTTCCTTAATAGATATAATCCTATTCAGATAGTCTGTCTTTGTGTGAGTTTTGGCAGATTGTATCTCGCAAGGAATCTATCCACTTTATCTAGGTTATCAAATTTGAGAGCATAGAGTTGTTTGTAATATTCCTTTATCCTTTTAATGTCCATGGGATTAGTAAAGATGGCCCCCCTTGCATTTCTGATATTCAGTAATTTGTCTTCTCTCTTTTTTTCTTAGTTAACCTGTCTAGATGTTTATTAATTTACTTGATCTTTTCAGAGAACCAGCTTTTGATTTAGTTTTTTTCCTGTTTATTTCCTGATTTCAATTTTATTGATTTCTCCAGTTTTTAAATTTTTTTTCCTTACTTTGTACAGTCATGTGTCATTTAATGACAGAGATACCTTCTGAGAAGTGTGTCATTAGCCAATTTCGTTGTTGTGCAAACATCATAGAGTGTGCTTACACAAACCTAAATGGTATAGCCTACTACAAACTAAGGCTGTATGGTACCAATCTTATGGGACACCGTCGTATATGTGATCTGTCGTTGACCAAAACATCAAGCGGCACATGACTGTATTTAATTATGTGTTCTTTTTCTAGTTTTATGAGGTGCAATCTTAGATTATTGATTTTGATTTTTTTCTTTTCTAATATATGCATTCAATGTAAATTTCCCTCTAAGCACTATTTTTACTGCATCCCACAAATTTTGATAGTGTATTTTTGTTTTCATTTAGTTCAAAATATTTCAGAATTTCTGTTAAGATGTCTTTTTTGACCCTTGTGGTATTTGAAAGTGTATTGTTTAATCTCCAAGTATTTTGAAGTTTTTCATCTATCTTTCTGTCACTAATTTGTAATTTAGATCCATTGTGATCTAAAAGCATACTTTGTGTCATATGTGTTCTTTTGGATTTGTAAGGTGTGTTTTATGGCCCAGAATATGGTCTATCTAATGAATATTCTGTGTGAGTTTGAGAAGAATGTATATTCTGCTGCTGTTGGATGAAGTAGTCTATAGATGTCAGTTAGATCCACTTTGATTGTTGGTGCGGATCAGTTCAACTATGTCCTTTGAATGTTTGGTAAAATTCTCCAGAGAAACCATCTGGTCCTGGACTTTTGTTTTTTGGGAGATTTTTGATTACTGTTTTAATCTCTTTCCTTGTGATTGGTCTATTTACATTCTCTATTTCTTGATTCAGTTTTGGGAGGTTGTATGAGTCTAAGAATTTTTCCAATTCTTCTAGGTTATCCAGTTTGTTGGCATATAGTTTTTCATAGTATTCTCTTCTACTCCTTTGTATTTCTGTGGATAGTATCTGTTGTGATTTCTTCTCTTTCAATACTAATCTTATTTGAGCCATCTCTTTTTTTCTTAGTGAGTGTGGCTAAGGGTTTGTCAATTTTGTTTATCTTCTCAAAGAACCAGCTCTTAGTTTCATTGATCCTTTCTACTGTTTTTTTTTTTAGCCTCTATTTCATTTATTTCTGCTCTAAATTTTATTATTTCCCTCCTGCTGACTTTGAACTTTGTTCTTCTTTTTCTAGTTCTGTTAGGTGTAGTTTAAGATTTGAGATTTTTCTTGTTTGTTGAGGTGGGCCTGTATTGCTATAAATTTCCCTCTTAGAACTGCTTTGCTGCATCCTGTAAGAGTTGGTATGATGTATTTTCATTTTCATTTGTCTCCAGGTATTTTTTGATTTCTCCTGTGATTTCTTCATTGATCCAATGGTTGTTCAGTAGCATGTTGAGGTCTCCTACTATTATTGTGTTGTGGTGAATTTCACCCTTTAGGTCTGTTAGTAGTTGCTTTATATACTTTGGTGGTCCTGTGTTAGGTGCATATATATTCATATATGTTATGTCCTTTTGGTGGCGTGTCCCTTTTATCATTATATACTGCTGATCTTTGTCTCTCATTGTCATTTTATTTTGAAGTCTGCTTTGTCTAATATAAGTAGGGCAACACCTGCTTTCTTTTTTGTGTGTGTGTGTGAGGAAGATTAGCCCTGAGCTAACATCCATTGCCAATCCTCCTCTTTTTGCTGAGGAAGATTGGCCCTGGGCTAATATCCGTGCCCATATTCCTCTACTTTGTATGGGATGCTGCCACAGCATGGCTTGACAAGTGGTACGTCGGTCCATGCCTGGGATCTGCACCTGCGAACCCCTGGGCTGCCAAAGTGGAGTGCTCGAACTTAACCGCTAAGCCACTCAGGCCGGCCCCAAAACCTGCTTTCTTTTGCTTGCCGGTTGCTTGGAGTATTGTCTTCCATCCCTTCATTCAGAGCCTGTGTTTGTCATTAGAGCTGAGATGTGTTTCCTGGAGGCAGCATGTTGTTAGGTCTTGTTTTTTAATGCACCCAGTCACTCTGTCTCTTTTGATTGGAGGATTCAATCCATTTACAGTTAGAGTGGTTATTGATATATGAGGGCTTAATACTGCCATTTTATGTCTTGTTTCCCAGTGGTTCTATATTTCCATTGTTTTTTTTCCTTTGGATTTCTGAGTGCCATTTCAGTTTGGTGGTTTTCTGTGATGGTTTTCTTAGTTTTCTCTTTAATTATGATTTGTGGCTCTGCTCTGACTTTTTGTTTAGTGGTTCCATGAGGTTTGTGTCAAAGATCTCATAGATGAAATAGTCCATTTTCTGATAGCCTCTGATCTCCATTAGCCTAAGCAGTTTCCATGCCTTTCCTCTTCCCCTTCTGAATTATTCTTGTCACAAATTGTTCCTCTTTTTTTTTTTTAATTTTTTAATTTTAGTTTATTTTTTTTGTGAGGAAGATCGGCCCTGAGCTAACATCTGCCAATCTTCCTCTTTTTGCTGAGGAAGACTGGCCCTGGGCTAACATCCATGCCCATCTTCCTCCACTTACATGGGACGCTGCCACAGCATGGTTTGACAAGCGGTGCATCAGTGCACGCTCGGGATCCGAACTGGCGAACCCCAGGCCACCGCAGCGGAGCGCACGCACTTAACTGCTTGCGCCACTGGGCCAGCCCCACAAATTGTTCTTTTCTGTGCGGTGAGTTTGTGACTAAATTGAACTGTTTATGGTTATTTTTTTTTTAATAATTTTATTTATTTATTTATTTTCCCCCAAAGCCCCAGTAGATAGTTGTATGTCATAGCTGCACATCCTTCTAGTTGCTGTATGTGGGATGTGGCCTCAGCATGGCCGGAGAAGTGGTGCGTCGGTGCACGCCCGGGACCCGAACCCGGGCTGCCAGCAGTGGAGCGTGTGCACTTAACCGCTAAGCCATGGGGCCAACCCATTTATAGTTATTTTTGATGCTTTTTTTTCTTTTGTCTTGTATGTTATAGTTGTTTACTAACCTATTCTGATATAGAGTTGCAATGTTCTGCATCTTCCTATCTCCTTGCTCAAGGTTTTGTAAGCCTTAGCCTTTTTGTTACAGGTAGGAGGGCTTCCTTCATCATTTCTTGTAAGGGAGGTCTAGTGGTGACGAACTCCCTTAGTTTTTGTTTATCTGAGAAAGTTTTTATTTCTTCACCGTATCTGAAGGATAGTTTCACTGGATAGAGTATTCTTGGCTGAAAGTTTTTGTCTTTCAGTATTTTTAGTATGTCATTCCATTCTCTCCTAGCCTGTAAGGTTTCCGATGAGAAATCTGCCAAAAACCTATTAGGGATTCCTTTGTAGGTTATTTTCTTCTGCCTTGCTGCCCTTAATATTTTTTGTTTGTCATTGCCTTTTGCCAGTTTTAATATTATATGCTGTGGAGAAGGTCTTTTTTGCATTAATGTATTAGGAGTTCTATTGGTTTCATATACTTATAAGTCCAGTTCCATCCCCAGGTTTGGGAAGTTTTCTGCTATTATTTCTTTGAACAAGCTCTCTGTTCCTTGCTCCCTCACTTCTCCCTCTGGAATATCTATAATTCCTAATTGAGTTGATTATTTCTTGAAGAATTTCTTCATTTTTTAAAAATCTTAGTTCTCTCTTCTCCTCCATGCGAAGCATTTCTGTATTTTTATCCTCTAAGTCACTTAATTCTGTCCTCCATAACATCAGCTCTATTTTTTATGGATTCTAGATTATTTTTTATCTCGTTAATTGTGTTCTTCATCTCCAGAATTTCTGTTTGGTTTTTTTTTAGTGTTAAATCTCTTTGGGGAAGTATTCCTTCTGTTTGTTAATTTTGTTGCTGAGCTGATTGAACTGAGTTTTCTTGTAATTTGTTGAGTTTATTTTATGATAACTATTTTGAATTCTCTGTCATTTTGATTGTAAATTTCTGTGAGTTCCAGATTGGTTTCTGGAGACTTGTCATTTTTCTTCTGCTGTGAAGGGTTAATGTAGTTTTTCATGGTGTTAGATGAAGTGATCCTTTGCCAGCACATTTGTGGTAGTATTAGTTCGCAGATTCTACCTGCCACCACTGTGTAGGGGCAGAAGCTATGTCTTCTGCTCCTGCCCCATCTGCTGAAAGTTGTGTGGGTAGGGCTACTGTGCATTTGCCTGGTTGGCTGCAGCCGCTCTGCAGGTTGCGCTTACATGGGCAGGGCCTATGTGCTCAGCAAGCGGGTTGGGCACCGTAGGTGGGGCCTCTGTGCTCGGCAGGGGACCAGCTAAGCTGTTGTGTGCTAGGCAGGAGGGATGCCTAATTAGGGGCTGAGCCGCCCTTCAGTGGCACCGGTGGGTTGCTGTGTTCTGTGGGCGGGGCACTTTCTAAGTGGGCAGGGTGCCTTCTTGCCTGAGCTGTGTTCAGTGGGCGAGTGCCCACATGGGGGCTGAGCCACTGCCGCTTCGTGTAGAGTGCTCCCACCAGTTGTGGTCTGGGCTCAACTCTGAAAGCTTTCATGTAGGCCAAGCTGTCCCTGCCTCTTCTCACGCCAGCTACTGTGTGAGCATCCACGACCTTGATTGCTGCCACTGGAGTTGGAGGCGGGTAGAATCACCTATTTCCACTGCCTCCCGGGTATCCAGTACTACCACCTTCAGCTGTATAGCTGCGTGGATCTCTCAGACGTCTTGTTGTGCTGTGCAGGGAATCCTTTGCTGGTTAATGAGTGTCCATTTTGTCGTAACTGAAAGAGGAGAGGCTAAGGGAACAACTCGTTCCACCATGATGCTGACGTCACTTGCCTGCCTTATCTTGTTTTGATTGAGCATTTTATGATTCCATTTATTTTAATCTCTTAGTGTATCAATTTTTTATTTAACTTTTCTTAGTAGTTGCCGTTGGATTTGCTGTACACACTTACAAGTGCTCTTTTAAATAACGCTATACTACTTCATGGGTAGTGCACGTATTTTATAACAGAATTCATCTTTCCTCCCTCTCGTCCATTATTACATTTCTATCACTTATTTCACTTATCCATAAGCTACCATCACCAAATACTTTGTTGTTGTTATTATTATGAACGTAATGTTATCTGTGAGATCAATTAAGAATAAGAAAAACTAAAGATTTTGTTTTACCTTCAATTATTTTTCTCTAATGCTCTTCCTTTCTTTATGTAAACTCCCAAGTTTCTGATCTGTATCATTTTCCTTCTTTGGAAGAATTTTAACATTTCTTACAACTCAGATCTACTGGCAACAGAGCCCCTCAACTTTTGTTTGTCTAAGAAGTCTTTATTTGTCCCTCATTTCTGAAGGATAATTTTGCTGGATAGAGTTCTAGGTTGGTGTGGCCTTTTTCTTTCAACATTTAAAATATTTCACTCCATTCTCCACTTGCTTCTGTGGTTTCTGAAGAGAAGTTTGATGTAATTCTTATGTTTGCTCCTCCATAAGCAAAGTGTTTTTTCCCTCTGGCTTCTTTCAAGATTTTTTTCTTTGTTTTTTTGTTTTTTTCAGTTTGAATATGATATGCCTAGGTGTCGATTTTTTGGGGGTTTATCCTGGTTTGTACTTTCTGAGCTTCCTGGATCTGTGATTTCGTGTCTGTCATTAATTTAGAGAAATTCTTAGTCATTATTGCTTAAAATATTTCTTCCTTTCTTTTTCTGGTATTCCTATTACTTGATGTTACACCTTTTTGATGTTCTGTTCTGTCCTTTTCATTTGTTTTTCCTTTGCATTTCAGTTTTGGAAGTTTCATGACATTTCTTCTAGCTCACTGATTCTTTCTTTGTCTGTGTTCATCTACTGATGAGCCCGTCAAAGGCATTTTTCATTTCTGTTACAGTGTTTTTGATTTCTAGCATTTCTTGATTCTTTTTTAGAGTTTTCATCTTTGCCTATATTACCCATCTGTTTTGGATGTCAACTTTTTCCATTAGAGCACTTAGCATATTAATCATAATTTTAAATTTCCAGTCTAATTCCAGCATTTCTGCCATATCTGAGTCTGGTTCTGTGTTTTTTGTCTTATTCTGCCTTGTAATTTTTTTCTTGAAAGCCAGTCATGATGTACTGGGTAAAAGGAACTGAGGTAAATAGGCTTATAGTGTGAGACTTTATTTTTATCTGTCTAGGGATTAAGCTCTGTTTACTGTTTGCTGTAGCTGTAGATGTCACAGACTAAAATCTCCTCTCATATCCTTGTTTTTGTCTCCTCTGTTGTCTTTGGGAACTAAGAGACATCTTAAGTGATCTGAGACACGCAGTTCTTTGGATTGTAATCTTATACAGAAGATGACTTGTTGTGTAGGTAAGGTTTAGGGGCAGCGGAAGTGTTCTGTAGTCCTATGATTAAATCTCAATCTTTTAGTGAGCCTATGCCCCTAAGCTTTGACCTTCAAAAGTGCTTCTTAGTCTCCTTTCTCTTTAGGTGAGATTGAAGGCTAGAAGGGGCTGGAGTTAGGTATTTCCCTTCCCTGGGATCAGTTAGATCTGTTAAAACCCCTGTCCTTTAGGCTCTGGTGAAATAGTTTTTCTTGAGGGCAGACTCTTGAGGGCAGACTTTGTTGAGAAGAACAGAATACTCTGGGCTTATTTTAAAATAGCTACTTCCCCCGTCCCCCTGCCAGAAGCATGAGGGCATTTTTCTCTGATCTTTAATGTGAAAAGCTGCTAAGGATCCTGGAGGTAAAAGCTCATAAAAGTGGGAGGGCCCCCTGGGAGTTTTTCACTCTGAAATTCATCCCCACTGAGCCTCTAGCATTTCATCAATTCCAGTTTAGGTTTTCCTACCCAGGTAATGGTTCATGCAGAGTTGCTTTTGAGCTTTTGTTCTGGTAGCGTTTGATTCTCTTTTTCTACTCATCTGCTCTCCAGTTTTGGGGGCAGTGGTTTGCCTTGTGACTTCAATTCTCTGATGAATCTAAGAGTTGTTGATTTTCATTTTGTTCAGCTTTTTTCTTCTATGGATGGGAGTGGCAACTTCCAAGTTTTTACATGCTGAATTGGAAACATGAAGTCTACTCATTTATTTTTGTTCATAGCATTATATTAAATTGCACCATAATTTTTGTAGACCTCTCTCAATTGTTTGATACTTAGATTATTGTTTTTCATTGTGTATAATGCTTCAGTGAGTTCTGTTATGATTATAGTTCTCTTCTATCTGTATTGAAAGATTTCCTTAGGTAGTTTCTGAGGGTGGGAATACTGGGTGTAAAGAGTATGACAAGTTTTATGGTGTAAATACTTTTTGCTGTATTACCTTAGAAAAGGGTTTTTGAGCTTTATTGGTATCACTTCAACCTTAACAGTATTGAGTATTAAGAATTTTGCCAGTTTAGAAAATGTAAAATGTAATAGAAGATTACTTTACATGTGGATGTCCAGTTTTCTAGCACCAGTTGTTGAAAATACTATCCTTTTTCTCCATCAAATTACTCACTTGTCAAAGATCAGTTGACTGTATAAATATAGGCCTGTTTCTGGGCTCCCTATTCTGTTCCATTAGTCTGTGTCTGTTTTTTCACCAATACTATGCTGTCTTGATTTCAGTAGCTTTACAGTAGCCCCATCAGAATTGGAGCTTTCTTCAGCAAATAAATGAAGAAGGGAAGGTGATTGCTCTCACACGAGATGAGGTGAAGTGGTGTACAAATGTGGCTGTGGGTGTCATTCTTGCTGTGTGTCTAGCAATGTAATTGTGAACATCAGAAAATCTTAATTCAGGCACATTCCTGTTCTGGGCATGTATTTCCTTTGCAAATTAAAGCTTGTTTAAGCCAGTTCTCAAAAGTATTGTGCTCTTACAATGCGCCAGGTAATGAATTAAATTTAGACCCTATTCTTAAATTTGTAATCTCTCTCCCAATAAGTGAGCCTTAAAAGACTGTGATAGATCAGGATGATTGTGGCAGGGGTCACAATTAAGACTTGATTCCTGAAGATTTAAATAGTCCACACTAGTAGGGTGGAAAAAAGTTAGGAGTTCATCAAAGATAGAAAAGCAAGAAACCTACACAGCTACATTCACCTGCATATATCTTTTTCTCTTTCTTTCCTGATAATAGTTTGTGTTCCATTCTCTGATCTAAGTCAGTCACTTATGCTTCTCATTCTGGATTTCACCCATTCTACCCCATTCCATCTTGTTCATTACATTATCTGCCATCTTTATTTTTAGTCTCTCACTTTCTATCATAGCTGTCCCACTAGCATTTAAACATACTGTTTAATGGCTATGTTGTAAAGAAAACCAATCTTCTGCCCTCATTCTTCCTCCAACTGCTGCCTTATTTCTCACTTCCCCTTCATAGCCAGAATTTGGAAGAGTTATCTCGCATCGTGATCTCCATTCCCTCACCTTTCATGGACTAGTCAATTACAGTGGGTGCTTTTACCTTTTCACTTTGCAAAGACCTCCCTGTTGCTCAGTCCATCAGCCTTTTTAAAGTTTTTTGCAGCAAAAGTTATGTGTTTGTGTTTAAAATAATTTTCAAGCAGCACCATGGTTTCCCGTCTGCCCCAGATCCATAGTTCTTAGTTTTCCTACCCTAAGGGAACCACTGTTGCCAGTTTCTTATTTATGTTTTTGAAAGTATTCTGTGCACACACACACAGACACACACAACATATTCAGGGCTTTCAATGTGAAGAAAATAACTATTATGCTTATTTTTTCTTTATGCAATCTGATTAAGAGTGATGTATGTAAAGTCTAAAAGTCTCTTTGAGTAAGTAAAATAAAAAGTTTAAATGATAAAATATTGTGTCATAGTATAAGTGGCGGTATTTTTTCCTTACTGGCATACATCAGGGCAATCTATAATTGGTGGTAACTTAGAGTCAGTGAAATAGAATGTATATGTCTTGGCTCATGAGTCATTTTTGAAACCAGGCTTCACTAATTGTTGGCTGTGTGACCTGTTTGTATCTCAGTTTCCTTATTGGTAAATGCATAAGGTTGTTATGAAGGTTGAGTTATTACGTATGAGTCAGAATACTGCTTATGAGATGTTACGTAAGTATTAGCTATTATTATTGTTATTATCATTAATCTCTCAGCAACATTAGCTACTCTCTCCTTAAAACATTTTCCTTCCTTTGGTGCTTGTGATAACAGACTATCCCAGTCTTTCCCATCTTGGTCATCGTATCTTCAGTCCAGATCACTCCTGAAGTCTAGACCTCAGTTTTCAATTGTTTACTTGGCCCTTTGGATTTTCATTAGATACCTGTTCTCAAAATGTCCAAAACTGAATTTTTGATTTTCCCTCTTCCCCAAACTCTGACTCCTCAATTTCTTGTTACCTTATCTTAGTTTATTGTGCTATCATCCACCCGGTGGAAAATCAAAACTATAAGAGTGAACCATGTTACTTCCTTAAGATATACAACTTTTAATATATAATAACTAAGTCCTATAAATTTTACCTCCTCTTTCTCTTAGTTCATCTACTTCTTTTCATCTCAGTGGACTTTCTAATCATTCTCACTGGATTCCTAACTTTTCTCTCGATCTACTTTAATCTCCCTGCAGGCATTTTTTTCCCTCACTACAGCCAGGTTGTTCTTTAAAAGACCCAAATCTGATTGTCATGTCACAACTTGAAATGTTTCTCTTTGTTCTTCATGACTCTGGATAATCTGGCTCCTGCCTACTTTCCTTGTCTTGTTTCTGTTCTTTCAGTCTGTATATTCTAGTCACCTTGGTGGCTTTTCAATTCCTAAACATGCCAGGCCCTTCTTTGCCTCTGTTTTGCACAGGATGGACTTTCTGCCTGAAATGCTATCATTGGATTTGCCTAGTTAAATCTTTTTTTTTTTTTTTTTTTTTTTTTTTTCATAGAGAGAATTTTTTTTTTTTTCCTGTTTTGTTTTTTAGTTTTTGTTTTTTGTTTTTTTTTTTTTTTACATTTTTATTGATATTTTAATGGTTTCTAACATTGTGAGATTTTGGGTTGTACATTTTTGTTTGTCCTTCACCCCATATATGACTCCCTTCACCCCTTGTGCCCACCCCCCACCCCCCACCCCCACTTCCCGGGTAACCACAGTCCAGTTTTCTCTGTCCATGTGTTTGTTTATATTCCACATATGAGTGAGATCATACAGTGTTTGTCTTTCTCTTTCTGGCTTATTTCACTTAACATAATACGCTCCAGGCCCATCCATGTTGTTGCAAATGGGACGATTTTGTCTTTTTTTATGGCTGAGTAGTATTCCATTGTATATATATACCACATTTTCTTAATCCAATCGTCAGTCGAGGGACACTTAGGTTGCTTCCACTTCTTGGCTATGGTGAATAATGCTGCAATGAACATAGGGGTGCATAAGCCTCTTTGGATTGTTGATTTCAGGTGCGTTGGATAGATTCCCAGTAGTGGGATGGCTGGATCATAGGGCATCTCTATTTTTAATTCTTTGAGGAATCTCCATACCGTTTTCCATAGAGGCTGCACCAATTTGCATTCCCACCAGCTGTGTATGAGGGTTCCTGTTTCTCCACATCCTCTCCAACATTTGTTGTTTTTTGTCTTGGTGATTATAGCCATTCTAACGGGCGTGAGGTGGTATCTTAGTGTTGTTTTGATTTGCATTTCCCTGATGATTAGTGATGTTGAGCATCTTTTCATGTGCCTATTGGCCATCTGTATATCTTCCTTGGAGAAGTGTCTGTTCATTTCCTCTGCCCATTTTTTGATCGGGTTGTTTGTTTTTTTGTTGTTCAATTGTGTGAGTTCTTTATATATTATGGAGATCAACCCCTTGTCAGATGTATGTTTTGCAAATATTCTCTCCCAGCTGGTTGGTTGTTTGTTCATCTTGATTCTGATTTCATTTGTCTTATAAAAGCTCTTTAGTCTGATAAAGTCCCACTTGTTTATTTTTTCTTTAGTTTCCCTAGTCTGGGTAGGCATGTCATCCGAAAAGATTCCTTTAAACCCAATGTCAAATAGTGTGTTGCCTATATTTTCTTCTATGAGTTTTATAGTTTCAGGTCTCACCTTCAGGTCTTTGATCCATTTTGAGTTAATTTTTGTGTATGGCGATAGCACATGGTCCACTTTCATTCTTTTGCATGTGGATGTCCAGTTTTCCCAACACCATTTATTGAAGAGACTTTCCTTTCTCCATTGCATGTCCTTAGCACCTTTGTCGAAAATTAGCTGTCCGTATATGTGTGGTTTTATTTCTGGGCTTTCAATTCTGTTCCATTGATCTGTGTGTCTGTTTTTGTACCAGTACCATGCTGTTTTGATTACTATTGCTTTGTAGTATGTTTTGAAGTCAGGAATTGTGATGCCTCCTGCTTTGTTCTTTTTGCCTAGTTAAATCTTTTAAAGGTAGTTTCCTTGGAGAAGCCTCTTCTTACCCTCCAGATTCTCTTTCTCTTAAATATTACTCTCATGATCTCCTGTACTTCATTTAAAAATTATATAATTCATTGTTTAATACCTTAGAATGAACATTTCTGGTTGGTCATTTTACCATCAATATCTGTTTGCCTTGCAGATAGTGAGTACTCAATAAATATTCATGGAATTAATGTGTTCAGAACTTTAATTATTCTGTGTCATAGATTGTGTGAAGTATGATGACAAAACTCCAGAAAGTAAAATTTTAATGGCACACTGTTGCTGTAATTGGAAAGGCTATTATTTCCTGGTTCTTTAGAGCTGTACTGTCCAGTACTATAGCCGCTGGTCACATAGGACTTTTTTCCATCATTTTAAAAAATTACTTTTGATTTTTTAAAGTGTACTATTGACTTGTTTTAAGTATGTTCACAGGGTTGTGCAACTGTCACCACTATCTAATTCCAGAACATATCATCACCACAAAAAAGAATTGCTTACCCATTAGCAGATCTTTTCCATTTCCCCCTCCCCCCTCCCCTAACAACCACTAATTTACTTTCTGTATCTGTGAATTTGCCTATCAGATGTGGGTTTTGAAGACTTGAAATTTGGCCAGACCAAATTGAAATGTGCTATAATTGTAAATTACACAGTGGATTTTGAAGACTTAGTATTGAAAAAAATGTAAAATATCTCAGAAGTTTTAATTTTGATTACATGTTAGGATGATAATTTTTTTATATTTTGGAGGTAAATATATAATTCAAATTAATTTCTGTTTCCTTTTACTCTTTTTAATGTCATTACTAGAAAATTTGAAAGTATGTTTGTAGCTTACGTTTTATTTCTATTGGACAGCACTGGTCTAGAACTTGTTTTTAGTAAGGACTGTAAGTGTGTCTCCATAGCCTCAGTTTCTCATTGTCCTTCTTGTCTCTTAGTTACCATCTCAACCGTACTTTGGGAGGTGACATGCCCCAAGCTTCAGCTTTTCCTTTTTTTTTATTGCTTAGAAAGTGGAAATCTTGCTTATTTCTTGTGCCTTAGAATAGTAGGGGAAAGATAAGTCATTTACATTACATTACGAGAAAGTAATGGCAACTGTTAAATCTTTTAAGCCTCATTTCCAACAAATTATGAAAAATTGAATTTCACATTTATTTGCATGATAATGGTGAACAATGCCCCTAAATTTTGGTGGTTGTGATTTGACTGGGAAACAAATTAATAGTTTCTTTATAGCGTATGAGAATTATTATACCTTTAGGGGTCAGTTAGAATTATATTTGTCTTCTCTGAAATTTGGATTTTAAATTTTACTTTAAAATAAGTTTTCCAGAATAAATAGAAATGAGACTAATATGATAAATTATCCTTTAAAAAGTACAGTATTTGCTTTAGGTGGAGGTTTTCTGTTCTAACATTATTATAAAAAGTCAACATATTGCAATGTTAAATGGCTACTGTACATTCAGCATTTACTGTGTGGCAGGCATTGTTCTATATACTGTATTGATTCATTTCATTCCCCCATGAACTGTATGTAGTAGGTACTATTATAATCCCCAATTGACCGAAGATGAAACTGAGGTATGGAGTGGTTAATTAACTTGGTCAAGGTCACATAGTAACTTTTAAACAGGTTAAATAACAATATATTTTATACTTGGTGCTTATATGATAAAATCTTTCAATTTTTAGTTTTTCTCACTAGAGTGTAAGCTCAAGTGGGCAGGGACTTAGTTTTGTTTACTAACACTTGAAATTGCTTTCTGGCCTACAGTAGGCCCTGGGAATTATTATTATTATTTTTGTAATTATTTTTTTTTTATTTATTTATTTTTTCCCCCAAAGCCCCAGTAGATAGTTGTATGTCGTAGCTGCACATCCTTCTAGTTGCTGTATGTGGGACATGGCCTCAGCATGGCCGGAGAAGCGGTGCGTTGGTGCGCGCCCGGGACCCGAACCCGGGCCACCAGCAGCGGAGCGTGCGCACTTAACCGCTAAGCCACGGGGCCGGCCTGGCCCTGGGAATTATTTGAAAGAATTTTGTGATGATGGTATCAATTCACCAAGAGACTTGGCTTTGGAAATCTATTAGAATTGCTATAAATTTTGCACTGTTGCTTGTTAGTAATATTCTTTTATTTACCGCATCCAAATTGGCTTTAACATTGTGTGCTGTTTTGCATACTTTTTATGTATGTTATATCTTAATAAAATAGTTTATTTAAAAAACGTTTACTAGGAGCTGTAGCTTGTATTCATCTCTTTTCCTTTTATGTGTTAGAAATGCATTGGAGCCACAAGGGAACATCAGGAAAACCAAGACTACCAGAGGTCCCACGGTGTGTTTAGCTGAATAGAGAGAAGAAAGTATAGAAAAGCAACTTTGCAGTGTCTTCACAAAAAATGTAGTTCAGTGATAACACAATTCTTCCAGGTTTCGGCCAAAAGCATTAGCCTCCCTGGTTGTTGCAGTAATTAAAATAAATAACACATTGTTTTGTTATTTATTTTTAGAAATTACATTTCCATTCTTAGACTGGAAACAGAACTGTGAAATAAATTTTGTAAAATAGGGCTTTGAAATCAAAGGTTTTTGTAATTAACATTGTTAGGGAAGGGGTAACTATGCTACTTCCATCCTGGAGATTCTCATTTAATTGTGAAGTATGTATTCTCATTTTACACTAATAAAATTGAGAGTTAGATGTTAAGTGACTTACCTGAATTAACACCACAAGTAAGTGGTGAAACTAGAACTCAACTCACATTTGTCTGACTCCAAAGGCCATGCCTTTTCTAATACTGTCTGTCGTCTTCTGCCATTTTCCATGTCTTCCTTACAGTTCTTGAGTCTTAAGTGGGAGTTTGTTAGTTTGTGGGGGCACTGGGATTGGAGTTTTGGATTATGGAATAACTGGATATTTGAATTAAACTGTGGAGGTAATAAAGGATAATTGTTGCATGATGGAAAAATTAAGCTGTGAAAAATCTTTGTCTTTAACTTTCCTTTTTTTTTTTTTTAAGAAAAATCTTTGGTTGTATGCCGATAAAGACTCTAGACCGTATAGAATGCTTTATAATGCGATTCATCATGCTTATTGTATTTTCTTGAGCTGATTTAGTAAATTTTTCATATACTGATAGTGTTCTTTCTCTGGAGTGAAAAAAAAGACTCATTTTTCTCGGAATTATAATTTGGGGGTAATAAGGACAGAAGTATGAAAATTAGTAATACATTATTTAGAATTTTACTACCCAGGCAGTAGAAGGCAATCTAGAAGGCAGCTTTTCTGATTTCTGTTACCTCCTCCTCTCCTCCCCAAAACCGTAGTCGAATCATGTTCTCTAATATTCTTACATTTTAGGGTTATTTGCTTCTTTTTGGGAAGGGGGTATTGTGGGAAGCTAAAGAGAAGTTTGAGAGCATTGATGATTTGCAAGATCCAATTACTCTTGTTTTACTTAGAACTCTTAGGGGAGAAATGGAAGTCTGTAGTTAAACTAGTGGCTTCTTAAATTGGTCAGTGAGAATCTGATGCCTCTGATTTTCATTTTGACATTATTCATTTCTGTGCATACTGAACAAGGTATTTTACCATTGCTGAAATTGTACATTTCATTCTCTACCACAATTACTGAGGATGATGATTTTTTAAGGCAGGAAGAAGTTTCCCGTGATGCATATTCATAATTAATTTTAATTTTGTGGTAAAATTATCTTCAGAAAAATATGAAATACTTTAATCCCAAATGTAAAAAAAGGTTATGAAATAAACCACTTTTTTAAAATGCATGAGGTAATTTTTTTATTCTATGTTCTTATTAAAAGATTAATTAGGAGTCATGAAATCTTTAAAATTTGTTTTTTAAGTTATATATTTTTTCTGTACTTAACATTCTGTACTAGAACTATTAGAAAGAGAATAAAAGTAGTATCTTCTGTTGGGGGTAAGTGGAGGATGCCAAAGACCGTAAAGCAGTAATTCTTACACTGTTCCATCCAGTAAAAGTTTAAGATCAATTCTAAAGCAAAAGCTCTACTCTTGAAATCTTACGAGGCTTTCTTTCATAAGAGTAGGTATGTTGTATTACTTAGGTAAAGATATGAATTCCTAACCCAAAATTGAAGACATAACTTGTATATTAAGGATTTATATTTTAAAAAATTGAGAAAAGGAGAGGACTTACTGTATTAGGAATATAGACCAGTAAGGTACTAGTATAGGTTAGAAAATATAAGTAGAGAGCCCATTTGCAGACAGGTACTTGTGAACGTTAATGTGAATCCCACTGGCAGATTTTCTGAATCATTTAACATCACTATTGACTCTGAGAATGGACTGAGAGATTGAAGTGATACTATAGATACGAAAGTACTTTGAGAAATGTAAAGTGCAAAATAAATAGATGTAGATAAATTTAAAATAAAAGTCTGTTTTGAAAAGTAGATGATTGCTAATGAAGTAAACTAAGCAGAAAAACAAATTGAAGAAGGCATTAGAAGATTCTAGTGAGGCATTTAGGCTTCAGGAATTTTCATAGAAAGGGAAGTTAATTAGATGCTTAAAGCTTTCACCATCCTGGTGGATGGTATAGTATTTAGTTAACCTAAAGTTTATGTAGAGTTGTCATCCTATAGTTCAAGTAAGAGCTTATAGCGTAAATGGCTTTTAATGACCTTGAATTTTCTGTTTATATGGATAGAACCCATGTAGCCTGGGGGTATAGTATCTACAGATGAGTAGATTTATCACTTTGGATCTAACATACATGAAGTTAGCAAATATAAAATAGGTGTCTGCTATTTTTCTCTAAACATTCCTATAAAGTCAACAAGCCATTGCACTATTGTTCAAAGTGGTGTTATTTCATTAAAAACATTTAAGTGAAAATTTCTTAGTTTTTTTGTTTTAAATATTCTTAAAACTGGCTAATTTAGTCTTAGAAAAGCAACAGAGTTATTTTTACTAGAGCAGATAATCAAGCTTATGAAAGAGGGGGTTTCAAAATTTTTTATAGGTAATACTTTAAAATAGGCTTTTTTCTTGCTGATATAACTAACATTTATTTTCTGTTTATTTTTAAGACGAGCAAAAATCAAATTAAAGTAGATCTTGTAGATGAGAATTTTACAGAATTAAGAGGAGAAATAGCAGGACCTCCAGACACACCATATGAAGGCAAGTACTTTTTTCTGTATCAAAATATTGTGCTTATTAGAACTTATCTGAAACATTAAATCAGAGTATCTTCAGCATCTATAAACTACATGGAAGGTAACTTCATCTGGCTTAGCATATATAGCAGTTTTTAAAAAATAAATTTAGATACTTATCTAGACTGATTTTTCTTACTGAATTTTAGCTAACTTTTTTCTTTCCCTAAAATAGATTTAGTAGAGCCAAGTTACAGGTTATATAGGTCAGAATTTAACAGTATAAAACACCGAGGGTGTTAAGCCTCTAACTTATATGGACTATAGACTCTCAGTTACCCTTCATTTGGTATCTATAATGAACCTTGTCTGAAATTTCTGACTGATAAAATGTTTATTTTTTTTATAAAAGTTCCTCTCCCCTGTTTGTTGTTAAGGATTTCATTCACTCATATGTCTTCGTACAGGCTATATTCCAAATATTTAATTTTCTTTATTCAGGAAAGCTTTACGTGATCATTTCAAGACATACAGAAAAGAAAGGAGGCAGCTTTGCTAAACTTTGTGTTCATAAACTAAGTCTATAGCTACTTTAGACCATGAAATTGGGTGGTAAGATACAGAAAGAAGCTTTATAGCTTTTTATTTCCTCATTAGGCAGATCTTCAGTAATGAATATTATTGTAAATGTGGGTTATGTAGCATAACCAAGGTTGTTCCATATGATAGGCATTCAAATATTTGTTTAATAGAAATCATGTAACAGAATTTGTAGTAGTAGCGTTTATTGAGTTTTTACTTATTAGAGCTTTACATATATTTTCTCATTCAATCCTTACAACTCATCTTATGAGGTAAGTACAGTTACCACTGTTTCATAGGTGAAGAAATTTAAGCTCAGAGAACTTAAGTAACTTGTCTAAGGTCAAACATCTCAGTGGCACAGCTGGGATTTGAGACCTATAATAGGCTTTGACTTCAAAGCCTATGTTTCTAATCACTTTCTGCTTTTAAATAAATCAGGATTGACTGAATATTAGAAGTGTTGGTGATGTCTACTTTGAGTGTAGTGGTTCTATAGTTCTGTAATGAACAGTTAATATTCTAGAATATTTTTGTTTTCATTCAAAAAAAAAATTTTGTTTTGAGGAAGATTGACCCTGTGCTAACATCTGTTGCCGATCTTCCTCTCTCTTTTTTCTCTACAAGGCCCCAGTCCATAGTTGTATATCATAGTTGTAGAGTTGTATCTCTTCTTTGTGGGACAGCACCTCAGCATGGCTTGATGAGTGGTGAGTAGGTCCATTCCCAGGATCCAACCCGGTGAACCCCAGGCCGCCGAAGTGGAATGCGAGAACTTAACCACTGCACCACCAGGCTGGCCCTTTCATTCAATTTTTTTTTTTTTTAATATTCTGAGTTTTTTTGTTTTTTTTTTTTTTTTTTAGGAAGATTAGCCGTGAGCTAACATCTGATGCCAATCGTCCTCTTTTTGCTGAGGCAGATTGGCCTTGGGCTGACATGCATGCCCCTCTTCCTCTACTTTATATGGGACACTGCCACAGCATGGCTTGACAAGCGGTGCGTAGGTCCACGCCCAGGATCCGAACCTGCAAACCCTGGGGTGCCGAAGCAGAGTGTGCAAACTTAGCTGCTATGCCACTGGGCTGGACCCTTCATACAAATTATTAAAGACACTAGAATATCTTTAGCATTTCCTATCAAATCTTAAATGATAAAATTTTATTTTCTGTTTTATAGTTCATATGAGCCATTTCTAGACTTATTTAAATTTTTATATCGTGTTTTGAGTGCTTTCCATATGCCAGGCCTTGTCTGCATGCTTTCGTGGATGCTATTCATTTAGTCCCTTTGACAGTCATTAGATGGAGATAAGATCTTTAGTTATCTTATAAAAATCAAGTTCTTGTCTAATAGCAGGTGTTGTATGTGATGATAATGCTAGCTTCTTAAAGGCAGACATTATAAATATTCTTAAATTATTTTTTTAGGTTGTTTCAATGTATTTTTAAAAAACTGTAGGGCAGTAGCATCATCATTCTAGAGCTCTTCCAGCAAATTGATATTTATAAACAAGGCACCTCCTGAACCTCCTGAATGAACAGAATGTTCATTACCTTCTTAGCCATTAATAAAGATAGGTGAATTCTTAAAAATTGCATAATATGCACTTATTTGTATGATGATGAAGTTATAAATATACCATATTTATTGATTAGAAACAAGCTTGGTAATTTTTAAGTGCTTATTTCTGCTGCTGCTGCCACTAAATGAGACATTAAAGTTTGATGAGATTACTTTTAATATGCTGTCTGGGTATATATTTGAGATTAATTTAAATTGTATTCTTTTTATCATAAAACTATTGAGAAGTTGTTCATTTTTTTTTAGGAAAAGCACCATTTGAGGGCGTAAACTTAGATACTTTTTTTTTTTGAAATATGAACATGGGTAAAATATTTTGCTAATATTTATGGCAGGGTTCTTCCTAGTTTTCGAGGATTTTTTAAAATCTCAGTTTAATAGCTAAGGCAAAAGTTTACATGTGAAATGTTAAACCGTTTATAACCACCATAAGTAATGAGGCAGCTATTTTATGTAGTGTTAAAAGTAACCAGATTGAGAAGTAGAATATCCATGAAAAAATTACCATATTGCACATGTTATTTAACTCAGTTTTCTTCTTTTGCCATAATAGCTCAGTGGCAAAGGAACAATTTAGTTCTTGGGCCTTTCTTCCTAAGAGTTGTTTTGAATTTATGGAATCATTATTGTTATTTTTTAACATCTCATCCCTTCCCCATTTTCCCTTTGGATTAAGTTAAATTTAAAGATTATAAATTTTTAATATTAAACGCTGTTCTTTAAGAAGTAAATGTTTTATAGTGAAATCTGTTTTAATATGAATAATGTAGTTAGTGTAAAGCTCCCTTAGTTGTGTTGCTCTGATATATATCAAATAATGCTATGGTTAATAATGCTAGTGGTTATATATTGAAAGTTGTCAGATAATAATGCAAGACAGAGCATATTAATAGCATATGGTGTAGAAATAGGATTTGGGGTACTCTAGGGTCCGGCATTAGTTATATAATATCTCTGGGCTCTCACACTGCTCTTAAGAGATTGTTTTAGACATTTGAGAAGGAAAAATTTTATGTGAAAGTTATAGAGACAGTAATGTGGAATTTAATCAGAAAAAGTAAGATTCTTAGGAAGGAAAAGAAAGAACCTACATATTACTCAGGCCAAGTTTATTATACCTATGTTTGAAGCTAGCATTTATAACTGAACATAAATGGTTATTTCTGTATTCCCAAAAAATTTCCTCAGGTACTCTTCTCTCACCTGTCTTATTTTTTTGTTTCTTTTGTTTTGACTACTTTCCTTTATATTTCACTGCTGCCATATGCTCTGTGATTGAGGCATGTAGTTCAATTTATGTGTCATTTTCTATGGGGTTCTATTAAAATAATTAGGAAGAAAAGAAGAATTAGAGAACCAAAAAGGACTTGAAAGTGGTACAAGTGAATTGCTCTTTTGTTTTTCTCCCAGATCCAAATTCATCTATTCCTAACAGTGGAGGGAGGTGGTTTGAGAGAATCCAGAATATACTGAGAGTTGAATGTATGGAATTTTGAAGTTAATAATGCTCCTAGCACACAGTTTTTATTTTATTTTGCTTTTGTTATGGAAAATTTCAAATATATACAGAAGAAGACAAATGGTATAATGAATCCTCCATGTACTCATCAGCCAGCTTTAATAACTATCAACTCACAGCCAGTCTTTGATGTAACTCATCCCTTACTTATTTTGAAGCAAATCCCAGGCATATATAGATATTTCATACATAAATATTTCATTAGCACAGTTGGAATAGTGAGTATTCAATGTTAATGGGACATAAAATCTTAGAATTTGAAGGTTTCTTAGAGTCAGGAATCAAATCCAGCCTCTCATCCAGTGCAAAACTTTCCCTTTCACAGTTTCCTGAGAGGTAATTATCTTCCTTTTGAATACCCCAGTTATGGGAAGCTAGATAAACTTTTTAAAAAAATGTATTTAGCTGCTAGTTGCTCAAGATAACTTCAAAGCAAAACAGAATGTTGCCTTCTGTTTATATAGTACTGGTTAGAACAAACCCTTTGTAAAGTTTTGCATTTTGTATACCCTTTTAGAGGAAGAGAATAATTTTTTATCTTTATGCCTATCACTTGTCTTATTGTTGAATTTTATTTTTAAAATTTTAACAAGAAATGTTGGCATTTACTTTAGGGCATGAGTTAAAAGTTTGGGACATTTTTGGTATTTGAGAGAACCAGCTAGAAGTAGATTTTTTCAGTTTATGGCATAATCTGTATATCCTTTTGCTCTGTACCATCTATGCCTTTATAGCTCCCTATCTTCTTTCTTTTTTTTTTTCTTTCCGTTTTTTCTGTTATTTAGCAAATCTTTGTCAGTGTGGGTTAGAGGAAACAACAGGAGACGGAACCTATACTATTCAGTTGTCCCAAAGAAATCTTTGGCGTTGGATTGTATTTGGATTTAATGTATTCATCTATCTCTAGCCCTGTTATTCACTGATAAACTAATACAGTCGTATAACATGAGTATTCTGTATGCTTTAAATAAGCTTTAAATTAAAAACTAGTGCTTTTGGTTATTTCCTTTTTGGGTTTCGACTTTAAGATGAATTTGTTGTAATTGAGTATAAAATAGTACATATTTTGAAAAGTTCTGTCACTGTATTTTGCTTCACATATTTGAGGTAAACAGCATTCTTAACTTTCTGTTTTCCGCATTTTTTAGGAGGAAGATATCAACTAGAGATAAAAATACCAGAAACGTATCCATTTAATCCCCCTAAGGTATTGTAAGCCTATTTTTATGCATGAACTTCTAAAATATATTTCTTGGCCCATTTAATTAATATATATCTTAGTGCTTATTGAAATTACAGCTTTTTGAGTTGTTGACTGTAAATTTAGTGTGGATAAGATTTCAGGTAATGGCAGATGGTTTGCTTCTGGAATTAGAATGAAAAGCAAGCTTACTTAGAAGCAGCTAGTAATGACTAGACAGGAATAGGATGTGCTTCTGACAATGGCTTAAATTCTAGGTCTGAAAAAACTTGCAGTGTTCCCAAATTTAGAGAACCCTTATACAAGTTCTTACTTGCTTCAAAGAAATATATTTTTTAGGGAAGAATGTATTCTGAATTCATTGAACAATTATTTGAGTACTGTGTGCCAATATAGCAATAAATAAGACTTATAGTGTTCTTGATTTCATGGAACTTACATTCTAGCAGGAAAAAAAATAATGAATAATTGCAACTGTGATGAATGTTAAAAGAGGGAATGGCATGCCCTAGGATCATGTATAACAAGGGGAACTAACCTAAACTTATTTTTGACTGAACAGCTTCCTATCATCACCACTTTAGTTTAGGCATTCCACTTTATTACTTCCCTATTTTGCATAATATTTAATCACCATTCCATCTTGACCACTCCTGTTCATTCTTTGCATTGCTGTTCTGTAAATCTTCCTAAAATACAATTTTAATCCTGTTTCTTTTCTTTCCTTGTTAATAAAGTCTAAACTCCTTAGCTGGGCATTTAAAATCTCCTACAATCTGATGCCAGTCTACTTTCCCATCCTAATCTACCACCTTCACCTACAACATGGGTCTTATTTTCCACCCTAGATTATTTGCTATTTGTAGATGGTGCTTATTCTTTCACATTTTTCTGTCATTTTCACTTGAATCATTGTCTGTATCATTTAAAATTCTAGTTTTCTTTTGAGGTCTGGGTAAAGTATCGTTTTCTCCATTAAGTTGTGCCCATCAAGTTGTTTCTCCCTCTTCTCTTTCAATAGCATTTTATGTAATTTATATAGTACCAACACAAATACAGTTAATATATTCGATTATTTGGGGGTGTGTTTCTTTCACTAGCTTCTATGCTCCTGAGGTGAAAGACTATGTCTTTGTATTTTCTATGGCTGCTAACAGTGTAGCTTCCCTTCAGCATATGATAGTAGTCACTCAGAAAATGTTCTGGGATTCCTTCATTCAAGCTGTTGGTAGTTCTCATTTAAGAATAGACATTGTAATGGAAGTTCCAGGGTGAATTTGGGTCACGTACCAGTTCGGGTTGCCTGTTATTCTGTTGCTTATATGTATCTATTTTCTGATAAGCCTGGTTGATTTTTTTTTTAATTATGGTAAAATATACTTAACATAAAATTTACCATTTTAACCATTTCTAAGTGTGCAGTTCAGTGGCATTAAGTAAATTCACACTGTTATGCAACCATCACCACCATCCTTCTCCAGAGCTTTTTCTATCTTCCCTGTTAAACAATAACTCCCCATTACCCCATGCCCTCAATTCCTGGTAACCACTGTTCCACTTTCTCTCTGTGAATTTGACTACTCTAGGTACCTCATTTAAGTGGAATCATAACAATATTTGTCTCTTTGTAGCTGGCTTATTTTACTTAGCATAATGTCTTTAAGGTTTGTCCATATTATAGCGTATGTCAGAATTTCATTCCTTTTTAAGGCTAAATTGTATTCCGTTGTACATATATACCATATTTTGTTTATCCATTCTCCCAGTGATGGACATTTTGGTTGTTTCTGCCTTTTAAGTCTGGTTGATTTGTGTGTGTGTGTTATAAAAGTAGTTTGTGTTTTTTGTAGAAATTTGAGAAAGTTATATAGTGAAATATAAAAAAGGAAAACATTTTTTCAATATGACCACTTAGAAATGACCACTGTTAAGCTTTCATCTTATATTTGTGACTTAATTTTAATCCTCATCTTGGTTACCGTCCCCTGGATTCAGTCTAGGTTGTTAGTGTTATCATTAGAATGAATAATCACTCGAGGGTATTTTAATTGTAGAATACTATGAATGTAAGAAAAGAAGATTTTTAAATGTTTAGAGATAAGGATGGCCTCATAGGCTAAAATTTTTTTGGAATTTTGGAAGTAAGGAAGAAAGAAAAGAGACTTTTCTTGAGTCTCTTGAGAGACCTCAAGAGAGACTTTTCTCAACCACTACATTTTTACTGTTAAATTATGGTAGTAGCAGCTGTCACTTGCTCTGTGCTAAGAATTTTATATGCCTTTCCTGAAACAGTCTTTATAACATCCTAGTAGTTGAGGGAACTGAGGCTTAGAAGTTAAATAGAACCCAGATCCCATAAGGCTGACTGTGTTCTAACTTCCTTGATCCTGATGAGGAAGGAGTGAGGATGTCTGAAACAGTGAATATGACTACCAAGAACAAGAACAATCAACCACAGTTCAAATCTTACTTCTGCCATTTAACTGGCTTTGTGATTTTAGGCAAGCTATCTAACTACTGTGTGCCTCAGTTTCCTCATCTGTAGAATCTTCTCATAGGATTATAAAGATTAAAGGAGTTAATCCATGTAAAGAACTATATTTCAATACTTCTGTGAAACATTTTTTCACATTTTTAATATCTCTGAAGTTGGGATACATCTTTCAGTGGATGGCATGTCATATTTAATTGGCAGAGTTTTTTTCTTTCTCAAGGGTACATAAAATAATGGTGTATTGAATAATTGATGGTACCTGAGATTTAATGAAATACGACACTTAGAACAGTGCCTGCACAGAGTAAGCACTCCGTAAATAATAGGTAGCATTAACCAATGACTACCTCCTTAACAGGACCTTCTTTTTTTTGTGTGTGAGGAAGATCAACCCTGAGCTAACATCCGTGCTAATCCTCCTCTTTTTGCTGAGGAAGACCGGCTCTGAGCTAACATCTGTTGCCAATTCTCCTCCCTTCTCCACCCCCCCCCCCAAAGCCCCAGTAGATAGTTGTATGGCATAGTTGCACATGCTTGTAGTTGCTGTATGTGGGGCGCGGCCTCAGCATAGCCGGAGAAGCGGTGCATCGGTGCGCGCCCAGTATCTGAACCCAGGCCGCCAGTAGCGGAGCGTGCACACTTAACCGCTAAGCCACGGGGCCGGCCCAACAAGACCTTGAAGTAGTCCGTTGGCTTCCCTCTGTAACATCATTTTAAAATACAGTAGCATTGATACTTAAATTTCCTCTATAAATTGAAATTCTCGTATACTGCTGGTGGGAATGTAAAATATCGGAGCTGCTTTGGAAAATAGTTTGGTCAAAATGGTAAACATAGTGTTTCCTTATGACCTAGCAGTTATACTTCTAGGTATGTGCCCAATAGAAATAACATATGACCACATAACAACTTGTACACAAATATTCATACCAGCACTATTCATAATAGCCAAAAGTGGAAGCAACCTAAATGTCCGTCCTCTGAATGGATAAATAAAATGTGATATATCCATACCATAAAATATTATTTGGTTATAAAAATGAATGAAGTGTTACAAGATAGATGTTATAAGATCTGTTACAAGATAGATGAACTTTGAAAACATCATGCTAAATGAAAGAAGCCAGACACAAAAGGCCACACGTTGTCTGATTTCATTTATACGAAACATTGGAAGAAGCAAATCCATAGAGACAAAAAAATAGATTAGTGGTTGCTTAGGACTGGGGGAGTGTGGAGAAATGGGAAATGACTGCTGATGGTTATGTGCTTTTTTTTGTGAAGTGATGGAATGGTCAGAAATTAGATTGTGGTGATGGTTGCACAACTCTGTGAATATACTAAAAACTATCAAGTTGTGCACTTTCAATGGATAAATTATGGTCTCAATAAAAGTGGTCAGTGATTTCTGTCTGTTGTCTTTATATAGCTCTAAAGTGATTGCATAGTGCTGGCTCTGTTTTAGGCACTTGAAATCACTGTTTTATTGCCACCACCACCACCCTTTATTTTTAGTACAATGAGAAAAATAGACTCAAAACATAAGAACCGATCTTTTTGTTACTAGCTTGTGTTGCTCTTTAGGCCACTATTATCCTAATTCCAGCCATTCCATATTGAGGTAGCTTCAAGATTTAGAAAGATGTTCCTTCAGTCAACCCAAATTTGTCTCCCTCTGGCCTCAACCAGTTAGTTATAGCTGGAATTTCGTGTTCTTTTAAATATGGCACTCATCCCATTTATGGCATTAAGCTTTTGCAGTAAATGTTAATGAACGTATGGTAAATGTATTCTAGATATGTACTGTATTGATTTGAATTTTTACTGATTGGTTAATATAATGGAAAGAATGGGGAATATTTGTGCAAATTTCTTGCTGAATTATGTTCACATGTTTAATGTGTAAGTTTAATTTTAAGCCTTATGAGGTAAAAGTATTGAAGTCAGCTGGTTATATTCTCTTCTCACTACTGTGCAGCTAAAATTGCACAAGATTGAAAACTTAACATTGATTTATCTTAACATGGCCACAGTGTACTTTCTGTTTGTTATTCTGCAATAAATTATTGACCTAAAGAGCAGAAGGTTAACTTCTAGATAGAGAAGATATCTCTTTGAATCAGCTGAATATAGTGCAGAAGAAATTTGATTCAATGCATACAACCAGTGTTATTTCTAGAGTAAATTGTAATATATATTCTATTAATAGAAAAACCCATTAAATTAGGAAAACTATCTCAGTGATTTGTCCAATTATGTATTGGAGATTAGGTTGTGAATTTTCCTCTTTTTCCTTGGTTTTATAAACGTACTTTTTTATGTGAAATTGAGTACATTCATGCACCACATAATGACATTTCAGTCAATGATGGACCACATATATGATGGTGGTCCCATAAGATTAGTACCATATAGCCTAAGTATGTAATAGGCTATACCATCTAGGTTTGTGTAAGTACACTCTGTGATGTTCACACAATGACAAAATCACCTAACGACACATTTCTCAGAACATATCCCCATCATTAAGTGATGCATGACTGTATAAATACCAATGCTAATAACCTTTAATGAGTCTGCCTCTCTCTGCATGCATATTTAAAATAAAATAGCATTTTCTTTTATACAGTAAGTTAGTTAAAGCTGGTTTACTATTGTAACATTCTTGAGTTCCAAGCTTGAAACTGGAAATTCCCAATGGAAATATGAACTCACATTTACTATGAAATAGTTGCTGAAATGTTTGTTGAACTAAAGAGTGAGTGAATATAGGATGCATCCTGTAGAAGGAGATAAAATTACTGATGATGGTGTCCCAATATAGATAACTAAAAATAGTCCCCTTCCTTCATTTCAGTCTGGTAACACTTAAGATTTTTGTTTCTGGGGCCGACCCCATGGCATAGCGGTTAAGTGCGCGTGCTCTGCTGCTGGTGGCCCGGGTTTGGACCCCGGGCGTGCACAGACACACCGCTTGTCAGGCCATGCTGTGGCAGCGTGCCATATAACGTGGAGGAAGATGGGCACAGATGTTAGCCCAGGGCCAGTCTTACTCAGCAAAAAGAGGAGGATTGGCATGGATGTTACCTCAGGGCTGATCTTCCTCACAAAAAAAAAAAAAAAGATTTTTGTTTCTCTTCTTTGAGTGCTCCTCAAAGCTGATGAGCATTCTGAAGTTACCCAGATGGTGCTAATATTAGTTTCATTTGTGAAAATAAGACTTGAATTGTTATTAGTAAGTGTTTTAGTACTTAAACCATCCCATATCTGTTTTGTAATCAGGTCAAATATGACTCAAATAGGTCATAATAAGTGTCGTATATTTACTTACACTTATACTTCATCTCTTCCAAGTTCTTTTGCTTCTACATTTTTATTGCTATAGGACAGGGATGGTAACATTATGGGAGAAAGTGACACAATGGACATGAATTGGATATAGAATAATAGGACAGAATTCTGGGATACATGTGGGTACCAGTGGTGATATTAAGGCTTGAGGAAGACAAAGAAAGAAGTGAAAAACCTAAGAAAGGAGGTAGTTGAAGATAAAGAATAATAAAGAAGAGAGGAATAGGAGATAAAGAATGGTAGACCACACAAAGAACTACTTATAAGAGTTACTTACATCTATACTGATGGTTAATGGAGTGTTCTCTTGAAAACTAATTTCTTTATTAGATCATCTGCAAATTCAAAGATATTTATTCCTAACTGTAGATTTAGTACAAAGTAAGAAATAGTTCAGTAATTTCCTTTGTCCTGCGTATATGCATATTTGTTTTCATGTAGAGTCCGTGGAGAATCATGTATTGAAGACTCTTTTAAAAAGCAAGATACAGTTGACACTGCCTTAGATCACCTGCATAAACCATAAACCTTCTGACATCTTCAGTAGTAATTTAAAGTTGTTTTTCAATCTTGTTGAAAATATTGAATGAACTTTTGTTTTAAAGTCACAAAATGCTGTAATGTCCTTGAGTTATTGAAATTATGGCATATGGTTATTTTGTATCTTTATGCTTTGAACTCAGTGGTGAAAATTAAGATGTGAATATTGTGGTTATAACTGTTATGAAGAAATGTTTGTTGTACATAAGCCCTATAGGCGTATCTTATTTGACCTGCACTATATTTGAGAGGGATACCGTTTAGCCCTATAATAACAGGTTTGTCATAATGTTAATTGCATATTCATTCAATGTAAGGCTCTTTAGATACTTAGGGTGCTCTGGTGAGCAGGATAGCTACCGTGTCTTTCAGGGAAAGTCAGACAAATAAAGAAGACATTAGAGAAGTGTGATCAATATTATGACATAGGAAAGCACAAGGTGCTGTGGGAACTGATCAGAAAGAAGTGATATGGAAGCCGTAACTTGAAAGATAAGGAGGAGTTAGCCAGGAGAAGAGGACATCAAGATGTGTTATTGAAAGAAGAAACACGTATGAAGGGCCCAAGGCAAAAAAAATTTTTTTGAATATTACTTGTTGAGCAAGTGCAGGGAATATAGGGTAGAAAAGAGATTTAATCTGAGAAGTAGAATAGGGCCGGTTTAAGAGTGTGGGTTTACATAAAGGGAATGAGAAGTCTTTAAAGGGCCTTAAGTAGAGTACTGCCATGAATCATATTTGTTTTAAGGGGTTCTCTTTGGTTTCTGTGTGGAGAATGGATTGGAGGGAGCAAAACTGAAGGCAATAAAGTCAGTATATACTGTTCAGTGAGCCAGGTACAGAATGATAGTCTCCTTTAACAGGATGGTGGTTCTGTGAATGGAGAGAAGTGTAGATATCATTGAAAGCAGTAAGATTATTTTAAGAATTAAAAAAGGATCAAGGAAAGTGCACATTATTAGTGTTGTGAAGTCATTGGTGACTTAAAGTGCTTTTTCACATGGCATAGAAGATAGTGACTAAGTAGGTAAGGAAGTAGAGACAGGTAGTATAGACAATCATGTCACAAGAAGAGAAGTGGAAGCTATCTGCTTAGCTTCTTTCCATAAATAACTTAGATTTGGAGCATATACTGATAAATTAATTTTTGTAAAGTACTTAGAACATTACTTGGCTCAGAGTAATAATCTATTGTTAAAGAATTTTGACTCAGAATACTATCATATGTGTCAGATATAATAATAATAATAGTGATGATAATAATAATAGTAATGATCTTCTAAAAGCACATAAGTAAGAGTTGATGAGTTAGATTTTATTTCATGGTAGTCTGATAGAGTTACCATTTTCACTTTGTTGGTTTCTTATTCTTCCATGCTAAGACAAATAGTGAGGTGATTAGAGACTCAGAATCTGAAATCAGATTCTCTGAGTTTGCATTTTGTTCTGTTGCTAGCTAGTTATTTGGTTTTGGATAAATCTCTTAAACTCTAAGCCTCAGTGTCTGCTCAGTGCCTGGCATATAATAATAAGTCTTCATGTATTTGCTGAATTATTTTAAAAAAAGAATTTGAGGAAAAAAAATGTTACGGAAAAATTAGGATCAATCTTATAGCCACTTGTTCCTTCAAACCTATTCTACACCTTACTTAACACTAAAAAAGTTGCCATTCACTATCAATATTTTGATTTATATACTACTGTATCTACCTAAATGAATTTAAGTCCATGTTTGTATTTATCATAGCATCTAACAGTATGCTAGGTAAATTGTAAACACCTGATAATTGTTGGGTTTCTTTAAAGGCGGAAGATTTATTAAAAGGTTTAAAAAGAATGTATGTCAGGGGCCGGCCCGGTGGCGCAAGCGGTTAAGTGCGCGCGCTCCACTGCGGCGGCCCGGGGTTCGCTGGTTCGGATCCCGGGCGCGCACCGACGCACTGCTTGGTAAGCCATGCTGTGGCGGCGTCCCATATAAAGTGGAGGAAGATGGGCACCGATGTTAGCCCAGGGCCAGTCTTCCTCAGCAAAAAAAGGAGGAGGATTGGCGGATGTTAGCTCAGGGCTGATCTCCTCACAAAAAAAAAAAAAAAAAAAGAATGTATGTCAGTGACAGCATTCAGCTTGCTGAATGCTTTGTCTTCTACACTCCTCTCTTCACCTAGGCAAAATGTGATGTAAATACGGCCATTTTTTTTTTTTTTACATCTGAGGACTTCGTTTTTCTTGTAGTTCTACTTAAATTGTATGTGTTTTATTTCTTTTACTTAAAAACTCAAGTGTGCTTTATATTCTAGGTCCGGTTTATCACTAAAATATGGCATCCTAATATTAGTTCCGTCACAGGGGCTATTTGTTTGGATATCCTGAAAGATCAATGGTAAGAGATTTTGAATTCACCCTCTTCCCTCTCTCATATGAATTCTAAGACTGTATTTAGAGTATTAAATGTGTAATTGTCTCAAAACATAAGCATATATTATACTTTCTCTTATTTTGGACATTAATTTTAAAACTTTATGAAAATGTGTTATAATTCAGATCACAATCTATATTTAAATAGTGACTTATTAAGTATTGTCAGATGCTAGCTTTACATCCTCAAAAGTGTTGGATTTCATGTTATTTTCATAAATTTCATCCTTTGCTATCTCAGGAAGATATCTGTGAAAGAATAAAAAAAATTTAAGTATTGAAGTAATCAGCTCTGACTTGGGTGGAATTTAGGCTGCAAAAATGTTAAAAGTTGTGTTAACTGAGCACAGTTAAGGTTCTCAGATTCCACGAATGAGTACCTTTTTGGTAATATCTTCGTTTGGACAGCACTTTATAATGCTTTCACATGTTTTGTTTGATTTATCTTAACAGCATATTGTTTTAAGAGTTCTTGCTCTGGAGCCATTAGGTTCAAATCCTGGCTCTGCCGTTTACTAAGCTGTGTGGGCTTGAGCAGATTACCTAGTCTTTGTGCCTTAGTTTCCTCATCTGAAAAAATGAAGTTAATACCTGCTTCATAGGGCTGTTGAGAGGATTAAATGAATTGGTTTATTTAAGTCTTTTATACTAGAGCCTGGCATATTCTCACAATATGGATGGAAAAACTAAGACAAGAGGTCTAAAAAGACATTGGAATGAAAGAAAATAGTAATCAGTTAGGTGTTTGATTTGTTAAGAAAGGGAGAGAATTGAACCTGAACAAAGTGAAACAAGAATGACGACATTTAGTGTATGGGTGATTTGGTTTGTTTAGTAACTGGATAAACAGGTGAGAGTTGCTGGTTTTGTTTTGTTTCTTTTTCCATTCTAACAGCACATCTGAGTCAAGACTCTCCCTCAGTAGATCATCTCTTAGAATATAGTTTCTAATTCATATTCTATGGAATATAGATTAAACTATATTCCATATTGTTAAAAACATTGAACAGTGTGAAATAGACCTAACTTTATCTTCTGTCATTCATTTGATTTGTGACTTTTCACAATTTATTGAATTTTAAAATCATCTCCAGGGCCCCTTACAAGTGTATCATTTGGTGATACTAATGAATATTTGCAGTTCTAGAGACATTGTGCTTTTTTCAGTTGGTTTCCAGGACATCAGTTCTTCTATTCTCCCCCTCCTGTGCCCACTCCCAGACTCCTTAACCATGTAGTTCCTCCCTCATCTCCTGCAGCTTTGCACATGAGAATGCTTTAGGGCTAAGTCTTGACCTCCACTCCTTTCCGTCTATGTTCACCTCCTTGGTGAGCTCATCTGATTTCATGACTTCACTGTTTATATACTAGCAACTCACAGATTTATCCTTCCTGAACTCTAGACTAATGTCCTGCTACCTCCTTAACGTCTATATGTACTTGTATACGTAATGAACATCTCAAACTTAAATGTGTTGAAAACTGAACTAATATTCCCCTAATCCAAAACATGCTTCAACCCATCTAAGTTGTTGGCAACTACATTCTTGCGGTTGCTCAGGCCAAAACCTCATCATGATCCTTGGTTTTTCTTTCTCTGATACCCTGTACCCCTGTCTGCAAATCCTCTTGGTGAAACCTCCAAAATCTTAGCAGCAGCTTCACTACTACTGCCTTGGTCTAAGTCTCATTACCTCTTGCCTGGATGATTACAGTAGTCTGCCCCCCTCCTTCTGACTTTGCCCTACTCAGGCTGTTCTCAGCAGCCAAAATGATACTCTGTCTCTCTCCACCGCCCCGCCCCCCCCACTTTAAAAACAAATAAAGGTCCAGGCTAAAGTCTTCCACTGACTTCCCTTTTTGCTGTTAAGCCAGCAGTACTACTTCTGATTATCTCTCTATAGATAGTTGAAAGATCATGGTGTATATATGTATAGGGAGAGAACTTGAATTTTTGTACCAAAATACTTTATATTAACTATTCTCATTTCCTAAGGTAGGTGAAATAGCTGAATTTAGTCTTGTTTCATATGTATGTAATCGAAAAGTTAAAAGATATCAGACACATCAGATAAAATAGGTAAGATTGGATATCCATGTATTTGTTCCCGCCCATCCCCAGCTTTGTTGCGGTATAATTGACATTCAGTGGATAACCATGTTTGAGAGTGAGTGTTTAGGCTTCAGAACTGGAATTTGATAAATAAAGATAATGATCTTAGGAAAAATAAATTGAATAAACATTGAATAATTTGGGACAAGTATGCTAGAAAACAATTTGTTGATCTTGGTCTTTTATTAATACATGTGGATGGTGATCTACCTTTAATATTTAACATCTTACATTAGTATGGTTTATTTCTTAACTCCGTAACTTAGCAGATGTGGAAACTATTTTTGACATTTTTCCACAGATATCTATTTTGACTAAAAGTGTTTATTTACCTGGGGAAGAAAATGACAACACATAAAAATTGCACTCACGGGCCGTCCCGTGGCTTAGCGGTTGTGTGCGCGTGCTCCGCTACTGGCGGCCCGGGTTCGCATCCTGGGCGCGCACCGACGTACTGCTTCTCTGGCCGTGCAGAGGCTGCATCCCACATACAGCAGCTAGAAGAATGTGCAACTATGACATACAACTGTCTACTGGGGTTTTGGGGGAAAAAAAGGAGGAGGATTGGCAATAGACGTTAGCACAGAGCCGGTCTTCCTCAGCAAAAAGAGGAGGATTAGCATGGATGTTAGCTCGGGGCTGATCTTCCTCACACACAACACAAAAAAAATTGCACTCAATGATACTGCCCTTCCAAAAGACGTGAACAGGCACTAAGAGAATATCTAGATGGTCTGTAAGCTATGCTTAGCATCATTAGTCATCAGGGAAATGCAAATTAAAATCACAGTTAGATACCACTACACACTTGTGAATGGTTCTCGTGCGTTGCTGGTAGGAATGTGGTTCAACCACTGAACCAGCAGTATCTACCAAAGCTAAACACACCTTCAATATGGCCCAGCAGTTGCACTCCTAGGTATAGCCAAGGGAAAGCCAAGAGAAATGAGTGCATATGTCCACCAAAAGACTTGTACAGGAATATTCATAGCATGTTTATTTAAACTGGAAATAACCCAAATGTCTGTCAACTAGAAAATGGATATGTAATGGTATAATTGTATAGTGGAACATACACTTATGCATAGCAGTAAAAAAAAAAAAAGAAAAAGCATATTGACACAAACAACATGGAGGATTCTCCCAGACATGTTGAGTGACAAAAGGCAGACACGAAAGAGTACATACTGTACGATTCCGTTTTTATGAAATTTAAGATAAGCCAAAACTAATTTATGGTGATAGAAATTAGGACAGTGGTGGAGGTAGGTGAGGGTTGTGAATGGGAGGGCCAAGAGTGAGGCTTTTTGAGTGCTGGAAATAACTATATTTTGATCTAGGTGCTGGTTAAATAACTATATTTTGATCTAGGTGCTGGTTATGTGGGTGTATACGTATATAAAAATTCATCCAGCTGTACAGCATTTTACTCAGCTTATTATACCTTAATAAAAAATTATAACGAGGGCCGGCCCCGTGGCTTAGCGGTTAAGTGCGTGCGCTCCAATGCAGGCGGCGCAGGTTCGGATCCCGGGCGCGCTCAGACGCACTGCTTCTCCGGCCATGCTGAGGCTGCGTCCCACATACAGCAAATAGAAGGATGTGCAACTGTGACATACAACTATCTACTGGGGCTTTGGGGGAAAAATAAATTAATTAATTAAATTTAAAAAAAAATTATAACGAAAAAGTTGCCATGCTCTATGAATGAAGTAGCATTCATTGTTTTTGAATAGATTATTTATTGAAGGTCTTCTGGAAGATCCTTAACAGAAAAGTTAGTCAACAATACAAACAATTTATGGGCTTATTCTACATATTAAATACAGGCCCTACTGAGTCCATGTGAATGAATATTTAATTAACCATATTTAACTGTGCTTATTGATTTGAGATCTGAGCAAAATTAATGTACTGAGGATAGATTTATAAGGTACTCTGGCTTATTCATATCGTCCACTGAGTAATTAAAATTAGCTAACACATTTTGAAATTTCATACTCCTATTTGCCTGTTAGGATTTGTTTTTAGTTGATTTAAACTAATTTTACGCACTGACTCCTAAAAATCTCAATGCAATATGAATGTAATCAGTACTATGGGAAAAGAACAATAAATGGAATAAAAGATTTTATTTTCAATTGTATACTTTTTCACATTACTAAATTTAGATTTAAAAGTTAAGAGTTAATGTAGAATAGTCCAAAAATATACACATTTCTTTAACCCATCAAAGATGTTATAGTTTCTATAGTATTTAGGGGCAGAAGAGTAGGTTCTGTTTTGGTATTAATTTTATTACAAGTAATTATTAAAACAATGTCATTGTTTATCATTAATTTTGTGTTTAGCGTTTTAAAACTTTGCTTTTAGGTTTCTTTTTAGCTAACTAATTCTTTTTTTTTTTTTTTTTTTTTTTTTTACATTTTTATTGATATTTTAATGGTTTCTAACATTGTGAGATTTTGGGTTGTACATTTTTGTTTGTCCTTCACCCCATATATGACTCCCTTCACCCCTTGTGCCCACCCCCCACCCCCACTTCCCGGGTAACCACAGTCCAGTTTTCTCTGTCCATGTGTTTGTTTATATTCCACATATGAGTGAGATCATACAGTGTTTGTCTTTCTCTTTCTGGCTTATTTCACTTAACATAATACGCTCCAGGCCCATCCATGTTGTTGCAAATGGGACGATTTTGTCTTTTTTTATGGCTGAGTAGTATTCCATTGTATATATATACCACATTTTCTTAATCCAATCGTCAGTCGAGGGACACTTAGGTTGCTTCCACTTCTTGGCTATGGTGAATAATGCTGCAATGAACATAGGGGTGCATAAGCCTCTTTGGATTGTTGATTTCAGGTGCGTTGGATAGATTCCCAGTAGTGGGATGGCTGGATCATAGGGCATCTCTATTTTTAATTCTTTGAGGAATCTCCATACCGTTTTCCATAGAGGCTGCACCAATTTGCATTCCCACCAGCTGTGTATGAGGGTTCCTGTTTCTCCACATCCTCTCCAACATTTGTTGTTTTTTGTCTTGGTGATTATAGCCATTCTAACGGGCGTGAGGTGGTATCTTAGTGTTGTTTTGATTTGCATTTCCCTGATGATTAGTGATGTTGAGCATCTTTTCATGTGCCTATTGGCCATCTGTATATCTTCCTTGGAGAAGTGTCTGTTCATTTCCTCTGCCCATTTTTTGATCGGGTTGTTTGTTTTTTTGTTGTTCAATTGTGTGAGTTCTTTATATATTATGGAGATCAACCCCTTGTCAGATGTATGTTTTGCAAATATTCTCTCCCAGCTGGTTGGTTGTTTGTTCATCTTGATTCTGATTTCATTTGTCTTATAAAAGCTCTTTAGTCTGATAAAGTCCCACTTGTTTATTTTTTCTTTAGTTTCCCTAGTCTGGGTAGGCGTGTCATCCGAAAAGATTCCTTTAAACCCAATGTCAAATAGTGTGTTGCCTATATTTTCTTCTATGAGTTTTATAGTTTCAGGTCTCACCTTCAGGTCTTTGATCCATTTTGAGTTAATTTTTGTGTATGGCGATAGCACATGGTCCACTTTCATTCTTTTGCATGTGGATGTCCAGTTTTCCCAACACCATTTATTGAAGAGACTTTCCTTTCTCCATTGCATGTCCTTAGCACCTTTGTCGAAAATTAGCTGTCCGTATATGTGTGGTTTTATTTCTGGGCTTTCAATTCTGTTCCATTGATCTGTGTGTCTGTTTTTGTACCAGTACCATGCTGTTTTGATTACTATTGCTTTGTAGTATGTTTTGAAGTCAGGAATTGTGATGCCTCCTGCTTTGTTCTTTTTCTTTAGGATTTCTTTAGCTATTCGGGGTCTTTTGTTGCCCCATATAAATTTTAGTATTCTTTTTTCTATTTCTGTGAAGAATGTCATTGGGATTCTGATTGGGATTGCATTGAATCTGTAGATTGCTTTAGGTAATATAGACATTTTAACTATGTTTATTCTTCCAATCCACGTGCATGGGATATCTTTCCATTTCTTTATGTCATCGTGGATTTCCCTCAATAATGTCTTGTAGTTCTCATTGTATTAGCTAACTAATTCTTAGTGTTTATAAACACCTCCCCAACATTTTGTTATGAAAACTTTCAAGCATACAGAAAACTTACAGCTTCTTCTTGAGATTGTTACGAATTGAATCAAAAGTTAAAGCTCCAGATTTTTCCATCAGTCTTGAGGGCAAACTATTCCTTTTAATATGTTCAACTTTAGGTCTTTAGTTTCTGATTTTTGAAGTCGTAACTCCAGAGGTCTGTAAATAGTTTGAGAGTGTCTTCCCAATAAAGACCCTGCAAATGAAAGAAGTAGAAATTTTTTATGTAATTGTAAAATATATATGACAAAATTTGCCATCTTAAATGTTGTGTTTCTTTAGTTGACATATAATATTGTAATCTTACCTGTTTTAAATTGTATAGTTGAGTAATAATATAGTCACTTGTGGTGCAACGAGTCTCCAGAACTCTTTTTTTTTTTTTAATAAGACAATTTTTTAAAGCAGTTTTAGATTCACAGCAAAATTGAGAGGAAAACACAGAGATTTCCCATATACTCCCTCCCCCTACACATACATAGCCTACTCCATTATCAACATCCTCCACCAGAGTGGTATATTGTTACAGTTAATGAACCTGCATTGGCATATCTCAATCACCCAAAGTCCATAGTTTACATATAGTTCACTCTTCGTGTTATAGTTTTGGTTTTTTTTTTTTGGTGAGGAATACCAGCCTTGAGTTGACATCCATCACCGATCCTCCTCTTTTTGCTGAGGAAGACTGTGCCTGGGCTAACATCTGTGCCCATCTTCCTCTACTGTATATGTGGGACACCTGTCACAGCATGACTTGACAAGCAGTGCGTAGGTTCGCGCCAGGGATCTGAACCTGCGAACTCTGGGCTGCTGAAGCAGAACGCACGAACTTAACCGGCCGGCCCCCGGTGTTACACATTCTATGGGTTTGAACAAATGTGTAATGACAAGTATACATCATTATGGTGTACAGAGTATTTTCACTGCCCTAAAAAGCCTCTGCCTCTTCATCCCTCCACCCTACCCACCAGAACTCTTTTCATCTTGCAAAACTGAAACTCTGTACCCATTAAACAATAACTTCCCATGCCGTCCTCTCTCTAGGCCATGATAACCACCATTCTGCTTTCTGTGTCTATGATTTTGACTACTCCAGGTACTGCATGAATCATAGTATTTATCCTTTTTTTCCAGGCTTCACTTAACATAATGTCTTCAGGATTCATCTGTGTTGTAGCATGTGTCAGGTTTTTCTTCCTTTTTAAGGCTGAATAATATTCCATTGTATTTAAATACCACATTTTGTTCATTCATTGGTTGATGGAAACTTGGGTTGCTTCCACCTTATGGCTATGTGAATAATGTTTGTTAAGAATATGGGTGTACAAATATCTGTTTGAGTCCCTACTTTCAATTATTTTGGGTATATATCCAGAAGTAGAATGGCTAGATCATATGGTAATTTTATGTTTAATTTTTTTGAGGAATTGCCATACTGTTTTCTGTAGAGGTTGCTCCATTTGGCGTTCCCACCAGCAGTGCACAAGGATTCCAATTACTCCACATCCTCACCAACAACTGTTATTTTCTATTTTTTTTATAGTAGTCATCCTAATGGGTGTGGTGGTATTTCATTGTTCGATTTACATTTCCCTAATGGTTAATGATGTTAAGCACCTTTTCATGTGCTTATCAGCTATTTGTATATCTTCTTTGGAGAAATGTTTGTTCAAGTCCTTTCTCATTTTTTAATCAGGTTTGTTTTTTGTTGTTGAGTTGTAGGTGTTCTTTATATATTCTAGATAGTAACCCCTTACCAGATACATGATTTGCAAATATTTTCTCCCATTCTGTGGGTTGCCTTTCACTCTGTTGATTGTATTCTTTGCACAGGAGGTTTTTATTTTTTATTTTTTTTCTCTCTACACAGAAGTTTTATTTTTTTTTTTTAAAGATTTTATTTATTTATTTTTTCCCCCCAAAGCCCCAGTAGATAGTTGTATGTCATAGCTGCACATCCTTCTAGTTGCTGTATGTGGGACTCGGCCTCAGGATGGACGGAGAAGTGGTGCCTCGGTGCGCACCCGGGATCCGAACCCAGGCCGCCAGCATCGGAGCGCGCGCACTTAACCACCAAGCCACGGGGCCGGCCCTACACAGAAGTTTTAAATTTTGATGTATTTGTAGACCGATTTCTCTATTTTTTTCTTTTGCCTGTGCTTTTTTTTTAAAGATTTTATTTATTTATTTTCCCCCCAAAGCCCCAGTGAATAGTTGTATGTCATAGCTGCACATCCTTCTAGTTGGCTGTATGTGGGACACGGCCTTAGCATGGCCGGAGAAGCAGTGTGTTGGTGCACGCCCGGGATCCCAACCCGGGCCGCCAGCAGCAGAGCGCGAGCACTTAACCGCTAAGCCACGGGGCCGGCCCTTGCCTGTGCTTTTGATGTCATATCTGAGAAATCTTGCCAACTCCAGTGTCATAAATCTTTCGCCCTGTTTTCTTCTAAGAGTTTTGCAGTTTAGGTCTTAGATTTAGGTCTTTGATCTATTTTGAGTTTTTTTTTTTTTTTTTTTTTTTTTGGTGAGGCGATGAGCCCTGTGCTAACATCTGCCAATCCTCTTCTTTTTTTGCTGAGGAAGACTGGCCCTGGGCTAACATCCATGCCCATCTTCCTCCACTTTATATGGGACGCTGCCACAGCATGGCTTGCCAAGCAGTGCGTAGATGCGCTTCCGGGATCCGCACCGGCGAACCCCCGGCCGCCGCAGCGGAGCGTGCACACTTAACTGCTTGCACCACCGGGCCATCCCCTTGAGTTAATTTTTTATATGGTATAAGGCAGGGGTCCAACTTCTTAGTTTTGAGAGCTCATCAAGTTTTAAAGAAAAATGTTTATTGCCTCGTTGAGATATAAATATATAAAGCTACCTAGGTGATGTTATTAAGATTTTGCTAAGATTTGTAGGATTTAAATGGCTTTTACTTTACATGCTTTCATGTTTTTATTGGAAGTTAAAATAATTTGAATTTAATAATTTTAGTATGAAATACTTTGAGTGAAGATTTTTCTTCAATATTCAGATAAATTTCCTTGAAAGAAATAATTGTATTAATTAAAAATTATGTAACTTAAGATTTTGTTTATAGTGATGTTATGGATTTTTAAATTAGGATGCTTAAACAAGTCCATTGGGATATTAGAGTAGCCAGCTTAACTTTGTATATTCTGTTTCTGTGATATTTTGTATTTTTGTCCTATTTTGGGTGGTTTAAGTCAGCTTCATGCTGATACATCTAGGCAGCTTTTGATGTGCATGTGCCTTTAAACATTCTCTTTAAAATTACCCAAACATTGGGGCTGGCCCGGTGGTGCAAGTGGTTAAGTGCTCGCGCTCCGTGGCAGCAGCCTGGGGTCTGCAGGTTCGGATCCTGGGCGTGCACCGACGCACCGCTTGTCAAGCCATGCTGTGGCAGCGTCCCATATAAAGTAGAGGAAGATGGCCATGGATGTTAGCTCAGGGCCAGTCTTCCTCAAGGAAAAAAGGGGAAGATTGGCATCAGGTGTTAGCTCAGGGCTAGTCCTCCTCACACAAAAAAATAAATAAATAAAATAAAATAAAATTACCCAAACATAAAATGAAATTAGAGTAGCGTACTTTTTTTGTGTGTGAGGAAGACGGGCCTGAGCTAACATCCATTTCCAGTCTTCCTCTTTTTGCTGAGGAGGAGTAGCCCTGAGCTAACATCTGTGCCCATATCCCTCTGTTTTTTTTTTGTATATAGGATGCCGCTACAGCGTGGCTTGATGAGCAGTGTGTAGATCTGCCCCTGGGATCTGAACCCGAGAACCCTAGGCCGCCGAAGCAGAGTGCACAAACTTAACCACTACACCACTTGGCTGGCCCAAGAGTAGTGTACTTCTAATTAAGAAAGATTTCACCTTGTTATAGTGGTAATGGCAGTACCAGAATGAACATTTAAGGTCTAAATTTGGGTTTTTATGCTTTGACTCCAGTCTTAAAAGAATATTGTCCATTCTAAAGATGTTAACAACTGTTGATTGAAAATTACTTGGGTAAGCTCTTAGGAAATTTAGCACCTTAGTCTAAAAAAACAATTTCTGTTTTCCCAGCCCTATTTCAGAATTAGAAATTTTCATCATGTAAAACTATATAGCAGTTTAAAAAACTTCTAAAATTCTGTTCTCTTTTTAATGCTAGTTTAGCATTTCAGCTAATTTTTAAACGTCATTACCAGTCTTTTCCTATTCTTGTAGCTTCTCTGAAAGGATAAATTGATCAATAAAAATTTTTATTCTGATAGCATTTTAGATAAAGAGCCATTTGATGTGTAATTTTTCTCTAATATATAAAATACAGACCTAAAGATATGATACTGATTTTATTACATTAGAACAGCCTTTCTCAATTAGCTTAAGCTATAATGAACTAAAGCAGTATTTCTCAAACATTAGCTTGCATTAGAATCACTTGGAGTACCAGTTAAACCACCCCAGAATTTCTGATTCAGTAGGACTGGGATGAGGCTGAGAATGTTCATTTCTTACAAGTTCCCAGGTAGGGCCGGCCCCGTGGCTTAGCGGTTGGGTGCGTGCGCTCCGATGCGGGCTGCCCGTGTTCGGATCCCGGGCGCGCACAGACGCACTGCTTCTCCGGCCATGCTGAGGCCGCGTCCCACATACAGCAACTAGAAGAATGTGCAACTATGACATACAACTATCGCCTGGGGCTTTAGGGGAAAAATAAATAAATTAAAAAAAAAAATTAAAAAAAAAGTTCCCAGGTGATGTTGATGGTACTGGTTGGGGGAGGGGGGGACCACACTTCATGACACATGCTGCCCTTAAGACATCCATTGTTGGTAACAAATTAACTTTTCTTCTAAGCATCTAGGATGGTACTATTTATATACCATCCTTGGGAAAATAGTCACTCAGTAATTTTCTCTGTTCTGTGGTTAAGATGAGGAACCCAATTGAAAAGGACTGGTTTAGAATGAATCTAATTTGTGTGGTACAAGTGGGCAGATTGTAGGGGGCTGGCCCTGTGACGTAGTGGTTAAGTTCATCGTGTTCTGCTTCGGTGGCCCGGGTTTGCCAGTTCAGATCCTGGGGGTGGACCTACACCATTCATCAGCTACGCTGTGGCTGTGACCCACATATAAAGCAGAGGAAGATTGGCACAGATGTTAGCTCAGGGCTAATCTTCCTCAGCAAAAAAAAAAAAAAAAAAGGCATATTGTTTAATATTCTTCACCATTTTAAACATTTCTCTGGTATGCTTATCATATTTATAAATATTTCTATATTAATTGGTCAAACAATTTTTTAACAGAAATGCTAAGAATCTTTGCTGATTAGGTAGATACCATTTCCTAGATAAATATTTGCTCTATAAATACATTTAAAAGCATGAATTAAGTGGTATATTTTAAGCAAAAAACTTGCCCTATTTCGGAATGGAATGGAATGATTTCAGGCTATCTTGAAAGTAAAGGATATTTGCTTGATGATATCTTGTTTTTATAATGCCATTGAAAGGAAGTTCTACATATTAGTTTGTCACTTCAGCTTGATGTCTAGAGAAATGGATAGCAAGTAAGTCAGTGAATAAAGCTGACCAGAAGGATATTGGCAACATTAAGAAAATAGTAAGGCCAATTCAGGACAGTTTGAATTGTCTTAAGAAATAGAAAGACATATTCATCATAAAATAAGAAAAAAATATGATAGGCAGATGGATAATTATAAATTTCTATAACTTGAGTAAGTGATTAAGATAAAATCTAGCTAATTTTTAGCTCCAGTAGTTTTTATGTTTTATTCAAGAAACATCCACTTTTCTTTTGTCATGTAGAGCATTCTTAACTGGGATATTTTCTTATTTTGAATTTTAGGGCAGCAGCAATGACTCTCCGCACGGTATTATTGTCATTGCAAGCACTATTGGCAGCTGCAGAGCCAGATGATCCACAAGATGCGGTAGTAGCAAATCAGGTAAGACAGCTGCTTTTGAAAGTCTTTCTGGTGCTTACCTATGAGTCTCTACTTTAATGGTTTGCTACGTTAACATGTGAGCATACGTCTGTCAAAACCAAATTTGGAAATGGTTTCCTTTCTTGCAGTAAGATTATTTTGTCAGATGTAGTAGTTAAAATTTATTGGTTTTTAACAGACTAGTTTAATTGGATATATGGTAGGTGCTTTTTTGTAAAATATTAAGAAAAATTTCAAGCATACAGTATCCAGAGAATTACAGAGAGAACACATATAGATTCTACGATTAACATTTTACTACATGTGCTTTATCATGTGTGTATCTGTATATCTTTCCTTCCATTCATTGATGATCCCTCCCTGATGATAATTGAACCAGCTTCTACTGTTGGCACTGAAGTGGCATGGTAAAGGTTACCAAGGACCTTATAATTGCCAAGTGGAATAAATGTTTTTTAGTTCTGATCTTTGATCTCGAAGGCAGAGGTCAGCAAATTATGGCCAGACTTGACTGTTTTTGTAAATAATGTTTTATTGGAACACAGCCACACTCTTTTGTTTACTTTCTAGCTACAAGTGGCAAAGTTGAATAGTTGAAACAGAGATGATATGGTCTGAAAGCTTGAAATAATTATTATCCGGTCCTCGGAGAAAGTTTGCCAATCCCTACTTTAAGCCATTAGGATTTACTGAGTATTCTTTTATTTTTTTCCACCTAGAAATTTTTTCTTCTCTTGACTTCTGAGATAGTGCTTTCTTCTCTTCCTATCTTCATAGTTGTAGTTGTTCCTTCTTAGTTCCTACAGTTATTTCTCTTCCTCCGCCCTTTTAAATATAGTTTCTTGGTTCTGATATCCTTTCTTTTATTTTCCATTGTATATATTCATGTGGACGATCATATCCACACTGATATTACCACCTATATGTTGATAAAATGTCCAGGCTTGACCTCTCTCCTGAGCCCAACAGTCTTTTTAGAACTGAATAGATGTGTATGAATGTCCCGTGGATACCTCAGCACAACATTCCCAAAACTGAATGCAGAATCTTAAATCCTGCGAAACTGTCTATCCTTCTATGATGCCATCATCAATTTAGTTAAATATCTAAGTCACAGACTTGGAGTTCTTCTCTGTGTCTCTTTTTCTCTTGTTGATTACATTTCTAGTATCCCTCTGGCATCATACTTCTCTGATTGCCTTAGTTCACATTTTAAAAAATTTCTCATTTTAACTGCTCTGTTAGAGCTCCTTTCTTCAGCTTCTTCCTTCCCTCACCTTCTACATTGATACCAGTTAGCTTTATAAAGTGCAAATCTTATTTTACTTTACTACTAAAAACCTATTAGTAGCCCTACTATCACCTACTTGGTAAGTCCAAATTCTTTAGTTTGCAGAGTTCCTTCATGATTTGAACTGTCTACAAACCCAGCTTCATCTCCTGAATTCTTACCATTCCTCAAACTCCTGTTTTTTCAAGATGGTGTTCATTTCTACACGTCATTTCACCCCATCTGCCATGTTTCCTCTGCCTGAGGAAACTTCCTCTTAGCAGACTTCTTCCTTTCCCTTGAAAAGCTGTTCACTCCTTGTTATATGTGTATCTTTGTTAATATGTTCTATTGTTTGTTTCAAAGTGCTTAGAATTATGATTTAACATGTTTTATATATATATGTGCTGTTCATTCATTCTTTGGTAGTCAGAAGCATAGCCTGAGTCCCAGCTTATATTTCCTGTTGAGTTCTGAGCCTCAAAAATTGAGATTGGACTTAGAGGTTTTTCTAGCTCCTAAAACAGTTCAATAATTTGACTTATTTTTTGTTAAAGTTAATGGCTGAAACTAGATTTATCATTTTAATATATAGTAGAAGTTCATCAGTCTTAAAATATTCAATATGTATAAAATACTTTAATAAGAAATATTAAAGTGAATTAAACAGTTATTTTAAGTGTACACTTTGCTTTATATTAAATAGTAGTGGTCCCAGAATATTTGAGAATAAATTTACCTCTTTCCAATGCATATGGGAATTCTTACCTTTTAAAAGTACTGTATTGTGACTTCATAATCATCTTAAAACATATGCTGTAAGTTAGACTTTGCGTATGGGGTTTTCTTAAATCACTGCACACTAATACTGCTCTAGCAAAACAGCGAAGTCTAGTTGTATTTTAGCCTAGCTATGGTTAGTACAAAAATTGGTCACATTTTTTAGTTACTGTCCATATAATTTTAGAAGCTAGTAATTCTATTTAGTTTTATAATGTTGGCCATTGCACAGTGTTTAGAAACATCTCTAATACCACACTTTACTTAGTATTAGTTTTCTGCAAGATTTGTTGAAATTGGAGATCAAAGTTGATAAACATTATTTGTCTTTGTTTTTCTTCTGTCAACACAACTTGTGAATCACAGCTTCACAGGTTAAACAGTCCTTATTTGAGTGACACAGTTTGTTTGCAATGGAAAGTGAATTAATCACATTTTAAATGTAAATTAGTTTTATTTACAAAAAGCAGATTCTTAGGCAATTAAGAGCTGAGCTACTATGTTGACTATTATAACTGTGTTGTCATGTCAATCAATATGTTTTCCCCATATAGTACAAACAAAATCCTGAAATGTTCAAACAGACAGCTCGGCTTTGGGCACACGTGTATGCTGGAGCACCAGTTTCTAGTCCAGAATACACCAAAAAAATAGAAAACCTATGTGCTATGGGCTTTGATAGGGTAAGTATATAAAGGCATGTTGATTTTGATTATATTGATTGATTTTAAATTATTGCTGCAAATCATTGGCTGACAAAAGTAGTTCAGAAATACTCTAAATCTAGTTTTGATAAACTTTGTTGTTATTTTTCTTTTCCTTTTGCTGATTGGTTTTAGAAGCTTTTTATGCACAAGTGCAAGGCAACTTGAAAAAACAAGGTGTGAGTTCCAATATAATGACAGTGAGTGGGTCAGTATTTTAAAAATACTTCTTGGGGCCGGCCCGGTGGCGTAAGTGGTTTAAGTGTGCGCGCTCCTCTGTGGCGACCCGGGGTTCGCCGGTTCGGATCCCGGGCGCGCACTGACGCACTGCGTGGCAAGCCATGCTGTGGCGGCGTCCCATATAAAGTGGAGGAAGATGGGCACGGATGTTTGCCCAGGGCCAGTCTTCCTCAGCAAAAAAGAAGAGGAGGATTGGCAGACCTTAGCTCAGGGCTGATCTCACAAAATAAATAAAAATGAAAATATTTCCTTGAGATTTGATGTTTTGTCCCCTTTTCTTCTCTACAGAATGCGGTAATAGTGGCCTTGTCTTCAAAATCATGGGATGTAGAGACTGCAACAGAATTGCTTCTGAGTAACTGAGGCATAGAGAGAGCTGCTGATACTAGTCAAGCTTGCCCCTTCTTGAGGAGCATCAACATCTGTTATTTTTAGGATTCTGCGTAGATTTCTTTTAAACTGCATTCTTGCCTAATGATGTTATCTAGGCACTATTGGAGACTGAAAAAAAATCCCTGCTCTGTAAATAAAGCTAATTAAACGTCTGTGTAAATTTAAAAAGGGGAAATACTTTAATTTTTTTCTTACTTAATAGTGTAAAAATTCTTTGAGCTAAGCTAAAACCATGGAAAAACATGCTACTTTAGTGTTTAGCAGTGTACCAAGACTAGCAAGAGTTTGCTTCAGGATTTTGTTGAATAATTAAGATAATATTTTGAGTGTGTCAGGGCCATTTAAATTGTTGGTGTTGCATCACAGCTACCTTAACTGTTTTTAACATGGATCCTCTGTGCCTGTGAATTTACTTGCATGCTTGTACTTGACTTCTTAGGATGGGTAGCTGAAAAGACCACCACTTTAAGCATTTGAGAATTCTTAAATATGAGATTTATCCAGAATTGAAGATGGTGACCTATTCAGAGCCTTTTTGTCCTTGTCAACAGACTGGGACACCATATCTGTTTTTTCCCCTCTTGCCACACACAGCTAATATTCTAATAGTAAACTTCTCTCTATTTGGTGGGGAAATGTGCTGAGGGGCAGTATCCCTTGCTCCAGTTTTAGGTCATCCATTTGGAATGTTTTGTCACAGTTCTTCCCTCTTAAAACTTTCCTATGTAAGTAAGTAATAATGTAGAAATGGAGCTGCCAATTTTATTTCTCTTGCAAAAACAGTAAATACTTGATGTTGCAGTATTCCCAAGATTTAATGAAAGAACCCAACTTAATTTTTCAGTAATTTTGACATCTTTCGGTTTTTAAACTGATGAAATTTTTCTTTGAGAACTTGCAAGGATGAAATCGACTATTTGCAGTTTTTAGCCTAATTTTGGCTTTATAGAGATTGCTTCATCAAATACTTTAAAAGTCACTCTTGCTTGCATTTCCCCCTAGTAACACATGAAAGCTGTGTTGGTGTTTTACTGTACATACTTCAAATGCACATAGGAATAGAAGTGTGTTATAAATCTAGCTTTCTTTATGATGTTTCTGATAATATAAGAATTGAAAACTTTACCTTCTCTTGTACATAGTAAGACTTTCTATTCGTATTAAAGTTACATTTCATTCTAAGTTCAAAAGTTTGAAAATTATTAGTTTTGTAAGCTGAGACATTAATTTGACCATTTTATGAAGGTTGAAATGGATTTATGCAGGCATTTCTATACGTAGAAACACCGTTCTTATTAAATTTTCAGGACCAATGCAAAATAACAAAAATGTAATGGAATCAGAATGAATTAAAGTAAGGCTATATATTGAAAGTCATATTATAAAAGATTTGCTTTCTTCAAGTGTTATTTATCCTAAATTATAATCGTTAAGTGTTTGGAAAATCATTTTGAACCATAAATTCCACATAATTTCATTTGACTTCTCAATAATCTTAGAAGCAATAAAAGAACCATTAAATATATTGTAATGTTAAAAATGTGAAGGTTCTTCCAAAAACTTATAAGGCTTTCCTAATCAATAGTAAAAACTCTTGTAGTTGATATTTTTGCATACTAAACACAAGTTGCTATGTTTTTTTCCCCTATATGTTTGCTTAAGCATAAATTTCTTTATACAATCACGTCCTTTAATTGTGTAGTTTAGTTACGTTCTAAAGATGCCAAAGGAAACAAGATTTTTCTTTATTTATTTTAAATAGCTAAAACCTTGTACTTTTCTTTATATTTTGAAGTAAGGTTGGAATTGTGTGAAAATGTGGACAGTTGCATTGTTGGTTAGAATTAATTTTGGTTTTTTTTAGTGGCGGGCAGCTTGGTAGTATTAGTAATATTTGGATTATTTTAATTATCAAACACATCTTCCCAGTTTACTGTTTGCCTATGTTATCAGGGTATATTTAATTGTCCTGTGGTTAGACAAAGGAGAGAGAGTGCTCAGAGGTTACTAAAGGTCAAGCGTTACATACTTAGCTCTTGGAGATAGCTATACCTTGCCTTTGATGGTTATGCACATTAGCCCCATAGGGTGTCTACTCATCTAACTATAATTCAATATCCCCAGTGCCCAGAAAATTGAAAAGTACAATATTTGGTATGAAAGGTTCTTCATGATGGATTTTTCGTTTCAAAAATTTATGTACCTCGTTTACATTTAATGTGATAATCCCTCTTTCTTTTCTGGTACATTTCCCACTGTCCTTCTGTTTTTTGTTGTTTTTCACCTCTCTACAGGTAGATTTATTTCTCCAAACGTAGAAATTAAAGGAATTGCTTTTTTCCTCTGGTGTTGCCTATGTTTGGAAAAAGGACACTAAAAGTGTAGGTCTAGGAAAAAGGTACCCTGGTGGAAGTTATTTTTATAGTTGTCAATTTTTTGTGATTTGTCATTTTTAAAGGCCTCAAAAATTGTGGAATATATATAGTGATATCCCATTTAGGGCAGGCAGATTTGCTAGAAGTCACTGATACTGCAGTAGACTTTAAATTGTAATTGGGTCCATTTCCTGAGCATGTGCCTGACTTTTAAAAGACTAAGTAATTAGTTGTGTAGTATTTCAATACAGATTACTGAATGAATGAATAGGAATTTGTGACCTAAATAAGTATACAGTAAGTAGTATATAAATATTTGAGGAACTTGATACTAAATTAGATGCTCTGAGTTGGCTCCCCAAATGTTTGGAATTGTGACTATGGTTTACTTATAAAAACACGTAACACGTTCAAGTATGTATATGTATGTTTGGATTCTGAGTATTTTTCTTTTGAGGAGAGTAATCTATGAAATGGAAGTAAGATCGATTTTTTTTTTTATTTGGAAGTATTTCACATTTGTGATTGTTGGTGGCGCTTAAAACTATGCAAAATAATTTTTTTAAGTATCTACAAGAAAGAATTGGCAGTTAAAATGGATATTGCTTATTTATGCACTACAGAATGCAGCATATCGTGTTACTGTTTAGGCTGCTTAATAAGTTTATCAATGTGAAAAGCAGATCTTGGCTGTAAGTGTATGCCTGATTTGAGCTTTTAAAACTCTGCAGTAGGGGTATGATAATGTTTCCACAATCCTTGTAGCAACACAGGAAATAAAGCATTTTTGTTGTTTTAAAAATTGAAGATGGACTGGGGCGGGGAAGAGTTGGAACCAGGTATCCTTTCTTGTATATACATGGAAACAATGTTTGAATATGAAAAAAGAAGCCGTCTGTTTACAGTTAACTTTATTTCATGGACTTACAAAATGATATTGTATTAATCACTTTTCTAGTTCAAGAAATTTGAATTCCAGGGTACAAACCATTTCCATTCTTTTAGTATCAGTTTAAAATAAAGGCTTAACGTAATCAGCTATTTGCTATCACTGGGGAAGAAGGCAACTTGAAGTATTTACTGATAAACAGCCTTTTTCCCAAATATATGACTTTTCTGCAGTGTCTGCGTATTATGTCACATGTTCTTTTTGCACTGTTGCAATATGGATCAAAAATCTTGTGGCATAGGGATAGGGGAGTGTCAGTATCTCCCTTGTCCTGTTTGTTCTGTTACCGCTTTATTGGACTGATCTACGCTCATAAACCTGTGATCATCACCTAAATATAAGTTGTTAATGTGTCACCTTTTGCTTGGTTATTTCAACCATGCTGCTATATATAATCAGGTGTGGCACAGTTTATCAGTTTAGTTCTAGGGGATGAGTGGACACAGATCATTGCACTGTGCTGTTAAATGATCCTTGTTGTGCTTGCTGTTACCTACTTTTTACAGGCATCATAATAAAAGCTAGACTATTTCTTTGGGGGGAAAGAGACTTATTTAATGTAATTTAAAGACTTTTCCAATAGAAAATGAAATACTATTGAAAATAATATCTATTTTTTAGCTTTCAGCAATTGATGGTGCTTTGTTGTGGTGTCTGCTGGAAGTCTACTGCCATTGTAGGGATTCTCATTACCCTCACCGAGAAAGAACCTTGCTTGTTAGCTTCTCTAGATCTCTATTCTAAACAATCTGTTAGTGATAAATTCTGTAGGAGGGTCTATTCTGAGCCATTACTTCCTGTAAGGGGAAAATGGGTGGGTTACCAGAAAGACCATTGAAGCAGGGTGGGTTGTGGGTGGAGGGTTGGGTATTTGTCTTGAGAATTAAAAACTACGAAACACTTTTGTACACAACTGATTTTTAAAAAAATAAACACATTTTTAAAGATGTTGAATTTTTCCCCCCCTTATTGGGAATTCTTAAAAATAAATGCATGCATGTTTTCCCCTGAAAATGGTTTATATCTTCTTTTTGGGTACTCAACTAAGGACAGGCAGTTAAGCTTCCGCATTACTTTAAACAAGAAAAAGAACCAGGTAGATATTTCTCCTAGATAAGTTTCATAGTGATGAGTGATGATAATAAATGCAATAAATTATATTGGGTCTTTGAATTTAAAAATGGGTTGAAATTCTAATTAAAGTTATTTATTTGAAAATAGAACATTATTTGGCTAGGTTCTAAACCAAAATTTAGAGTAGTAATCCAGAGTTAGTTGGTACTGAAAGTAATACTGTCTCTTTTTTTCATGTATGCACACAAATCTTTCTGGAAAGGGCGCCTGTTACTGTGGAAAGGACTCTGAATTGTTTCACAAAGTCTTGGGTTACTATCCTTGGATTACCCCTGCCTCCATTAATACTGTAATTGGAAGAGGCTATGTTAGTTTAGATTTGTAGTAGTTATTTCACCTGGCAAAAACTCATTGTTACTTTGTGTCTCTCGGGCACTAATAACCAGCTTCCACCAGGCCTGTGAGGTTCTGTAGCCTGGAAATGGAATTGCTCCTGACTGGAATACCAGTATGAAGTGCTCTTTTCATGGTGCAAGCTGGATCTTTACATATTAAAAATCAAGGCTAACAAATGGAATTCAAATGAGCTCTCATGCCAGTCCCTGGGAAAGGATGATCAAATTTAAGGGGTAGCAAACACTTTGTACATGTTTTGTTTGGATCATCAAAGAAAGATTTTCAGTGAATAACATGACTTGTCTAATAAGCTTTTAGGAGTATATCCTACAGTAATATACTATCTACTCATGTATTCATGTCGTAATGTTCATTTCAGCCTTTGATTTCAGTAAAAATACTTTAAAGCACAATTTTATCGTGCTATTCAATCTTCCTATTGTAAATTACCTTTTAATGAGATGTTGAACCAAAGTCAAGAAGGCCAAGCTGTTTAAATACTCAGTTTATAATACTTACAGAGCCTTTATTTAATATACACAGATAAGACAAACACTGTATAGAACTGGATGAAATTTGAGGAACTCAAAGTATATTTTATTTCTTATTGAGTTAATATACATACTGCTTTGTTTCTCCCTTACAGCATAAAAGCTTTGCTAAATGTGCAGAATACACCTAACTTGAATTGAGGGTAACTAGTAGTGCCTTTTCTTCATTTACACAGCTAACATTGAGCTCCTTTGTTATTGTATTGATTCCTCATCTCTTCGTTTGTAGTATATGAAATATATATATTTCTTTTCTATACACATTATTATTTGCATTATATTGATAGATGAATGATCTCGTGTCCTAAGCAATATTGAGGAACAGGATTAATGACATTTTACTGTATCTCCTAACCATATTCGTATAATTACAGAATTTTAAGGGAAAAAAGGGGCCTTCCAGTCTCCTTTTTTTTAATCAAATGAGTTGGTTATCTAGAGTCACAGGTTATTTTTTAGTGGAAATCCCATAATATTGTTATTTATATGTGCCTACTAAACTTGGTAGCATTTTGAGACATAAAACGCTATTCTTGTTTTCATTAAAAATAGGAAATGTGGAGGGATCATTTGTAAGCATGAAAAGGAAAACCAATTCAGGTGGAAGTGAGGTCTTCACTCCAAGGAAAGTATACCCAAAACAGTCCTCATGGTATGAATTGAACAGAATGTTTTGGTGAACTAGCTTCAACTTTTTTTAGGGTTCTGTGACTTTGCAAGTTGCTTTATATGCATCAAACACTTTTTTCTTATTTTTGGAATAATAGAATAAATAGCAGTGTTCTTGGTTTATGAGACCCATAGAAAATGATCTGCTAAATCACAAAATCAAATTGTGCCTAAAAGTCATGTTATACAGATACTTTAGTTCTTAATTGCATAATGTCATGCTTCTGTGTACATGAGGAGAGAGATAGCTCCTCTCAGGTTAAATTTTTTTCTTTTTTGGGGGGAGGCGGTGAGGAAGATTAGCCCTGAGCTAACATCTGTTGCCAATCCTCTTTTTGCTGAGGAAGATTGGCCCTGGGCTAACATCTGTGCCTATCTTCCTCTACTTTATGTGTGGGACTCTTGCCACAGCATGGCTTGATAAGCAGTGCGTAGGCCCACGCCCAGGATCCGAACCTGCAAACCCCGGGCCGCCGAAGTGGAATGTGCAAACTTAACTGCTACACCACTGGGCCAACCTAGGTTAATCTTAACATGTCATGACGTAGAGGTAGAATCAAAAGGCAAAAATTTTATAAGGAAACAAATTCAGAATAATAGTCTGTTGAGGTGATTATTAGTATGGTTGATTTTCTTCATTTAAAAAGTTATTTTTCCAAACAATGTGTACTTTTAAAAATCAGTAGTAGTGAAGAGTTCATTCTGGAAAATCTATGATCCTTTTCCTACCTCTAGTACTAATCCATAGAGACAGCTTTTAAATGTCTGATTTTTGTTTTTAGTTTGCCTCCAGGTCACTAAGCAATATGCTTATTCCTCTTTAAGTAAATCTAGGCTTCGTTTGTAACAGTGGGTTAATTACGTTTCTGTTCTGTCAGTTATACCTAATACCTCTTGACTCCCTCTTTTTATCCTTAATCTTTTTCTTCACTAAGTAATGGAGTTTGGGTTGAGGGAGGGATGTTGCATGCACAAAAGCATTAAGAAAATAGGGTGACTTTGGGGGCAGGGTATGTATAGGTAAAGGGCACCTACTCCCTGAAGCAGAAATTGCTTTAGAACTGAGGTGTAGATAAAAAGTAAAGTGAAACAAGGAGACTATGATACCTAGATTGAATTAGAAGATGAAGAAGTAGGGGAGAGATTATAATAGGAAGAAAGAAAAGGCAAGATGTAAAAGAAGATCAAGGTTGTGAACCTGCAGAGGGCAGGGTAGGAAGGGGAAAGACTTCCATATAGGGAGTGTAACCAAAAACCTTGACCTCAAATGTTAATCCTTTTAGTTTGTTCAAGTTGCCAGTCCTACCTTGTATCCCCAACTCGCTCAGCTTCATTCAGTAGATTAATACTCTTCAGGGGCCTTTGAGGAGCTGCCTTCCTTCCCAAGGATACCTCCTTATACTCTTACTTAGATTTTGTGTGTGTGTGTCATCTAGCAGTTCTTTCCCCCAATACCTCTTTCCATTAAACTGTTCATGCTTTTATTTCCTCCTCTTTTCCATACTGCACTTCCTACCACATTTACAAAATGTTGCTTCCTGAATAGTTGGCTTTCTTATCCTTTTCTTTCTTTAACTCAAAATTTGGGCCTGGCCTCCATCATAATACTAAAATTGGTCTAAAAATCCTGCAGCCCTTCAAATTACAGATATGAAAAGATTGAGGCCTTAATTTGCCGAGAGGTAACATGGGTAGTGATGTCAGACTGAGAACTTGGATTTTCTATCCACTGTATTTCTTGCTATACTTTTATTTTTAAAAGCAATTTTAGTGATAAAAATGTACTCATTTCAAGAAACTTAGACTTAAAAAACAAGTTCTAACCCTGGCTCCTAGAATTTAATATTTTGGAGCATTCTCTCCTTTGATGTACTGTTTTTACACAGTTAAGCTAATACTATATAATTGTCAATATTCTGCTTTTTAAAACTGATAATCACAGTTCTTTAAAAATTCTTTATATAAATATTTTGGATGGCTATAAATAGGCCATTGGGTAGGGCTACCATATTTTACATCTCAGCTACCCTTTAGATGTGTAGATTGTTTCCGATTTTTCTCTGTCAGAAACTGTGCCGCATGGACTTCTGATTAAACATAATGGGTACCACAAATGCTTTAATACTAGCTGCCTCCTGAAACTCCACTGGAATGACATATTTTTAAAGGTAGGGACAAGGAATGGAAGAGAAGACAAAATGTGAAATACTTTGGAAGATGGAAAGCAGACAGGAGTAGAAACTGATTTAGTAGAGTAGAGGAAGTTCAAACCTAATTGTCTGCAGAAGGAGTGCTTCTATAGAAGCAAGCTGATTTGTTCCTTAAAACTCAGAAAGACCTAAAAATGGGAGAAAACAGACCCTGCAGAATGTGGGGTGAGTTGTGCTGGGAGTAGGGATTGGTTGAAAATCTACTCCTTTTTACCTTAGGTGGGTAGCTAGGTTACTACTGTCTTCTTACCATGGGAGGAGAATTGCTCTTTTGAGAATTTGAAGCAAGTTTTCAGACTGAGATATGAGTCACAGATTGGAAATGAAGATTATTTAAAATTCTCTGTACTTGGATGGTAGATTTCTGGTTTCTAGAAAGACTGCTGACAGTTAAGTCTCAGAGAAAAGGGAGGAGGATCCTTTTCTGCAGAAACTTAGTGGTCCCAGAGAAAAGACCTTCAAAGGGATTCAGACTTTTGAAGATTTTCCAATGAGGAAGCTGAGTCCCACCCAGTAAATTTCAAAGTATGAACAAATTGAGGAATCACCACATTTTCAAAGAGTGCCCCGATACTGACCAAGACCAAAACAGCATCAATACAGAGAGAACAAAACCTGAAAATATAACTGTCTTCAAAGATAAGATGTTAATTACATCTATGAAAAAAGTACAGAATGCTTAAAAAAATAGATTTTGTAAGTTAAATATTATAGCTCAATCAAAAATTAGGTAAAGGATTTCAACTTTAAAGAGTACAAGAACAATTTAAAAATACAAGATGAAATTTTTTTTTTTTTTAATTACAGGACCACTCCAGAAGGTCTACCATCTGACCAATAGGGATTTCTTAAAGGAAATAGAATGAAGCAAAGTATCAAGAAAATAATCGAGGATACTCCTCCACTTTTTAAAGAGTCCATCAAGCACCCAGTATAATGAATGGAAAAAGACCCATAGTAAAGCATAGTTTGCTTCAGAACATTAGGAAAAATGAGAAAGTCCAAAAACTGGGATTGAAGTGTGGGGAATGGGCCCCTAAAATGAATTGGGAGTAAGAATGACGTCAAGTTCATCAACAATGATATGGGAAGCTAGGAGACGCTGAAGCAATGACTTCTAAGTTATGAGTGAAAATTATTTCTAGCTAAGAATTCTATTCCCAGCTGAGGTGTCAGTGTAGAATAAAGATAGTTTCATTTATCAGAGTCTCAAAAAAAATTTGTCTTTCATTGTCCTTTTCTTGGGAAGCACCTGACTGATATACTCCACCAAAATGGAGGAGTAGGGCATGCAAAAGAAAGATGAGATACAAGACAGGAGCTGATTATTTCTGGAATGAGTAGAGAGAAATCCAGAATGTCAGCTGTGCAGCAGCCTTGAGCAACCATTTCAGTACATAGAGGACCAGAAGGATAATGAAGTCCAGAGGAAGAGCAACAAAATGAAAGAAAGGAATTGATAGATTATTTGATACATTTTATCATGTGTGAAATTACGTTGGAATTAATTGGAGTACAAGGAAAGAATTGGCCATAGTAGGTACTCAAAACAAATAGAAAAAGGTGTAACTGTTCTATGAAAACAAAAATGTAAAAAAGAAACAAAGTATACCCGTTAGGTGATCAATAACTATATAGTCATAATGTAAACTATTTTACCAGAATTGCCAAATACAGTAGCCCCGCTTTATCCATGAGTGATATGTTCCAGGACACCCAATGGATGCCTGAAACCTCGGATAGTACCAAACCATACATATACTCTGTTTTTTCCTATACATGCATACCTATGATAAAGTTTAGTTTATAAAATAGGCACAGTAAGAAATTAACATCAATAATAAAGTAGAACAGTTACAACAATATACTGTAATAAAAGTTACTGTAGATGTTAGCAACCTTAGCATACAATTTTTTTCTTTTCCTTATTAAATTGACAACTTTCATCTTCTCACTTAAAGGAAGTGCTTTGTGGCTTCTCTTTGGCACATCCAAATTGCCAGCATCACTACTCTTGCACTTTGGGGCCATTATTAAGTAAAATAAGGATATTTGAACACTAGCACTGCAACAGTCGATGTAATAACCAAGATGATTACTAAGTGACTAATGAGTGGGTAGTGTATACAGCTTGGATGTGCTGGACAAAGGGATGATTCACATCCTGGCCAGGTGGGGCAACATTTTATCACCTTACTCAGAATGGTGTGCAATTTAAAACGTACAAATTGTTTATCTCTGGAATTTCCCATTTAGTATTTTTGGACTGCAGTTGACCGTGGCTAACTGAAACAACAGAAAATGAAACCACTGATAAGGGAGGACTACTGTACTAAGACATGAAGAATGGAAACGGGGGTGGACCATAGAAGAGAGCTAAGTACTCTACCTTAAGAAAGTATGTTTTCAATCAATGAATACAAATATGGTAGTGTAAGCATGTTATTGAAAATGTTTGCCTTTGAAGAATGAAATGGGGGCTGGCCCCGTGGTGTAATGGTTAAGTTTGGCACGCTTCGCTTCAGCAGCCCGAGTTCGGTTCCCAGGCGCAGACCTACACCACTCATCAGTGGCCATGCTGTGGTGGTGACCCACATACAAAAGAGAGGAAGATTGGCACAGATGTTACCAGGGCTAATCCTCCTCAAGCAAAAAGAGGAAGATTAGTAACAGATGTTAGCTCAGGGCAAATCTTCCTCAGGAAAAAAAAGAATGAAATGGGATATGTGTCAAAATCTGCTGTCTATATGTGTGTTTTAGCAGATTTATTGAGATATAATTCACACACCGTATTATTTTCCCATTTAAAATGTACAATTCAGTGGCTTTTGGTATATTTGAAGAGTTGTGCATCCATCAGCACAATCCATTTTAGACCATTTTCATTACCCCAAAACAAAACTCTTCGGCCTTTAGCAGTCGTGGGTTTGTTTTTTAAAATAATCTTTTAGTAATATTTGACTTAAAGTCTATACATATTAATTTGATGAATGCCATATTGAGCCACATTGTATGCATTTCAGATTATTAAGGACAATCTGCAGAAGTTTGCTTTATCACTAAAGTGCTTTCCCATGATGTTATACTAACAAATATTAACACTAACATATATAAAAGGGTCACCCTGTCATTGCTGAATGTAAGTATTCTCTTAGAAAAAGCTAACATGAAGGTGAAAGTAATGTGTGTTTGTTTTTAAGTTAAGATTTACTGTGATTGAGCATCTTTTTCAAGGGTTAGTTTACATTGGTATTCCCCTCTGTTCAGGTCCCTTATTCACTTGCATTTTGCAGTTGTAATTATTTCTTAGAAAATTAGAATACTTCTTTAATTTGATTAAGAATAATCTTAGCATTGTTTTTCAATGCAGAATGGGAATTAGTGTTGGGCTTTTGCTATGTATCAGATGACCTTTTAGATATTATGTGTTATCTCGTTGAATTCTTCAAAACAAATGGAGTGTTTTTTTAATTCCATTCATTTATAATTGAAGAAACGAGGTGAACAACTGACCAGGACTGAGGACCTTTCTGACATCCAAACCTATGTTCCTATTTTACCATCCTGTTAAGAGACATCTCAACAGTTATTTTCAAAACTACATTAAACATCTGATTTCTCTTCTTAGCAATTCAATGCTGACTTCTCATCAAAGCTAAAATGGATTGGCACATTTATCCCCCATTTCTCCTACGACCACACTTAAATGAATACAAGGGTATGAAACATATAAGCTGACAACAGTGAAGAAAATAGGATAGGGGGCCGGCCTGGTGGCATAGTGCTTGAGTTTGTGCACTCCGCTTCGGTGGCCCAGGGTTCGCATGTTCAGATCCCGGGTGTGGACTGACGCACCACTCGTCAAGCCATGCTGTGGAGGCATCCTATATACAGAATAGAGGAAGATGGACACAGATGTTAGCTCAGGGCCAATCTTCCTCAGCAAAAAGAGGAAGAGTGGCAACAGATGTTAGCTCATGACCAAGCTTCCTCACACACACACCAAAAAAAGAAAAAGAAAATAGGATAGACCCAACAATGGATGAAAGCAAAATCCTGCAAAGTAGAAACCAAATACATGTGAACTAAAGCTACATATGGAAAAAACCATAGCCTAGCTGGAATGCAGAGAGCTTTGAACTATGGAGAAGTACAGTTCTTGAAGGAACTAGGCACTGTGTGATGGTACAAGATAAGAGGCTGAAAATGGGAATTAAATGAAAATGGAGATATGTAATTCTTAATCCCCACCCTGCATGATTAGCTTTGGAAAAAAAGCCAGATAGTGAACAAACTATAGTCACAGTACTCTTAATCACTCTTTTAGTGCCTCACCTTTAACCATATGCATAAAACTAAGATAAAAAATTTGAGAAAAGCCTTCAACATGAAAGATAAACCAAGATGAAAAAAAAATTAACCTGAAGGAAACAATGTAGAGAACAGAAAAGTAGTTAAAACAAAAATCTAGTTATTCTTATTGACATTGAAGAATTCATTGCACCCATCCAACAAGAACAGGATATTATGAAAAAGGGACTTTAAGAAAATAACAAAGAGCTCTTAAAAATTTTAAATGATCACTGAAGTTAAAAAAAAAAAAATGTAGGGCCGGCCCCGTGGCTTAGCTGTTAAGTGCGCAGGCTCTGCTACTGGTGGCCCAGGTTCGGATCCCAGGCACGCACCTACGCACCGCTTCTCCAGCTATGCTGAGGCTGGGTCCCACATACAGCAACTAGAAGGATGTGCAGCTATGACATACAACTATCTACTGGGGCTTTGGGGGTAAAAAAAAAAAAGGAAGAGGATTGGCAATAGATGTTAGCTCAGAGCGGGTCTTCCTCAGCAAAAAAAAAAAGAGGAGGATTAGCACGGATATTAGCTCAGGGCTGATCTTCCTCACACAAAAAAAATGTAAATTTGATTTTCCCCCAACTTTATTTCTGTCTTGACAAGATTTAACGGGGACCCAAAGCATTCCTTGTGATATTGATAAGACCACCATGATCTGTCATCCACTTTTCCACTACAAACTGCCTAAGCAGCCTATCCCAAGAAGGAAGCTATAATCAACTGATTTCTCAACTTCCAAAACTCTTTCAGGAATAATCCCATCATGCTTTTCATCTTGGTTTACCTTATTCATACAGTTCAAGACTCTAAGTTTATTTGACAACACCTGGACTTTTTTTATATTTTAAATATGTAATTTTTTTCTTTTTTTTTTTTGGCAGGGAAGGATTCACCCTGAGCTAATATCTGTTGCCAATCTTCCTGTTTTTTTTTAATTTTTCCCTCCCCAAAGCCCCAGTGCCTTGGTTGTATATTCTAGTTGTAAGTCCTTCTAATTCTTCTATGTGAGCTGCCACCACAGCATGACAACTGAGGGGTGGTGTGGTTCAGTGATGGGGAAACGAACCTGGGGCCACAAAAGCGATGAGAGCGCCAAACTTGAACCACTAGGCCATCAGAGCTGGCTCAATACCTAGACTTTTAACCCTATGAAATTATTTCCTAATCTGACCTAATCTTACTAACTCGACCCTCTCTTCACCTCCTGCCACCATGCCCTAGTTCTTAGAATTGTCATGAGCAAAATTGAAACTTGACTGCTCCCTGAGGCCACTGTTTCCCCTAGAGTCTCCTCAATTGGCATTTATATTTTTTTATGTTGACAATCAGATCATCTGTGAACAGATCATCTGGAAAGTTTTACTTACTTTCCAACCTGTATTCCTTTTATTTATTTATTTGTTATTTGCCTAATTGCTCTCTAGGACTTACAGTGTGATGCTGAATATGAGTGGTGAGAGAGGACATCCTTGAATTGTTCCCAGTCTTAGGGGGAAAGCATTTAGTCTCTCACCATTAAATATGATGTTAGCTGTAGGCTTTTCATAGATGCCCTTTATTAGGTTAAGGAAATTAAACCCAAAGCAAACAGAAGTAAACAATAAAGATTAAAGGAAAATTGAAGAAAGTAAAAACAGGATATAGTAAAAAAAATAAATGAAACCAAAATCTGGTTGTTTCAAAAAGCAATGTGATTGATAAACCTCTAGCCAGAATGATTAAGAAAAAAATGGAGAAGATACAAATTACCAATATCAGAAATGAAAGAGGAGATATCACTAGTAATCCCACAGACATTAAAAGAACAATAATGGGGCTGGCCCCGTGGCTTAGCGGTTAAGTGTGCACACTCCGCTACTGGCGGCCCGGGTTCAGATCCTGGGCACTCACCGACGCACCGCTTCTCTGGCCATGCTGAGGCCGCGTCTCACGTACAGCAACTAGAAGAATGTGCAGCTATGACATACAACTATCTACTGGGGCTTTGGGGAAAAATAAATAAATAAATAAAATTTTTAAAGAACAATAAGAGAATACCACAAAAACCTCTATGCCCATAAATTTGTAAATTCAATTTTGGATGAAATGGACCACTTCCTTGAAAACAACAGAACTCATTCTGGAAATTTCCAGATTGAAAGATCCACCAGCTTAGTGCAATCAATGAAAAAAGACACATTTTTGTCAAATTTTACATCACTGGGTGGAAGAAAGTATTCTAAAGTTCCCTTGAAAGAAAAGAGCAAGAATCAATAGCATCAGATTTCTTAAAAGTACACTGTATTCTAGAGGATAGTGGAACTGTTTTTAAATGCTGATACAAATTATTTTCCATCGGGGCCGGCCCGGTGGCGCAAGCGGTTAAGTGCGCGCGCTCCACTGCGGCGGCCCGGGGTTCGCTGGTTCGGATCCCGGGCACGCACCGACGCACTGCTTGGTAAGCCATGCTGTGGCGGCGTCCCATATAAAGTGGAGGAAGATAGGCACAGATGTTAGCCCAGGGCCGTCTTCCTCAGCCAAAAAAAAGAAAAGAGGAGGATTGGTGGATGTTAGCTCAGGGCTGATCTTCCTCACACACACAAAAAAAAAGATCTTCCATTTTCTCCCTATAGTAGTGTTTGTCTAAGTACACATTGTGCTTCCTGCCTCTGTGCATTTAAAATTACTATTTCTGCTTTTGGATATGGTTTCTCTTCCATTTCTATAAATTGAAATCTTATCCTTCAGGTTCACTCCTAAATGCTACCACCTCTGTGAACCTTCCTAAATCTCCCATAGGACTTCTTAAGTGTCCCAGTACTTACATACAGTCTACCTTATATTCTTTTTTTTTTTTTTTGTACATGAATGTTTATAGGAGCATTTTTCATAATAGCAAATGAAACCCAAATATCCGTCAACCAATGATTGGATAAATAAAATGTGATATATCCATACAATGGAATTCATACAATAGAATATTGTTCGCTCATGAAAAGGAATGAAGTACTGATCCATGCTACAACATGGATGAACCTTGAAAACATTATGCTAAGTGAAAGAAGCTAGTCACAAAAGACCATGTATATTAGTTTGCTAGGCTGCCATAAAAAAGTAGCACAGACTGGGTGGCTTAAATAACAGAAATCTATTGTCTCACAGTTCTGGAGGCTAGAAGTCCAAGATCAAGGTATCAGTAATGTTGCTTTCTTCTGAGAGCTGCGAGAGAGAATCTGTTCTATGACTCTCACCTAGCTTCTGGTGGTTTGCTGGCAGTCTTTGGCGTTCCTCGGCTTGTAGAAGCATCATCTCAATCTCTGCCTTCGTCTTCTCAGAGTGTTCTCCCTGTGTCCAAATTCCCCCTTTTTATAAAGACACCAGTCATATTGGATTAGAGCCCTCCCTAATGACCTTCATCTTACTAATTACATCTGCAATGACCTTATTTCCAAATAAAGTCACATTCAGAGGGACTGAGGGTTAAGACTTCAACATATAAACTTGGGGGGGGCTACCTTATATTCTTGTTGGTGGTTTACTGCTGTTGATTGTAAATTCCTTAAACACAATCTTGTTACTCATGACATATAATAGGCACTCAACAAATGTCATATGAATTGAGTTAGGTGTGTACTAAGGAAATAAATATCGAGGGGAGCGGAGGAAATGGGACTAGGGAGGGCACCATCAGCAACATTAATGGCAACAGAAAGATGGCGCAAATTAGAGCTAGTCATTGCATTTGGGCAATAGTTTCAGCATTTTGTTAGTTTTCTTCCAATCTCCAAGCAGTTTTGATCAAATGATGGGATTAAAAGCTAGTTTAGAAGTTAGACAGTGGTGAGCTAAAACTTCCTTCAGGAGGAGTTTGGCTGTTTAAAAGGGAACTAAAATAATTACCAAGTAGAGTTGGGTGAAGGTTTGCTTTCTAAGGATGTGAGAAACTTGTGCACAGGCACATTTTGTGACGAAAGGAGAAAAGCCAGTGGAGAGAGAGAAATTGAAGACGTTGGGGAGATGGAAAGTATTCTTGGTGGTAAAAGTGGGATACAGAACATGTATGGATTCTATAATCAAGAAATATGTAAAAATGGATATAAAATACTGTATTGTTACTGCTTTGTAGGAATTATTGTCTGGAGTGTAGATGGCCACAGATATACCCTGTTAGTAGGAAGAACCATAGAGATCTTTCAGGCAAACACTCTCATTTTGCTGGTGAGCTCAAGCGGAAATGTGCCTAAAGTCATGTATACGTTGTTAATGAATCATATAGCTGGGACTTGAACTATCTCCAAATCCATATTTCCCTCATCTCCTTACCTAGTCTGAAATACCCTGTCTGCCTCCTAATGAAATTCTATTTAACTAAATGTCACTTTCTGAAACCTTCTCTCTTATGTCCCTCTGAATTCCCTCTCATTCAGGCACAGTGCATTTTTTCTAGACTCTCATAGTTCTTTGTGTAAACTTTTATTGTAGCACACATCACACTGCATTAGCATGATTTGTTTTCAGGTTTTTCCTCCTTACAGGTCGGAATCACGTCTTTTTTACCTTTATCCCTAGCAGAGAAACTGGCAGAGAGCTCGTGCTCAATAATGTCTTCAGATTGCTATTCCTCTTGTTATGAATCATTTTAACCTGTGGAAATAGTCCCAAAGGTGCTATCTATAGCCATGTCAAAGATATCCAGGAAGAATCAACTTCTTCCAAACTCCTGTTAATGTTGATATTTTGACCTCTTCCCATGAATCACAAATGTTCTTAATGGCATCCTGAATGGTGAATCCTTTTCAGCAGGTTTTCAATTTACTTTGCCCAGATCTATTAGAGGAATCACTATCTGGCAGCTATAGTCTTACGAAATGTATTTCTTTTTTTTTCTTTTTGTGAGGAAGATCAGCCCTGAGCTAACATCCATGCCTATCCTCCTCTTTTTTTGCTGAGGAAGACTGGCCCTCGGCTAACATCTGTGCCCATCTTCCTCCACTTTATTTATTTTTATTTTTTTTACAATTTTATTTATTTATTTATTTTCCCCCAAAGCCCCAGTAGGTAGTTGTATGTCATAGCTGCACATCCTTCTAGTTGCTGTCCATGGGACGTGGCCTCAGCATGGCCAGAGAAGCAGTGCGTCGGTGCGCACCCGGGGTTCCGAACCAGGGCCGCCAGCAGCGGAGCGCGCGCACTTAACCACCAAGCCACAGGGCCGGCCCTCTTCCTCCACTTTATATGGGATGCCGCCACAGCCTGGCCTGACAAGTGGTGCGTTGGTGCACACCCAGGATCCGAACCCGGACCACCAGCAGCGGAGCGCGCGCACTTAACTGCTACGCCACGGGGCTGGCCCCCGAAATGTATTTCTTGAATAATAAGACTTGAAAATCGAAATGACTCCTTCATCTATGGGCTGTAGAATGGATGTTGTGTTAGCAGGCATGAAAACATAATCTCATTGTGCATCTCCATCAGAGCTCTTGGGTGACCAGGTGCATTTTCAATTAGTGGTAATATTTTGAAAGGAATCTTTTTTTTCTGAGCAGTAGGTCTCAACAGTGGGCTTAAAATATTCTGTAAACCATGTTGTAAACAGATGTGCTGTTATTCAGGCTTTGTTGTTCCATTTATAAAGCACAGGCAGAGTAGATTTAGCATAATTCTTAAGTGCCTTAGGATTTTTGGAGTGGTAAATGAGCATTGGCTTCAACTTAAAGTCAGCAGCTGCATTAGCCCCTAACAAGAGAGTCAGCCCATCCTTTGAAGCTTTGAAGGCAGTCGTTGACCTCTCCTTTCTAGCCATGCAAGTCCTAGATGGCATCTTCTTCCAATAGAAGGCTGTTTTGTCTACATTGAAAATCTGTTGTTTAAGAGTATCCACCTTCATTGATGATCTTAACTAGATCTTCTGGGTAACTTTTTTTTTTGGGAGGACGAAAATTGGCCTTGAACTGTCTCTGCCCATCCTCCTCTATTTTGTATGTGGGATGCCACCACAGCATGGCTTGATGAGCAGTGTGTAGGTCTGTGCCCAGGATCCAAACCTGTGAACCCTGGGCCACTGAAGCGGAGCACGCAAACTTAACCATATGCCACCAGGCCGGCCCCCCTTCTGGGTAACTTGCTGCAGCTTCTACGTCAGCACTTGCTGCTTCCCCTTGCACTTTGATGTTGTAGAGATGGCGTCTTTCCTTAAACCTCATGAACCAACCCCTGCTAGCTTCAAACTTTTCTACTGCAGCTTCCTCACCTCTCTCAGCCTTCATAGAATTGAAGAGAGTTAGGGCCTGGCTCTGGATTAGGCTTTGTCTTAAGGGAATGTTGTGGCTGGTTTGAACATCTATCCAGACCACTAAAACTTTCTCCATATCAGCAATAAGGCTATTTTGCTTTTTTATCATTTGTGTGTTCACTGGAGTAGCACTTTTCCTTTCCTTCAAGAACTTCTCCTTTGCCTTCACAACTTGGCTAACTGGTGCAAGGGGCCCAGCTCTCAGCCTGTCTAGGCTTTCCACATGCCTTGCTCACTAAGCCTAATCATTTCTAGCTTCTGATATAAATCGAGAGATGTGCGACTCTTCCTTTCACTTTAACACTTAAAGGCCATTGTAGGGTTATTAATTGCCCTAATTTCAATCTTATTGTGTCTCAGGAAATAGGAAGACTCCAGGAGAGGGAGAGAGACTGGGAACAGCTAGTTGGTGGAGCAGTCAGAGCACACACATTGATTGATTGTGTGCCATCTTACATGAGCGCAGTTCACGGCACCCCAAAACAATTACAATATTAACATCAAAGATCACTTATCACAGATCACCATAAGAAAAATAATAATAAGGAAAAAGTTTGAAATATTGCAAGAATTACCAAAATATCACACAGAGACATGAAGTGAGCAGATGCTGTTGGAAAAATGGCGCTGATAGACTTGCTCAATGCGGGGTTTCCACAGATCTTCAATTTGTAAAAAATGCAATACCTGCAAAGCGCAATAAAGCAAAATGCAATAAAACAATGTATGCCTGTAAATTAATGGTAAAATAATTGTATTAGGTCCAAGGAGAAGAGAACAGAGAGTCAGGACCAAATGAAAGAAGACTAACTGTGCAAGCATGAAATTGTTATACCTCCCAAAGTGATTTTGCCCTCTCACAGGGGCCACATCAAAGCACCATCAGTACTGTGTTTAGTTCCAAGTCTAGGATCTCTGGGTCATGCCTGTCTCTTCTGACTCTGATCCTGTCTAGATATTATGTAACCAGTGGACTAAACTGAAAAGTTAACTACAAAAGATACTCTAAACAAAACAGTGCAGAAGAGAAAAGTGGAAAATAATTTAAAATATATAAGTATATATTATTTAAAATTTTATATAAATTACTAAAGTATGTAAATATGTGTTATTTAAATCATAGAGCAAGAAACTATAGTTCATTGCTGCAGTCCTTATATCTGCAACTGGTCATGAGGCAGTAGCTGACAAGTATCACCGTTATGATTTCCCTGTGTCTATTCCAAATTCACCTTCCATTTAGCTAGCACCTCAATAGACTGGGTTTTCTTCAGTACAATACTAGGCTCCCTGGATTCCTCCCACACCCCTCCCTGCCACTATTGTGGGACAGCAATTCATTTCCCAATTTGATAATATAGATTAATCATCCCAATCAGTACTGTAACATTTTTCTATCAGTGACATACCCAGTGCATTCAACATCTGGAGTGGATCATTTTTTTTTTTTTTAATTTTTTTTTTCCCCAAAGCCCCAGTAGATAGTTGTATGTCACAGTTGCACATCGTTCTAGTTGCTGTATGTGGGACGTGGCCTCAGCATGGCCGGAGAAGTGGTGCATCGGTGCGCGCCTGGGATCTGAACCCCGGGCCGCCAGCAGTGGAGCGCGAGCACCTAACCGCCAAGCCACAGGGCCAGCCCCCGGAGTGGATCATTTTTAACACCCTCTATGCTACAAAATTGTTTTCAGTAATCATGAAATAATACAAAAAAAATAATAAACTGAAAATTTTCTTTTATTGAACTTAATATATGTATAATTGTGTCATAAAATAAAATTTTACAGTACAAGAGGAAAAGTAATAGACCAATAGTTTTAAATTACATTAATGTATTTTTTGAGAAAGGAGAAAAACCTATATATTAATCTGTTGCATGATGAATTATATTGCAGTTTCTATTTTTTGAGCATTAACTTCTGCAAATTTATTAAACTGTCAAAATTGATCTTTATATATGTTCAAAATATATATATTTAAAAATGTTCAGAAAAGATTATACCCAGATTGTTCATCTATCTTCACTCATAGTTGAGTGAAGAACCTTTCTGTTTTAATTTTGAAAAGTATTGCATGAAGCAACAGAGAAACAAATTGTCGGAAAAGTCTTAAACATAAGGATAAGTGTGTCAGAATTTCATGGAAATCCCAAAACACAGTATATTCCAGAAATTGCAATACTGTCAGTGATTTTGCTTTTCAGGATTGATTCTAGGGACTTCAATAGAAAAAATTCAAACACAAAAACTCCAAGTTGTCATATAAGATGACAAAATTGAAGTAAGTGAAGTTCAGTTTCTTTGTCTGATTTTTTTTTTTTTTTACTTTTTTTTTGTGAGGAGATCAGCCCTGTGCTAACATCTGCCAATCCTCCTCTTTTTTTGCTGAGGAAGACTGGCCCTGGGCTAACATCCATGCCCATCTTCCTCCACTTTATATGGGACGCCGCCACAGCATGGCTTGCCAAGCAGTGCATCGGTGCACACCCGGGATACAAACCAGCAAACCCCGGGCTGCCGCAGCAGAGCGCGCGCACTTAACGGCTTGCGCCACCAGGCTGGCCCCTCTTTCTCTGATTATTTTGAATCTAGGGGCTTCTGTCTTCTGCCTAGAATGTAGAAAGCTGTAAAGAGGGTGGTTCCTACTCTAACAAGAAAAAGCCAGATAATCTATAAAGTCAAACACAATTCAGTCTATAGCAGGCAATAATCTGATGAACTGTTTCACCGTTGTGTCCATGGTCTGCTAAAATCCCATCCCTTAGCATCTGCTGGGTTTTCATTGACTTCTGCCCTAACCAGGCCTGGGAGCTGATCCAGATTACCCCTATTTCCCTGAGCGTCTGCTGCCTGCAACTTCTTCTGGTACCAATTATTAGTCGGAAATCAACTCTAGCTAATTCAAGGAGAAAAGAAATTTATTAATGGATATGGAGTAGTTCAGAGTCTCTGGGAGGGCTCAGAGGTTATAGAGCTAGAAGCAATGCCAACAATAATATCACAGAACTGGTCCTGTGAAGATATAGCTTCCACTGCCAATGCCTGGGGCACCCCAGCCAGCCTGCAGCACTGATACCAGCAATGCTGGACGTTGGCACTGCCACCTACCACTTCCAGGATGGAGTGGTGTCACGATTCGCCTCTCGAAGTAGGTGTAGGTGTTTGGTTAACAGCACCCAGGTCGTATGTCTGAGCCCTGGCTGCAGGGGAGGCTGGGAAAGTGAGTGTATGGCTTTTTCAGCTTCTGCAGAGGGAAATGGGCTCTGCCTCATGAGATGGCAGTATGGGGTGGGGGGGATTCCCCAAACACAAAAAGGGTGTTCAGTATGCTGACTGTCCAAAAAATGATGATAAAGTTTTACCATAGATATGGCCTCTTTGGGGCTGAACTGTATGGGAATGTGAGGAAGTGGAAACTTTATACCCTGGCTCAAGAAAGCCTAATTAACAGAAGTGGAGTGGTTGGCTCAGAGCCTGGAAAACAGATGCAACCAGAAAGAACAAAAGTATCTGACTCTGTCTTCAATCGCTGCCTGAGGATATTCTGGCAGTATTGGGGCTACCAGTCCGTTTGAGCTCACAGCTGTGAGCAGGTGAGCACTTAGTATTGGCCAGGCATTGTGTGAGGTGCTTTCCATATTTTACCTTATTTTATCCTCCCAGTTATCTACAAAGCAGTTATTATTTTAAAGTGAGAAAACTGAGTTGTAGAAGGGCCTGTAAGATTTCCAGGATCTCACCGTGCCAGGTATATCAGAATAGAGAGAGATTCCACAGGCAGTTTTAGCTCATGGAGGCTGATCATGATGACCCAGCCAACCCTCCCTGCAGAGTCTACACTTCCCAGACCTCATTCAAACTCAGCTTCCCACAGAGACTTCCCAAGCAGAGAGAAGCAACTGATCAGCCCTTGTGAACATGTTGGCCCCTGGTTTACACATAGTCTTTGGTGTCTTTGGTTATAAGACCAGAACCGTGACCATGACCACGGTAGAGAAAATTATTTCCAGACCCTCCTAGCTGACAACCAGACTGATCCCAGCACGTAACACTGTGAGGAGTGGAGCTCACCAATGAGAAGGGTGTTCTGCCTGTAAACTCAGTTATTGTAAATGATGGTTTTGATATGATGTGGATTTGAAAATCTGGTACTTAAGTAGATGCTGCTTTGCTTTGTACAGTTAAACATATTTTTTGGAGGATGTCTCATTTATCTTAAACTCTATTGAGATATAACTTACATACCATAAAATATACCCCCTTTAAATGTTTAATTCAATGATTTTTAGTAAATTTACTGACTTGTGCAACCATCACTACAATCCAGTTTTAGAACATTTCCATCACTCCAATAAGATCCCATGAGCCCATTTACAGTTAATCCCTGGTCTCAGATGTAGTCCCAGACAACCACTAATCTACTTTCTGTCTCTGTACATTTGCCTTCTCTGGATATTTCAACTACGATATGTAGTTCTTTGTGTCTGGCCTCTTTCACTTAGCATAATGTTTCTAAGATGATCTATGTTGTAGCATGATCAGTATTTCCTTCCTTTTTATTGCTAAGTAGTATCCCATTGTATATACACATTTTGTTTATATATTTGATATATTTGGATAGATCACATTTTGTTTATCCATTCACCAGTTGATGGAGTTGCATTTAATTTTATCTTAATTTCTTTAGGATATTGATTGCTGAATGCGTACATACAGGCAACAGAATCCAATAGGTGGTCTCATCTCAATTTCTCCCCACTGTCTTGTATTCATTATTCATTTCTCTTCCCATATTTCATTCACCATCAAGTTCCAGAGAGGTCTTGGGCCTCTCGGTAACCTGGTGAGAAAGCTTAAGCAGGAAGCACTGAGTTGTGTAGTCAGATCAGCTGGGTTTAAACTACTAGGTTTAAACTGCCCCATTCTTCTTTTTTTTTTTTTTATGAGGAAGATTAGCCCTGAGCTAATATCCGTGCCCATCTTCCTCTGCTTTATATGTGACATGCCTGCCACAGCATGGCTTGATAAGCAGTGCATTGGTCTGTGCCCGGGATCTGAACCTGCGAACCCTGGGCCACCAAACCAGAGCATGCACGCTTAACAACTATGCCACTGGGCCGGCCCCAAAACTGCCCCATTCTTGTTGAGAAGAGTTGGGTTTATTGTTTAACTTCTCTGAGCTTCAATGGCATGTATAAAATGGAGATGAACATAGTAGCTACTTTATGGGATTATTGTGAGGATTATATATACCAGTATATGCAAAGTGCTAAGCTTTTGATAAAAGTCATTTTTACTAGCTTTGGGTGTGGGATGGGGGACTAGATCTTAGGCAGAACAACTAGCCTCTTCTGTGCCTCATCTTCTTCATACTTCAAGCAGAGCCTAAAGACTAGGCAATCAAGGACCAGCACTCTCTGATCTGATGATTAGGATGAGAAAGGGGCTGAGTGACCATTTCCAAAGAGCCTGACTGAGCCTTGCCCCGTGAGAGGAACAAGGTCTATGGAGTGAGGAAAATGAAAAGCATCTCAGTGGCGCTTTATGAAGCCCAAGGAAGCAACTCTTAATCTGAATTCCTAAGTAGGAAAATATTCCGGTTTCCTCCACACAATCAGCCAGTTCCAACATAAATGAAGGTCTGTGTGTCAAGCTCACATCCTACAGTATGGGGCCCCCTTCAGAGCCTCTAGAGCTCCCCGACTGGGCTTCCCTTGGGGCACTTGGCCTTTTGAGTATCCAGGAGAGGTGGTAAGGCCTCCAAGGAACTCCTTTCTCCAACAGACCCAGGTTTGGCCTCCTGGATGCTGCATTATTTTAAGGCACATTTCCATCACCACCTGGTTGCTGCCACTTGATGGACGCTGTGAGGTACTCAACCCAAGCCTTCTAGGCTGCATTTACAGAGCAAATGTTTCTCTTGCATCTGAGCAATCTGTGCTCTCATGATTCAGCTTTCCTAAGGGGCAGAATCCAGTTGCAATGCCAGCCCTTTCTGGGCCTCTCTCTTCAACTATTATTGTTGAAAAATATTAATCATAAGCAAGGATATTAAAATGGAAGTGAACTCAGGCAGAAATCTTTCTAATCTGCTCCTTCCCACTTTCAGAACCCTATTCTCCTGAAAGCCAAATGGTAGTGAAGGCCATGTGTTTGTACAATGACTTTCTTCTTGTTTCCACTTAATTGCTTTGGAATGTTTGTGATTTCCTTCATTATTCCATAGGAACTATAATATTTATTTAGGTAGCTCTGACCCTCAAAACACAATGCCGATATTATCAGTTAAGGTAGAAATCACGCATCAAGGAAGAACAGGCCTTTGGACATGTTTGCTGCCATTTATGTTGCCATTGTGATGAAAAGGTGGAATTAGCAGGAGACTGGAGATGATGTAATACGAGTTTATAAAATCTTTGTGAAAGTTTTCCTCTATCAGCTTTGGAGACTGGGACTGGCTTGACTACCATGGTGTGCTGGATGTTTTGTGATCAATAAAAGATCCTAGTTGTATGTGTGGAGAGAAAGCAATGGGGATCTGTCTAGTTTTGATCACCATGAGCCATGACTTCTGAACAGAGGGGCAGGCCCTGCTGCCCATCATTATAAGCTTCCATGGGCAGGCCAAGCTGCCAAATGGTCAATTAAATGCAGAGACCCTGGCCTCCTGGGCCTGTTCTACACACTACATTTAAAAGAGCCTCTGTGAAATAGCCACAAGTAGGATAGTTTTAGGGGTACCAGCTTTCTGCCTTTCAGCTCTTAACCTGAGGTGGGTTGCAAAGGGCCAGGTTTCTCTTCTGTCTCTGCAGCTGACTTTCTCTTGGAAGGTACACTCCATCATAGGCCAGGTGAAACCAGGTGGCAAAACTGCCAAAACCTTCCCGAGGAAAAGGGTTTCAGTTTTTTCGGGGGTGAGGGTGTGTGGCCACCAGGGTGTCTCTCTTCTTAAAAAAGGCTCAGAACAAAACTAAAATGGGTGCTTCAAGGGGATGCTACCTGGGTCCCCACCAAAACTTGCTTCTTGAGAAGCGCATCAAGTCCCTAGAGTTACACAAAGTTTGTCCAAAGAAGCCACAGGAATTATCAACACACCTGAATTTGTGCTTAGGATAGGGGTTCACTCAGGGCCACAGACGAGCAAGGTTGGGGGCTGGGACCAGGTGTTCCGGTCTGCGAAAAGAGCAATGCTTCGCACATGGGACGTGCTCAAGCAGTGTTGGTACTGCTGAAGCAGCAGTCTTCTGGTCCTTCCCCAGCCAGCTTGTCCACCCCTATGGTCACCTCTGCCCAGGGGGCCCCCAAGCTGGCGAGCAGCATCCTACATCAGGGCCAGCTCATCCCGAGGCAGCAGCTTGCTCAGCCCAGTCACTTCTTTAGGGACCTACATCTCATTACAGGTCTCAGAACTGCACTTCTCTATATAGAAAATGCAGGGATTTCCTCCTTCTACAGCATCTGTCAGGGCTCTGAATTCCAGACTTAATGTATCACCTTGAACAGTCACATCTGCCTGTGTTGTGCTATTTGCTTTATATTGTGAGTCCTTCTAAGGCACCAACCGTAGTGTTTTTAAATGTCAGCCCCTGGCATTGTGCCTAGTTTGTACAGATTAAATAAATACCTGTAATGAAGAAAATCATTATCATTACCCTTTTTATTGGCTTCCACAGATCTGGACCTTGCACTGTGGTGCTCCTTATACGTATAACTGACCTCCAGTTGATTGCTTTTCAAGTTTCTCTTGGAAGAGCAGATACAGTGCTGTTTCCTAAAAGGAAAGGATTTTATTCAGAATGCATGGTCTTTGCTAGAGAACAGGACTAAACTAGAGAACGGCAGGAGGAAAGCGCCTTAAGTTAGCAATCAGTATTGATAAATGTTGAGAACTGCCCCCAAAACTGAAGTTCTGATCACTAGTCTGGCCCAGGTTCCTTAGAAATGGGACCTTGTACATGTTTCTATTGGACTTTGAAATAAGACACAAAATGAAATGAAGGCTATGACTCTTATTGGAGTGAAAAATTGGAGCTCTGGTTTCCAGGCTGAGGAGGTGTGTGATTATGTATGCTCATTTCCATTGTTCTACACTGTTGCTGGCTTGTAGGAAACTTTTAACTGCTTGTAGGCAATGCCATCATTATTATCTAGGCAGGCTACAAAGCTGTTGTCAAGACTGCTGGAGACTTGTTGGTCTCCAGTGGTTTCTACTGACAGTTTATCCATGTGAATAGTGAAGACAGAAAAGTCTCGACAATACAAGTATCAAGGTGTGGAATGATAATCCCATTGAGGGTAAAACACAGAACCAGGCATAACGGCTTCTCTTCTTTCTGTCCACGCCTTATTCTAGATACATTTATGTAATCTGCCTGCCCTCCACGACCTAGTTTTTAAACTAATATGCATGTCCGAAATTTGCGATAAACATGTATCATAATAGTGTAAATGAAAGGCCACTTTTGAGTTCTTAGGTTTAAAAGCAACTTCTCAAGTTTCCCAAATGTCCATCAGAATTTATCATCTATTATGTTCTCCCTCAGTCACTGTAAGCCAGATCAGAGTACGTAGCTAGGAAGTTTGAAGGTGGCATTTGATTTCTATAAGGATATGCAGACTCCAGAATCTAAACACAAAATAAGCAAAGACATTTTATCAGCTTGACATACCAGAAGGTACAGGAATATTCAGGGCTCCACACTACTATATAATGCTGCATTTCTTGGTTTTATTTGAAACAATGCATATTTTTAGCATTTTATGGTAGGATTTTACACTTGTCATTTACACAAATTACAAGGTTCTGCTTCAAGTCTTTAAAAAATTTTTAAAAATTCAGCCCATGTGCAGCACAATATGCAAAACTACTTTACATTATACACACTTTTTATCAAAGGAGATACAAAATTCTGGCTTGTAGTTTTAGACAAATACAAGAAGCTTCAAACTAGACACAAAGGGTTAACATTAATTCTCAAATATAAGTCTGCACTTTGTGTTGTATTTCTCTGAGATGTGAATACCAAATTCCTAAGGGATTTTACTTTTTCCTTTTTCAAAGGAAAACTGAAAAATTTCCCTTAAACAAGTCCCTCCCCATCAGCTCCATCTTTTTATCATCCTACTCTCCCTTCCCTTAGTGCCAGACACTTGCTTCAGCTTACAAAATCATGAGTGGGCCATTTACGTGTGTATGCAGACCAGATCCTTTCAGCTAAGTCCTCTCCTGCAAAAATCTAAGCAGCCATAAACTGATGCAAATGATTCTGCTACATAATGTTAAATATGACTTAACACTAGGTAATCTATCAGCTGTGATGCTGAGTAATTAATCAAAAGGAGTTAAAAGAAGTTCCCTACCGGTGTGCTTTTTATTGGTGACTAATTGGTGGCCTTAAGAGTCAAGTTGTCTGATGCTAAGAGAACTTTAAAATCTTTCTAAATAGAACATGCCCACTGATTGCTTGAGGGACTTCTCTGATGCTTATGCATAGTTATTCTTTTTCAGCATGTTGGAGGCAATTTTTTTTATACTTTCCTTCTAAAGGGTTATGAAGAGGCAATACGGAAGAGTAGGGCTTTTTATGCCCTTTCAAAAGATATTGTTTTCTATCACTGGTATCCATTGTTCCCTAACCATCATCTGATACTTAAATGTGTGTATATGCATATTTAAAAGAATTACTCATCTTTCACTCAGTCAATATACAGTCAACTCTTGATTATCTATGAGAACATAAGTGACATTTACTACCAGCAAATTTTCACATTTAACATAATCATCCTTTCTTGACACAGCTCACATTTACCGTTTGTTTTACATCCCATGTAGACTACAGCCTATCAAGACCAAGTTATAATGCAAATGTTGTTTATGTCCTCTAACCCAGGCTAGGTATACGTTAGGAAACTGAGTGAGAACATTCAGCTAGGGCTTTGGGGAAAGAGCCTAAAGTGGAAAATGGGGGCAGGCTGTAACTCTGAGCATGAGAAAGGACAAATCCAAGTTCCTCCTGAATTAGCTCCTGCAGTATGACTTCATTATTTTAAGTTTATGATTACTGCAAAATTAAAAACCTGAGGCATAGTCACTATTTTATATAGATAATGGAGAGTTGACTGTAATCATGTTCTTTGTTTATGACATTAGCCCTTTCACATAAAAAAACATTCACAAAATATGATAAAAAGATTAAAAGACTACCATATGACATCTAGAAGCATTTATTTTATGCAAAAAACTTAAATATGATTATGTGTACACAAAAAGTGCACACATTACCTATGCTGAACAATGCCAAGAAACAATATATCGATGCAACAGTTGTCTTCTAAAATAAACATAAAAACTGAGCCCAGACCGGCAGACAAAAGCAAAACACTTATTTCCCAATAGCACAATGCTGAAACTGATAGCAATTCTAAACACCTCCAACTTTCCTTACAGAGCTGCCAAAGTCCAACTACTTAAAAAAATTGACTGTTTTTTCACATCAATAATAAAAATCTGGTGACAAACATTATAAAACCAAATGCTGGACAGTCTTTACTCCTTTAAAATTCCAAATATTCCAACATAATCACAGAAGTAAAAACCATTTTAAAGTGATATGCTTTATGAAACAAACAATATGTACATTTATTGCAAATTATATTAAACTAAAATGGAGGGGAAATCAAAATATGAAGTGATATGAAATCAATAATAATTTTAATTATTTTCTCACTCTGATAAAAATCAGAAAGCAACATTTATAAAATTGCCACCACATCACTTTTCATAGCAGGGAACTGAAATCTGTACATCTCATTTTTGCAGAAAAGTAGGCAGGCAGAAAGAATTATACATAAAAGTTTCCAAAAGGAAAAACAAAGAAATATTTAATCTGATCTCTTTTCTTCTAAAAAATTAATTCAGTAGATTTCTATTTTTTCCTTGTGTAACAACGGGAATTCCTGGCTCTAAAATTGATGAATTTTCAGTGTCAGTGTAAGGACATCTTGTTACTTTCTTTAAAATAAAAACTGCAGCATGGAAATTAATGGTGTATTATGCCTTTAAACTCCAGATATGCAGGAACTGGAACCAAGTGTTAAGCAATTTGCTTAATTATTGACTTTTCATAAGAAAAGTCTGGGGCGGGGAGGGTAGAATAGAGTTGCTTTTAGCAACTCTCTCAAGAGTTTCTGCTGTACATTTCCATCAAAGGACTTGTGGTCATGTGAAAAGGAAGTAATAGTTTCTTTCAGTTTTCAAGGCAGAAAGTGTGTGTTCTGAAGTTAACTTCATTTCTGTTCAGGGACCTTTTGAATCCAAGTTTTTACAGAAGCTGGAGCCTGCTTCTGTATGGCCTTCATTTTCTCCCTTTGCAAATGAGTTTTCTTTTTACCTTGGGGATAGAAATAGAAGAAAGCAAAGTTAGAAAAGATGTAAACAGGAAAATAAGCCAAACCAGAATTATTTCATTTCTCTAGTTATTATCTAAAATCTGAAAATATTTTTTTTCATTTTTCACCTGAGACTTTACTTGGTTTAAGGAATCTTTCCTTAAAGTATATAAAAACAAAATACTAATGAAGATGTTTTTATTTTCAACCATTAAGTGCTGCTACCCAATGCCTGATTTGCTTCCAACAATAAAACAATAAAAGCTATTTACTTGAAATAATTGTAATCTTTATTAATACTTCTAAAATGATATTATAGAAGAAAAATTACTGGACACTATGGCAAAATAAATCTATAAGCAGCAAAATAAGTTATGACTCCTGAACTGGGTAAACAAATACATTTTAGTACACTAAACAAACAAGGAGGAAAATTTAGATTAATTCTGTTAAGAGGTTAGAGGAATCCCCCACTGGTCCCATTTCCCTGGTAGGGAGGGAAATTCTGACCTCTGGAAGCATGAGGGAGTGGGAAGAACCACTCCCTCATGGGTGGGGTCAGGCAGAAACTGAGTATGCTGTGCTTGGCTTCTTCTAGATTTGTTCTCTTTTGCCCCCAAAAGGTGCATTCTGGTGGGCCTGCGGTTGTTCAATTTAGGGGCAAGGCATTAGTATTCCTCCATATTTTTAATCAGCCATATCAGTATTAAGACTGTCTCTCCTTCTCAACAATTCCAAACTTGGTAGAGAAAGATAAGGGACTCATTTACTTATATTCCCAAACCCCAACACTACATATACATTTCATAAAGATAACAACGCTAAAAAAAAGCTAGGTGATTAAGATTCTTACAGAGACAATTAAATTAGCTTGTTATAATATACAAAACATTTAATAATATGATATCAAAGAATCCTCTACAAGCTGCCTGCTGCACCTTCAGGATGCTTCCCTTTACTAGCTCTGAGTCCTCAGTATCTTCCTGGCTGCTCTCACAGACTTTTAAACGATCCAGATCACTGGAAGAATTTCCTGGACTTGATTCTATGTCCCAAAGTGAATCGCCATCACTTCCGAGCACTTGGCTTCTGAAAAATTTCATATTATTTTGATAAAAATTCACTTGTTACTGAAAGAATATTCACATCAAAATAATATACGGTTGTTTAACACATGAGGATACACACTTAGGGGTTACTTTAAGATATGAACCCATGTGATGTGAGGAAACTTTCTCAATATACAAATAAGCACAGGAAATCAGGAAATTCTTTGCTTAAAAAAATAGAAATTTCAAGATTCTTAACATTTTCACAATACTAAGCATGCTAACCAAAACATATTAATCCAAAGACGGGAAAACTATAGTCTATTATCCTATAGATAATTTCTTTAAATAAGTCCCAAGTTTAAGGACTGTTTCTCCACTGATGTCTATGATAATCTCTTTTTCGCAGAAGAATTTGACCTTAAGTGTAAGCAAAACATACTCAAGGATCAGCAGACCTATAAAAGTACATTTTCAAGGTAAAATGTTTGGAATTGTTTGCCATTTGGATAATAGCTCAAAAACATAAAGGAAAAACAAGTGAACTTAACAACTGAAATAATGATCAACCTTTTACCCCGAACTCAGAAAGCTAACATTAATTGTCCAGTTGTTCATATACTGTTTTCTGACCTTAGTATACAAATGGCTGATTTTTATAAATGTAGAGGGGGAACTCAAGGAATTTTCTCAAAAGTAACAATTTCAAATGCAGCTCAAAATATCAACAGGAACATTTATTGAATCACACACACACACACACACAGTAAACAGCTGAAGGAATACTTATACTGCAAAAACACAAAGGCATCTAACAATTTTACAATTAAGTTTACAAGTTAAAACGCTCAGCATCAACTCCCAGATTAAGAAGTAAAATCGATGCCAGTAAATTTGTACATACTATCCATGTTTTGGTGGAATAAAGTATCCACCCTTAAATTAGCAAATAAATTATGTAAGTAGGAATCATACTAAATCTAATTATTATTTACCTAATGTTGTCAATAAGAGGAATTCTAAAGGGGTTAGCACTTGCCGCACATTATAAGCGATGGTTGTGGTATTAAAATGGCTTTAAAGGCTACCATTTATCAAGAGTCCTACCTAACAGGGCTGAAGGATTAAAAGAGGTAATAAATATAAAGCATCTAGACTGTGGTTGGCATGTATTTGGGCCTCAAAAATGGTTTTCAGGGCCAGCCCCGTGGCTTAGCAGTTAAGTGTGCGCGCTCCGCTGCTGGCGGCCTGGGTTTGGATCCTGGGCGCGCACCGACGCACCACTTCTCCGGCCATGCTGAGGCCGTGTCCCACATACAGCAACTAGAAGGATGTGCAGCTATGACATACAACTATCTACTGGGGCTTTCGGGGGGGGGGGGGGAATAAAACATCTATTAAAGAAAATGGTTTTCATTAATTAATAATGAAATGTAAATAAATCATACAAAATATGATAATAATATAAATACTAAGTAATAAAATTGGTTGAGTTTTCCAGAGGTGATGCTAGCATAAGGTGTAGACTGGCTACATTAAGGAGATCCTGTACTAAGACCAACAGAATACATGGAGTAAAGATTAGGATAACGTCAGGAGGAGGCTCTTTTCAGATGTTACCGTGGAGACAGTTGTGACCAGAGCAGGAACTGACCATCTGGGAAGTGAGACATTAAGATGTGAAAGGTGTGAAGAATAATGCAAGGTGAAAGGACAAGACGAAGTGAGATCTGGAGCTAGACAGCAGGGCCATAGATAAGCACCAGGGTGCTGGGCCTTATTTATCAAAGTCTTGCATTCAAACTTAAAATCCAGGGGTAAACTACTTTAGTGCAGCAATTCAGATCTGACTCCACAAGGCAAGGTACCCAGGCTACGCTTTGAGTTGCCAGGGCAATAGGTGAACTGATTCTATCACTCTGGGTTCATCCTTAGCTCACAGATGTGGTGTCTGATGGCTCTCAGGTTTGGCAACCCTATTTCTTCTTTTACTAGTTCGCTAGTTGAAACTGTAATGGTAATCTTTTCTTTTTCTTTTTTTGTGAGGAAGATCAGCCCTGAGCTAACATCCATGCTAATCCTCCTCTTTTTGCCGAGGAAGGCTGGCTCTGAGCTAACATTTATTGCCAATCCTCCTCCTTTTTTCTTTCCCTTTTTCTCCCCAAAGCCCCAGTAGATAGTTGTATGTCATAGTCGCACATCCTTCTAGTTGCTGTATGTGGGACGCGGCCTCAGCATGGCCGGAGAAGCGGTGCGTCGGTGCGCGCCCGGGATCCGAACCCAGGCCGCCAGCAGCAGAGCGCGTGCACTTAACCACCAAGCCATGGGGCCGGCCCTGTAATGGTAATCTTAACAGGATGATTCAAAGTGTGATATTAGCTCTATATTCAGAATTGTTCAATCCTGTGACTTTAACGTGTATCCGATCCTCACCAGATCTCAGGAAAATACAGGTGGGAGATCAAACCAATCACAGGTAATACTTGCAGTTAATGAGAAGTTTGTTTAGAATCCTGTAGGAGGTAGAAGCTACAGTTCCACATGAAATAAAAATAAAGCTGGCACCTTCAGAATTTTCAACATTCAATGTTTTCTCCTCAAGTTGAGGGATAGTTAAAACATTAGCTGAGTGACAAACAAGGAACTTTAGTTTTAGTGTGTCTGTCTATTCCATCTTTTGGTGGTAACTACACATTAAAACATCTCCTTTTACACATTAAGAGAAAAAACAAACAAATAATAGAGTTCTGAATGTTCATAGTTTGAAAATGTTTTAAAATACTGCTTAAGTTAGAGGAGAAACGTTAACTGCAGCTACCACTGTTAGCAGTACAAGGGATGCACCTGGATTCGAAGCCCTGCTCTGTGTATTACTGGCCAGGTGACCTGAGAAAGTAATCTTTTCAGGTCTAATCGCCTCATCTCTAACACAGGGTTATACTTGCTTCATAATAATTGTTGGCAAGGCAAATATACGTTCAACAACCTTTCCCTAGTATCACTATTATTTCCACTAATACATATGCCAAGCACCACGCCAAACATCTTTCACACATCATTCTACCTAATTTTCACCACAGTATGACCAAGTTCTTAGTGCTAGGTGCTTCATTTACTTTGCTTGCCACTTTCAAGAACATCTGATCTCTCTCTTGGTTTTTTCCTCTCTGATGCTAAAATGCAGGGAGGGGCTTTTGTTTGCATGTACTCTGAAAGATGCTAAAAAGAAGACTACAGTTGGTCTGTTTGGTTTAACCTGTGACTATTTTAAATAAACCAGCTTTTTACGTAATAGTTATAAAAATTAACTGTATGCAAATATATTCCACTTTATGGAAACTATTATATATATGAACTACATTAGCTATTTATAATACGCAAGTAAGTATTTTTAAAGCATCCTCTGTTATACCACTTTTGTGTGCATGTAGTGCCTGTAGAATTCAGACATAATTTTACCTTGAAAGTACAATAGAGTATGGTGGTTACAAACTCTGGAGTGACACTGCCAGGGTTTAATCCTGGCTCCACTATTTAATGAAGCAAAGGGACCAAGGGCTACATGAACTCTCTATGCCTGGGTTTCCTCCTCTTTGTAAGGTGGTGATAATGACAGATGTTTTAAGGATTTAATAGGTTAACAAAGAGCTTAGAGTTGAGCCTGGCTCATAATAAGCACTATATTAATGTTAGCTATTATTATTCTTATGTAGCAACTTTAAAAATTGTAATAAAATATATACAACTTAAAATTTACCATTTTAACCATTTTTAAGTACACAGTTCAGTGGCATTAAGTACACTCACACTGTTGTGCAGTTACCACCACTCATCTCTAGAACATTTTCATCTTCCCAAACTGAAACTCTGTACCCATTAAACACTAATGCCTATTCCCTCCTCTCCCTGCCCTGGCAACCACCATTCTATGTTCTGTCTCTATGAATCTGACTACTCTAGGCGCCTCATATAAGTAGAATCACACAGTATTTGCCATTTTGGATCTGGCTTATTTCACTTGGCAAAATGTCTTAAAGTTCATGCGTGTTGTAGCACGTGTCAGAATTCCATTCTGTTTTATGTAGAAATTTTAAAAATAATTCTTATATTGTTACTGTATCAATCAACAGACCTAAAGTGAAAGTTTTCTGCTCTCTTCTGGCCTCAACAAACTGGGGAAGTATACTCTTTGAGGGCAAGAACCTATCCATTTTGGATACTTTTGTATTCCCAACACCCAGCACAATGCCTGGCACTCTAATCAGTTAAAGATTTGTTAAAAGAACGAATGAAAAGTACAAGGAGCAACACAGATGTGCCTACAATGCATTCAATTCTATGCAAGAGGATATCATGAGCAATACAGCGTTTTCGGAGTAAGTTAGGTTTCACTGAATAAGTTCATCAGGATTCCAAGCCTAAGTCACAATGCTAGAATTTAAGGGCAGAGTCATATATTAGCTTTAGGAAAGAATGGAAAAGACAAAAGGAAGCCTGGGAGAAAGCTTTAGAATGCACTTCTTTGTTTTGTTAATCATGAATTAGTAATCAACCATTCAATCAGAAGTTTGATCTGTTCTATTCTAGTGAATCAACACAGTACAATGTTATCATGAACATCTAATTTAACCATCTACCTTCACTGAGAATATAAAATCATCACAGAATTCTGAACTTTGGATACCGTACTGCCCACTGATCTACTAACTGGTACTCTTAAGACTTCTAAGGCACTTTTTCACTCTTAAAAGAGATATTTTAAGATTTTAAAGAAGGCCCAATGACATTTTTAATCAAAACCAGTCTCTGGCATATAAGCCATTTTTTTCCGTTTGTTTAGTGATGTTTAGGCATATGGTGTAGCTACAAGTAAAGCAATGGGTTTTACAACGCCCTAATTCAGAGACAAAATCTGGTTGCTACTGAAAACATTGTCAGGGTCCAAGTACGTACCTGGACATTTTGGTTAGATGGCAAAAGGACAGCTAATAAGAGGTAAGGTTAGGTGGCTCAGGTGGCCTGTGTGATGATTGGTACTATTTTGTACAGGTAAGGAATGGCTAGAATAGAATTGTAGAAACCCTTTAGAGAATTCTGGAAATTTCTAAGGAAACTGCTGAACTTTTGTATAACTGAAAAGTGTATTAAGGGGTAAAGCAATGAAAATTCAAAACAATGATCTGAGCATATAACAATTATTGAGCATATATTCTGTGCAAGGCACTTTGTTAAGTGCTTTATATTTATTGATCCATTTAATTCTAAGAATAATCCTTTAAGGAAGGTATTATCATACTGTCTTACTGATGAAGAACAGGAGGCCCAGGTTGAAAATACTCTTTCATGTCAAAGGTCCAGGTTTGAAGAGAAAAGTAATAAATTTGTCCCCAATATTGGCTTTCATTACTACACTTATTAGTCGATAAAACTAGAAGTGAGTAGGAGAAACAACCATTACTTAGATCAGGTTTGGGCCTGAATCTGCTGCCATGAGAGGTTGTAAAAGGTACCCAGAGACATTTATTTATTTATTTTTTTTATTTTTATTTTTTTAAAGATTTTATTTATTTTATTTTTTCCCCCCAAAGCCCCAGTGGATAGTTGTATGTCGTAGCTGCACATCCTTCTAGTTGCTGTATGTGGGACTCGGCCTCAGGATGAACGGAGAAGTGGTGCCTCGATGCGCCCCCGGGATCCGAACCCGGGCCACCAGCATCGCAGTGCGCGCACTTAACCACCAAGCCACAGGGCTGGCCAGAGACATTTAAAATATAAGAAAATTTAATAGCCTCAAACTTTAGAATTTCATAAATGGTAATTTAAAAAATGTACTTACAAACACATATGCTTCAGCAACACTGTACGTTATAAAAATACTGAAGGAGGGTGGTGGGGGTATCCTGAGATGATCAAAGCTGGCTCTTTCCTAGAAGGAACTCAGATACTTACAGTCTAATTCAGGGGAAGATGAGTTAGGTATAGGTATGTAAGGGAAAAAGAAGGCAGGTAGGGCTAAGTTCTAATTGTAGGCCAAGTTTGGAAGGAGCCAACTTCTAGATCTCCAACTGGGGCACCACTGTTACAGTGCGGAAAATCTGAAATCCTAGCCCAAGAATGATAAAGATGAGCGGCTGTGAGGTTATTTCATTGGGGAGGGTGGGGGAGAGGTAAGTTGCTGACTTATATTAAAATTAACTGTAACAAGAGGAATTAAAGAACAGGGTATACTGGTTTGTGTGTCATGACTTCCATCCTCTCCATTCTGGAACCTTTGTATTCAAAAGGTAACCTTTTATATTAAGTAAATCCCATGCAACTATGTGAAGGACATCAAGCAAAAGATAACATTGTCCTCACTAATAAACAGAAATAGCAAAATACCATATCCTAAATTAAAAATTAACCAAAGAAAAAAGGAGATCTCTCTTCAAATTGGTGTCCTGGAGATTATGAGCTAAATACAAAGGACATTATAACCCACTCAGGAAAACCAAGGGTAGTTTTCACTTCCAAAAGCCTGGGTGTTTGGCACATACTAAGAATAAAATAAAATGTCTAAATTCAAAGCTCAGGAAGAATGGTGTACATTACCTTTGTAAGTCGATTTGTCTCTCTGCTGGTGCTGCCTTTTTGGCTATGTCTTGCAGTTTGGGTGCTTTGGCATTACCTGCTTCCAAACCCCCAGGGCTTTCCTGACCAACCAGGGCTCTCTTTCTTCCCTTGCTAAGAGGTTTATTTATATCATCATTTTTGGTTGCATTGCCCTGAGATTCAGACTTGGGTCGACGTCCTCTCCTGGGTTTTGAAGGAGCAGGTGGTCCTGATTCATCTACTTTCTCATCTGTTTTTTGTTGGATATTCTCTGCACCAGCTGCTGTTACTGTTCTTTTCTTTCCTCGGTCACTGCTGATGTTGCCCTGGGTAGCCTGATCAGAATTAATCTCCTGAAAGAGCACAAAACAATTCTATAAACACAAATTCCTTAAATATCCATGATTTGTACTAGAAAGAAGTATTCTGAAAGTATTTTAAAGGAGTTGGGATTTCAGGGCTTCTAGTTAACTGCTTACATCCCATTAAGAATGTTTACTCCTTGAGGGTAGGGACTGAGCAGGGTACCTACCATAGTGCTTGGCATATATAATGTACTCAATAAATGCTTATTAAAAGGCACAGGCAGTAGGAATAGTGATGTCAGCATCATGGCAGAGTGAGCTGTTCCCTTAGTCTCTCCCCTGCTAAGGTACAACCAAATGGACATTCATTAACCAACAGAGGATTCCCTACAAAGCACAGTAGGATGTCTGAGAGATCCACGCAGCCATACATCTGAAGGTGGGGGTACAGGATTCCCCGGAAGCAGTGGAAGGGGGTGAATGGATCCCCCCCACCAACCCCAGCGGCAGCAATCTAGGTTGCAGGTCCTCACACGGAAGCTAGTGCGCTACTGTAAGAGGAGGTGGAGAGCAGGCAGGCCTACGCGTGAATGCTTTTGCATTCAGAGTGGCAACCTGGCCCGCGGGAACACTCCACACTGAGTGGCACGGCTCAGCCACTGTATGGGCACCCCCACCAAGCGCAGCAGTCCAGGTGAACTGCCTGTGAATGCAGAGTGGGCCCGTGCATGCGCAAAAGAAAGCCACCCCCTCACCCCTGCCTAGTACACCAGCTTGGCCGGTCCCTGGCCAAGGCAGTGGATCTACACCAGAGTGCCTGTGAGTGCGTGTGTGTGTGTGTGTGTGACCCATCAAGCAAGCACGGCCAGTGGGCGAACGCAGATGAGCCCTATTGGCACAACCTCCAGCAGACATGGCAGGTTCAGAAAACACAGCTCCTGCCCCCAACATCCCCCAGGGGTGGCAGGTGGAATCTGTGACTGGATACTACCACTATGTGCTGGCAAAGGATCACTTCATCAAACACCAGGAAGAACTACATTAACACTCCAGAGCAGAAAGAAATGACAAGTCTCCAGAAATCAATTCTGAAGTCACAGAAATTTATAATCTAAATGACAGAGAATTCAAAATAGTTGTCATAAAGGAACTCAACAAGGTACAAGAAAACTCAGAAAGACAGGTCAATGAACTCAAGAATAAAATTAATCAGCAGAAGGAATTCTTCACCGGAGACTGAAACTCTAAAAAAAAAAAAAACCAAACAAATTCTGCAGATGAAGAACACAATGAATGAGATAAAACACAATCTAGAAACCTTAAAAAACAGCTGATGTTATGGAGGACAGAATTAGTAAGTTAGAGGACAGATACATAGAAATGCTTCAGGTGGAGGAGGAGAGAGAACTAAGACTTAAAAAAAATGAAGAAATTCTTTGAGAAATATCTGATTCAATTAGGAAATGCAACATAAGGATTATAGGTATTCCAGAAGGAGAAGAGGGGAAGAAAGGAGCAGAGAGCTTGTTCAAAGAAATAATAGCTAAGAACTTCCCAACCCTAGGGAAGGAACTGGACTTACAAGTATAAGAAGCCAATAGAACTCCTAATTACATCAATGCAAAAAGACCTGCTCCAAGGAATATAATAGTAAAACTGGCAAGAGGCAATGACAAAAAATACTAAGGGCAGCAAGGCAAGGGAGAATAATCTACAAAGGAACCCCTACCAGGCTTTCAGCGGATTTCTCAGCAGGTACCTTACAGTCTAGGAAGGATTGAAATGATACATTCAAAATACTGAAAGACAAAAACTCAGCCAAGAATACTCTATCCAGCGAAACTATCCTTCAGATACGATGGAAAAATAAAAACTTTCCCAGATAAACAAAAACTGAGGGAGTTCATTGCCACTAGATCTCCCTTACAAGAAATGATGAAGGATGCCCTCATACCTGAAACAAGAAGGCAAAGGTTTACAAAGCCTTAAGCAAGGAGATAAACAGACAGAAAAAAATCAGAAAACTGCAGCTATCAGAACAGGTTAGCAAACAATTATAACATAAAAGATAAAGGGAAGGAAAGCATCAAAAATAACTATAAATATTTCATTTTAATCACAAACTCACAACACATTTCATTTTAATCACAAACTCACAACACAAAACAATAATTTGTGACAACAATAACTTAGATGGGGAAGAGGAAAGGAATGGAACCTGCTTAGGCTATAGGAGATCAGAGGCTATCAGAAAATGGACTATCTCATCTATGAGATCTTTTATACAAACCTCATAGTAACCACTAAACAAAAAGTCAGAGCAGAGCCACAAATCATAATTAAAGAGAAAACTGAGAAAACCACAAAACTGAAATGGCAGTCAGAAATACAAGGGAATAGAAACAAGGGAAATATAGAACAACCAGAAAACAAGAGGTAAAATGGCAGTATTAAGCCCTCATATATCAATAATCACTCTAAATGTAAACGGATTAAATCCTCCAATCAAAAGACAGAGAGTGGTTGGATGGATTAAAAAACAAGACCCAACAATATGCTGCCTCCAGGAAACACATCTCAGCTCTAAAGACAAACACAGGCTCAGTGTGAAGGGATGGAAGACAATACTCCAAGGAAATAGCAAGCAAAAGAAAACAGGTGTTGCCATACTTTTGGCAGACAAAGCAGACTTCAAGATAAAAAAGGCAGTGAGAGACAAAGAGGGGCAGTATATAATGATAAAAGGGACAGTCCACCAAGATGACATAACACTTATGAATATATATGCTCCTAACACAGGAGCACCAAAGCATATAAAGCAACTATTAACAGATCTAAAGGGAAAAACTAACAGCAATACAATGATAGTAGGGGACCTCAACACCCCACCTACATCATATAGACAGAGAGCCAACAATGAAATAGTGGACTTAAATGAAAAACTAGACCAGATATCCATATTACCTAAAGCAATCTACAGATTCAATGCACTCTCAATCAGAAGCCCAATGACCTTCTTCACAGAAATAGAACAAAGAATCCTAAAATTTATATGGAACAACAAAAGACCCCAAATAGCAAAAGCAATCCTGAGAAAAAAGAACAAAGCTGGAGGCATCACAATCCCTGACTTCAAAATATATTACAAAGCTATAGTAATCAAAACAGCACGGCACTGGCACAAAAACAGACACAAGAATCAATGGAACAGAACTGAAAGCCCAGAAATAAAACCACGCATCTATGGACAGCTAATCTTCAACAAAGGAGCTAAGAACATACAATGGTGAAAGGAAAGTCTCTTCAATAAATGGTGCTGGGAAAACTGGACAGCCACATGCAAAAAAATGAAAGTAGACCATTATCGTACACCATACACAAAAATTAACTCAAAATGGATTAAAGACTTGAATGTAAGACCTGAAACCATAAAACTCCTAGAAGAAAATATAGGCAGTACACTCTTCGATATTAGTCTTAGCATCTTTTTGAACACCTGTCTACTCAGGCATGGGAAACAAAAGAAAAAATAAACAAATGAGACTACATCAGACTAAAGAGCTTCTGCAAGGCAAAGGAAATCATGAACAAAACAAAAAAACAACCCAACAACTGGGAGAAAATATTTGCAAATCATATATCCGACACAGGGTTAATCTCCAAAATATATAAAGAATTTATACACCTCAACAACAAAAAAACAAACCCAATCAAAAAATGGGCAGAGGATATGAACAAACATTTTTCCAAAGAAGATATACAGATGGTCAACAGGCATATGAAAAGATGTTAAACATCACTAATTATCAGGGAAATAAAATCAAAACTACAATGAGATATCACCTCACTCCCATGAGAATGGCTATAATTAACAAGATAGGAAACAAGTGTTGGAGAGGATGTGGAGACACGGGAACTCACATACACTGCTGGTGGGAGTGCAAACTGGTGCAGCCACTATGGAAAACAGTATGGAGATTCCTTGAAAAATTAAGAATAGAACTACCATATGATCCACCTATTCCACTGCTGGGTATTTATTCAAAGAACATGAAAACATGAATGCATAAAGATAAATGCACCCCTATGTTCACTGCAGCATTATGCACAATAGCCAAGACTTGGAAGCAACCTAAGTGCCCACCAAGAGATGAAGAGATAAAGAGGATGTGGTATATATACACAATGGAATACTACTCAGCCATAAGAAACGATGAAATCCGGCCATTTTTGACAAAATGGATGGACCTTGAGGGTAGTATGTTAAGTGAAATAAGCCAAATGAGAAAGACAAACACCGTAGGATTTCACTCATATGTGGAAGATAAACACACACATGGATAAAGTGAACAGATTAGTGGTTACCAGAGGAGAAGGGGGTTGGGCGAAAGGGGTAAAGGGGCACATACATATGGTGATGAATAAAAATTAGACTATTGGTGGTGAGCACAATGCAGTCTATGCAGAAACTGATAAATAATAATGTACACCTGAAATTACATGTTATAAACCAGTATGACTTCAATAAAATAATTGAAAAAAAGAAAAAACAAAGGGGGAGGATAGATCAGAAAAAAAATGCACAGGGAGTATTTGTAAAATAGAGAAAATCTACTTGGTTTTGCTATCACTCCCATTCTAAATGAAAAGGCCCTTTTCATTGATGGTATGCTTTAAATTTATCACTTCTCAAAAGAGGGATGCATGTTTTCATAATTCAATATGCTATTTTCTTTCTCTACAATGCATCTAACTATAATATTTGTAGTTCTGTAACATGAAGTTCTGTAATTTCTCATTCCACTCATTCATTGTAACTTTTGTCGCTTCGTACTGCATCAATCATTAACCTTCTACTTTTTCTTTACATTTTTTTCCTCCTTCTAGTTTAGCATATATATTATATATTAAGTCATCTAAAATGTTCAAAGTAATAAAATCCCATTTTAATATTACAGACATAATGGACTTTAGGAGGAACAATAGTTTTCAGAATGAAAGTGATCTTTATAGGAATGATATTTAGGAAGCAATTATAATTTTAATTGATAAAATTTTAATTGATTAAAGGGAAAGAAAGGATGACTATCATCATCCAAAAAATTAGACTATACCTTTTCAATTAATTAATTAATTTTCATTTCCCTCAGAAAATCTTTTCAGAATGACTGGGGAAAAAATTATAAATCTTCATGTTTCAAGAAAATCTACTTAAACAAAAACTCATGAAAGTAGTAATATAAGTGAGAAAATCTACTTTTCAAATCAGTGTTTCATTTTAAGGTTTACTTTAATGTTAATTCTCATTTTAAGAGAATGGATAATACATAATAAAGGAACAAGAGTAAGGTGGTCCACAAGAATTAAACTGTAAAACAATACACAATGGATCAGAGAAAAGAGATACAAAGTCACCCTGGGGAAAGATGGTGATTCCCAAGCAAAACAAGATAGGTCAATAAAACGAACAAGTATTATTAAACCTGAAGTAGGAATCATTCATTCAACTGAACGCCTAGTAGGTATAGTGGCTGCTGGGCACAGATTCGAGAACAAAACTGAAATTGTTCTTGTCCTTATGTAGCTTAGTATGTAGGTGACTAATTTTTAAAAAGTAAACAAACATTTAAGTACAAATTACCATCACTGCTAAGATATTAAAGAACACGGCATTCTGAAAAAAATCAGAGGAAGCATCAATTTCCAATTGGTTCTTTTGGGGAATATTATTTAAACAATATCAAAGCAGGACCTATCACATGAAAAGTGAAGCATTCTAGACAGAGGAAAGAGGCAGCATCAAGTACCTGAGAGGGAAAGAGCTTGCAAGATTTAAGGAACTTGCTCCATAAGGAGTGATAGGAGAATGGTATAAGATAACGCAGGAGAAGCAGGCATGGGCCAGATCGTGAATGCCTTATAGGACATGTTAAGAAATCTGATTTTATTCTAAGTGAACAAAATGAAAGTCAGTGAAGGACTTTAAATAGAGGACAAACTTAATCCAAATTATATATTTTTTTGGTGAGGAAGATGGTCCCCGAGCTAACATCTGTGCCAGTCTTCTTCATTTTGTATGTGGGTTGCTGCCACAGCATGGCTTGATGAGTGGGGTAGGTCCACGCCCAGGATCTGAATCCATGAACCCTGGGCCGCTGAAGAGGAGTATGTGAAGTTAACCACTAGGCCACCAGGTTGGCCCCCCAAATTACATTTTAAAAAGATCAAATTGGCTGCTATATGGTGATTGGATTGGAATGGAGCAAGAATGTTAACAAGAGGTAAAACTAGTACAGCACCAGAAATGGAGTTAGACCAAAAAAAAAAAGATAATTTCAAATTAGGCAAATATGAACTGGCAATTCACAGAAGAACACATCCAAGTGGTCAACAAAAATTCTGGTAGTCAGAAAAATACAAATTAAAACAATAGTGGGGCATTAATTTTGATACTTGAGACTGAAAAAATTTCAAAGGACCTAAAAACCCTATCGTTGGTGGGTATGTAGAGTAAAAAGTACTCACATATGCTGCTGGTAGAAATGTCAAGTGTTCCAATTTTTCAAGAAAGCAATATGGAAATACCTAAAATCTGTAATACATTTACCCTTTGACCCAGCAATTTCACTACTAGGAACTTAGCCCATAGAAATAAAATTTATAAAGAATATTTAATGCAACATTGTTTGTAGTGGCAAAAAAGGGGGAAGAAAGTATTTATGTGTATACACGTGAAAGTGATAAGACTGTAGAGGAAAAAATGAACACATACAGATTAGGCTGTTTAAAATGAAAAAGACTGCATTAAAAATCATGCACATGATCATATTTACACATTTATGAACATTATATACCTGTGCATATGTATAAAGAACTCATGTAAAAGTCAAATGAAGAGGAAATCAGTTGGACAGCTACAGGTACAAACAAAAATAAGACTCCTAAAGAACCACATTGGCAGTATCATTTGCCTGAATCTACGGGATGTATATATCTTGGTTCTTCTTTTAATAGGAGAGAATGTGCTGATTTGTAAAATGTATATCCAGTTTGCTGAATAATTTTTATATACATAACTAATAAATTGGTTTATGCATCAATCTCTTTGAGAAACTGGTTAGCAAGAAACACTCCCTTAGATCTTTACCTTCTTTTAGTATACTAACAAGATAGTTTTTTGAGCCTACAAGACTGAGAACCAGATCCTGGAACGAAATGACCATATCAACTTATGGGAGACCTGACTGGGAAGCTATCGGGCTTTTGCCAAAATACAACCCGTCTCTTCAGGCTACAGCAGAGTTGTTAAACCAGTCTTCAGAAGTGTGAAAAAAGTTAAAATGAGGGTCTGGAACAATATAATATGGATCAATCAGAAACTAACATTTTGGCCTCTCAGAAATTAGAATTTAAATGTTTAACTTATACAGAATTTTATAGTAGAGGCTGGAAAGGTTATATAGATAGCTGTTTGTACTAGATAAACATTTATATCTCTATACCATCTCTTTTTTTTTTTGGGTGAGGAAGACTAGCCCTGAGCTAACATCTGCCACCAATCCTCCTCTTTTTTGCTGAGGAAGATTGGCCCTGGGCTAAAATCTGTGCCCATCTTCCTCTACTTTATATGGGACCCCGCCACAGCATGGCTTGACAAGCAGTGCGTCGGTCCACGCCCGGGATTGGAACCTGCGAATCCTGGATCGTTGAAGCGGAGTGCACGAACTTAACTGCTACGCCACTGGGCCAGCCCCCTGTACCAGCTCTTAATCTGTATTACAAGTATGTTTAACTGAATGTCTGCGGCAATATGCATTTTACATCAAGACTGTTTAATTCTATACAAGGATCCCACAATATTCAAATCTATTGGTTTCTGAATTCTAAGAGTTTGACAGTGAGAGATTCCCTGTTATCGGAATCTACTGACACACTGAAGAGTTCAGATAGCAAACAGCAAGAGTTTGGATAGTGAGAGACTGATCTAAGAATATATCCTTATCTATTCAGTTTAGGTTCAGATAAGTTTGGATAGGAAAAGTTCAGCTACTGTGGAATAACTGTATAATGTCTATATTTTATGTAACTGAGGGTAATTCCTAAAACATTTGATGAATACAGTAAATATATGATGGGCAATAAAAGGATAAGTTGAAAATGATTCTGTAGGAAAAGAAATAATAGTATCTTCATGCCACTGCTACTGAGGTAGGTTATCATTTTCAATCTACAGTTGAATGGAAGCTTAGAGAAGTCAAGCAATCTACCCAAGTAAACACACAGCCAGTGAACAGCAGAACCAGGATTCAGACCCACGTCTGTCTGATGCTCCTACCAATGTTATACTTCTTTCTACCCTGCCAAACGATTGTTAAGAAAATTGGGTGTCATAGTTAGAAGATCAACAACAAAGAATGCAGCTATTAAACAAAAACTCAAACATATTTTAAAAGGTTATCTCATAAGTTTAACTTTTAAAAATATAATAGAAACAAAATAGAGTGCTGACCTCTGGCAGGAGTCACTGAACTTTTCAAAGTAAGATCTCAAAAACTCTCAACTCCTATTCTTTCAATGTGTTGGGAGTAGTGTGGGAGAAGGATACTATTATGGATGACCACATAAACTCTTGTAAAATGAAGTGAGTGAACGTAGGCAGAATCATTTTTGGAGAGTGGAAGTACAGTTTAGCAGGGGGTGGTACACATATGTATAATAGGTAGTACACATTAACATGTTGACTGTGAGTTTCTTAACCCTAACATGAAATTGTAATAACAATCTCCATGAGAGAAATCCACTTGCTAAATTTTCAAATTTACCTTATTCTTTACTGGGTCAATATTCTTTACAGGTGTGACAGAAATAATTCTCACAGGGTTCTCTTCATTTTCACTAACTCCAGTTTCTGCTGCCTCTGAACTCTGTTCCCTGCTGAAGAAAAATCAACCAAAACTTCTTTATTTCACCACATGAATAGAAAAGTCTGCTCTCACTATACCAATAAGTAAAGAAAGGCTGAGGCTAGTTTAGAAGCCTGGCCAAGTGAAGCAACGTTAGCAAGAGTCAGATCTTCTGTGGTTATAGACTATTGCTCTATTATATTATGTTATTGATTTCCATTTAACCTGACTAATGTAACACAGATGACTGCTTAAAACCACCTGACAGAAAGATGAGTTGTCAAGAAACAAAATAACACAACTATTTTAAGCCTATCTCTTGAGGGTGGGAAATTCTAAAACAAGACAAAAATACAACGATAGATGAGAGTATAGTACAGTTGTCTCCAGTCTATGTTCTTAACGTTTCAAAGGAAGGGGGCTGTAAGAAGAGGCCACAGGAGAGGTGTTTGTGCCCCACCATCTCTGTAAACCACAGATGTTCCACATTAATTTATTTTACATTTCAGGGTTGTACTGCTAAAAATGTGCTGAAAACACCACTAGTTGAATTTATTCTTAAAATTTCATGAGTAAGAATACGATTTTTTTTTGTGCTGAGGAAGATTTGCCCTGAGCTAACATCTGTGCCAATCTTCCTCTATTTTGTATGTGGGTCACCGCCACAGCATGGCTGCCGACAAGTGGTGTAGGTCTGCGCCCAGGAACCAAACCACTTCACCACTAGGCCACAGGGCCCGCCCCAAGAATAAAATCTTTAAAAGCCTCAATATTTAGTGTTGATAAGAGCAGGGTCAGGTGGAAATTTTTACGTAGTAGCTAAGATCGTAAACACTTCACATGTTAAACATGGAATATTTTTGTAAGTGGAAAATGCTTTAACAATATTACCTTTATTCAACTCATACTATACTAATTTGATTGAGTTAAAAATTAAAAAGCACATAAATTCAATTTAAAAGTTATATTTTCTGACATACAACTATCTGCTTGGGCTTTGGGGGAAAACATAAATAAATAAAATAAAAAAAAAGTTATATTTTCATAGTTTTCTGAAGTGTTAAATTTTCACATATACATACATATATTACACACTCCCATGTAAATTAGTTATAATGTAGTATAAATTCTTACATTTTTTTCCATTTAAGTTTTCTATACACTTAGAATGCTAAATGGTTTCAAAATGTATAGTACAATCTCAATTTTCATCATTAATTCTACTAAAATTCAGCACTATTGTTTTGTACCAAACGTTTCCTAAAGTTCATTTTTGTGACACAGTGCTTCAGGAAAAAATTAAAAGATGAACCAAGTAGTGAGTGATAGTAACAAAAACAATTGCCTTGATCGATTTCCGGTTGAAGGGTTCAGCTCTGAATTGACATTAAGATTGCTTCCAGTCTCAGCTCCAGTGCTTCTAACATATGGTTTCCTTCCCGTTGCTGATAAAGGTTTGTTTACTGCACCTAGTACTCCAGCGGGTTTTGGCTAAAAATCACACATACACATGTTATTTTATACCTTACTCAAAGGAATACACATAAATTTAGACACATGTAAGAGATATTGTTTAGCCTAAGCCAAGGAATCATTACTTTGGAAAGTTAAATCCTAAATTTATCAGAAATGATAATTCTGTAAAATTGTGTTTGCCTGAATACAAGTCATAAGCATCACTTCTACTTAATAATAACTAGGCAATCTTTAATTATTCCTCATTGCTCAATCAAAATAAAAAGTGCCCCTAAAACACAGTGAAATACATAATAAATAAGACATCATAAAATGTCTTACAAATAAACTACTGAATGTATACAGTAATAGTTTAGACAATGTTTATCAAAAATTAAATTTCCTTCTGCTTTTTTAGGTATCATTTCCATTTTCTAGAATATAAATTGTCTAACTCATTAATACTTTAAAATTCTTTATCTTACACATCTAAATTTATTATACCATTTTTCAGAAAAATCTGCTTTGTGGATTCTAAATAACTTGAAGCCAATCAGTACTGATGAGAACATATGGTCATAATTCAAAAGAGTGGTTCACAGAAAAAAAAAAAAAAAAGCCTGAGAGAACAAATTGCTTTAGATGTTATAATCTGCAACATGATCCCTAAGAATCAAGAACTATAAAATCTGGGGGACATTTAAAAGTTATTTCTAGGAATGGCAAAAGTAATATAAACATGATATAAAGATTCCCAAATTATCTAGTACATAATACCTTTCCTGTTAACAGAAGTACTCTTGTCTCTTCTGAAATATAACTCTTGTCGTTACAGAAGTCCTATAAAAAAAAAAAATCAAAGTGAACATGTGTATTTTTATTGTCCAAATAAAACTCTTCAGGCATTGTGCCTTACAATAAAAATTACATTTGTGCTTACATATAAATTCATCGAATAATCAAAGCACATTTAATGAACCATACCATAAGTCTAGCTTTAAAATTAAATCAATGGCATATAAGATTTAGGCAAATGTCAGAGATAAATTACTTCAATCACATTTTAAATAAAACACATTCCTATTTTTTAAAACGGTTCAGGGCAAATAGTCTCCAGTTTATTCACTGAACTATCTTCTCCCCCACTCTATTATAAAATCTACTTCTTTTGGGCTCCCAAAGCATCCAAAATGATACTATGCCTATATTAGGCACTTAATATTCACTAAAAGAACTCCACACTGAATCTCAAGAAAATTATCCTCACTGAAAAAAAAATCTGTCATTTTAATTCAGATTTAAAAATTTAAATTTCTTTTGTTTCTCAGAACCATAAGTAGACTGTCCAAATCATAAAGGTAAATACACCATTCAAATTATAAAGGTAAATACACCATCAAAATACCATAAAGTGAATTATAATGTTCTTTGGCAGCAGTGATATTAACCAGTTAATAAATGAATTAACTGAATAAATGAATGTGGACATTTATGGTACTTTTTTGAAAGTTATATTTACATAAAACTTAAGAGGAGTTCAAATTTGATCTTTTGATGACTGTTAAATATCCCGGAAATAGCACACAAATGGTGTCACAGAAGCAAAATTATTTACTACAATAAAAAAGTTCATTAGTTTTTAAGTAATCTCACTTAAAATTTTTATTTTTTCTTTTATTAAGTTTACCTTCACACTAGTGTCATAGGAGAGAAGAGAGGGCTTAAATGAGTCTGTAAAGAAATGACACTTCTGGCATGTGTTCTAGGCAAAGCTGTATTATTACTATTATTATTATTATTATTATTATTTTGCACAAAGCCTTTTAGGCAGCTAAAATAAATGTTACAAAGCCTGGGCTTAATCTTAATATGCCTAGTGTTTGAATTTATACCAGATTAAAAGCAACATATCAGAGAAAAGGAAATGAGGAAAGATGCTCATTGAAAACAGAAAAAAACCTAAGTTATTAAGAAGGCTAAAAACACTAAGTTTCAGATATCAAAACAAAAACCAATTAAAATTAGGTGTAGCAACAAAGAGCAATTTAATTCTTTATGATGGGATCACTATTGTATGAAGATTCCATTTGGGTATGTTTCTAGTCATGACAGTCCTGGGTCAATAATAAAGTAAATTTAAATTCAAGAGCTCACTTAGGAATATTTATAAAGACCAGTAAATTCAATTAGAGGGCAAATAACTTTGCAATCCTCTTATCAACAACCAGGCACAGTAAATGCTGAATACTAAATCTTTAAAGAAAATATGATTAGGGCCGGCCCCATGGCTTAGCGGTTAAGTGCGCATGCTCCGCTACTGGTGGCGCGGGTTCGGATCCCGGGCGCGCACTGACGTACGGCTTCTCCGGCCATGCTGCAGCTGCGTCCCACATACAGCAACTAGAAGGATGTGCAACTATGACATACAACTATCTACTGGGGCTTTGGGGGAAAAAAGGAGGAGGATTGGCAATAGATGTTCGCTCAGAGCTGGTCTTCCTCAGCAAGAAGAGGAGGATTAGCATGGATGTTAGCTCAGGGCTGATCTTCCTCACAAAAAAAAAGAAAATACGATTATTTAAATGCCATATTTTTCCCAGTTAAAAATATTTAAGGATTCTATTTTTTAAACAAAGCACAGGAAAGTTAAACTTCAAAATGCCACCTTAAAGCAGGAAATAAATAAGACTTTTGTTGTTGTTGTTGTTGAGGAAGATTCACCCTGAGCTAACATCTGTTGCCAATCTTCCTCTATTTTGTATATGGGCCACTGCCAGATGGCCACTGACAAATGATGTAGATCCACACCCAGGAACTGAACCCCAGCTGCTGAAGCAGAGCATGCTGAACTTAACCACTAGGCTACCAGGGCTGGTCCGAAAGACAACTTTTTATTTTTTTGTGAGGAAGATTAGCCCTGAGCTAACATCTGTCGCCAATCCTCCTCTTTTTGCTGAGGAAGACTGGCCCTGGGCTAACATCCGTGCCCATCTTCCTCCACTCTACATGAGATACCACCACAGCATGGCTTGACAAGCTGTGTGTAGGTGCGGGCCCGGGATCCAAACCCTGGGCTGCCACAGTGGAGCGCAGGCACTTAACCACTATGCCACCGGGCTGGCCCCCTGAAAGATAACTTTTTAAAATAAAGTTTTTAAATCCAAATTAGCTGGAAAAACATAAAGAGCTTTAGTTAGCTGGAAGATTTACTTACACAGAAAACTTAATTTGCTTTAGCTGAATAAACGTGCTGTGTATTAATTATTAATACCATTTACTGTATGCTTACTACGTGACAAACTCTTATAAACCTAGATATTATATTAGTAATTGTTCATAGGTATTATCATCTGCATTTTAGAGATGAAGAAATTGAGGCTTAGAAAAGTAAACTTGTCTAAAGTCCTTCAAGTTAGAAGTTAGTTGATTAGAATCCAGTTCTATTAATTGCCAAGACAATTCCATTAATTCTAACATTTTATTTCATATATAGATGTATATATATTTACACTGTACCAAACATTTTATTTCTTGTCTGCAAAAATACTGTTTTATTAAAATAATTTAAGAAATCTGAAAATTCCTCTTACATACTAGAAATATCCAGAAGCAACAGCTCACAGAAGAATACCAGCACCAAGCTTGATTTGTATTCTCCTACTTTGTAATGTGAGAATGATACTGTTAGGACTTCGGAAGACAATTTCCCATTCCTTGATAAATTCACAAGGATATTTTTTACTCTGTAGTCAAGATAATCCAAAATTTGCCACTAGGGTTGATGGTAAGTGAAATTTAAATCAGTTTAGTGTGGTGGAAAAACAAGGGGAAGAAAATTACCTTTTCAGGTTGTGTAAAAAATTTCATTGGAAGGACTGGATCCTTTGGTGAATCTGCATTGCACAAAGCACTTTTACTATTTATAACACACAGAGCCACATCACATACTGTATAAAGTTTCTAGGGAGGAAAAAAAGAAAGATCACATATAACTTTCAATAGTGCAAAATAACCACAAGTACCAATTCTACCCAATGTATAAAATGAAATCAAAAGAAGGATATGTGGTTATTATTTATTCCTTGAACATTTCACATTTGTGTTTGGCATTTCTTCTTATGTAGCCTCCTGGTAAACAAAAAAACTCTTCAATTTTATATGAATGCCAATTATGCATTAAAAACAACCAACCAACCACACTAAACCAAAGGAAATATACAAAAAGAATATCTACTTGTCTGTAATTCTTACTAAAAGTTCATAAAATAGCATAGTTGTAAATTTCATTAGTTCTTATCCCCTGGCTCTGTAGAAGTTTTAATGTCTTTTTCAGAGTAATAAACATTCATTAAATAAAAGAATTCAATTGCAATGAAATGCATATGAATGAAATAAAAACTGACTATAAATATATATATTTTTATAAACATTCTTTAATCTAATTTATTATGTAAGAGGAGAAACAAGTGGAACAAAGGCCATAATATTTTTTCCTGTAACATCTTAATACCCACTGGCCTAACTTATCTTACTTCATTTGTCTTGGATTCATCTGGAGACTGAGCATCTTTTGTTAACTTGATGTTCTCTGCCATCTTCTTCATAAAGGCATGGCTGTTGTTTTCATTCTTTGTCATTAAAACTTCAAGCATGAACCATAGGCACCTAAATGGTAAACATATTCACCTATTAAAGAGACTAAATCTAGGTGCTTTTGCTTAATGGATTAAACATCTTATTGAGTTCTGTTGTCTGAATATAATAAAATAGAGAAAACCGTGATGATTAATAGAAATATACTGTTAATAATATTCAAGTGGAAAATTAAATCACAAAATACTAAAAATGAAAACATAGCTTAATATGAGAAAGTCTTGACAGTCTTATGAGGCACATAAACATTCATTCTATAGGTATTCAATAAACATTTAGAGGATTTGACGTGAAGTAATGCCTGGCAATGATGAGCAAACCAGCAGATAGCACAGTCTTGCCTTTTTGACTATCTGCATGCTATGTAGAAGGTCTAGGATTTGTATGTAATTCTGCTGTGACATAACTTTGAATTGCATGTGCTATGAGGCTGATGTGCATAGTAACCAGTCATTCAGCTAAGCAGTCACACCTCAAACCATTTTTGCTGTTTTCTACTTGTTACTGTATACTCAATGAATACATAAAGTGCCTGAAGGGGACACCTGAATTTTTAAGTAAAAGTGAATTCCAAATCAGGATGAACATTAGAATCACTTGCGGAACTTAAATTGACAAATCTAGGGAAAGGCCTGTTTTTAAAAAGTTCACAGGATGATTCTGAGGCAGCCATGGGACTTACTGCTTTACTCATCAACAGGGGAGAGATCATTTGATGATAATCTATGTGTACTTCGTCTATATTCTATGCAAATGTTTTAAGACACTACTGTAAGGGGGAAATTGGCATTAAGTTAATGGAGTTTGTTGTCAGTAGACCTATCTTACAAGAAATACTAAATCGAATCCTTCAGGATGAAATGAAAGGACACTAGACAGTAACATAAGAAGAAGTACAGAACACTGGTAAAGGTAATTACGTAAGTAAATATAAAAGCCAGCATTATTGTACTTTTGATTTGTAACTCTTTTTATATATGATTTTAAAGGCAAATGCATAAAACAATATCTATATAATGGAAACAATGTATAAAGACATAATTTGTAATAATAAAATAAAGGGTGAGGGATAGAGATGTATAGAAGCAGAGTGTTTATATACTATTGAGACAAAGTTGCCATCAAACTAGTTTGTTACAAGTTTAAGATATTAACTATAATCACTAAGAAAATAACTAAAAAATATACAGAAAGAAGTGAATCAAAAAGCTTCACTACAAAAAATCACTAAATACAAAAAAAGGAGGCAGTAATGGAGGAATTACGTAACAAGAAACATACATTTAAGACACAGAGAAAACAAATAGCTGTATGGCAAAAGTAATGTCTTCCTTATCAGTAACTACTTTAAATAAAAATAGATTAAATCCCTAATTAAAAGGCAGAGTTAAGCAGAATGGATTAAGACAGGAAAAAAAAAAGTTCCACCTAGATCCTGTCTACAAGAGACTTACCCACCTTAGATATAAAAACACAAAGCTTTTGAAAGTAAAAGGCTGGAAAAAATCTATTTCATGCAAATAGTAACCAAAAGAGAGCTGGTGGTTATTTTATGATCAGATAAAATGGATTTAATGTAAAAAAAAGATTACAAAAGACTCAAAAGGGCTATATTGATAAAAGATTCAATCCAGCAAGAAGATATGACTATCATAAACACATAGAAACCTAACAGTAGAGCCCCAAAATTTATGAAGCAAAAATTGACAGAATTGAGGGGACAAACAGATAGTTCTACAATAATAGATTTCAATACCCTATTTTCAATAATGGATAGAAAAACCATACAGAAGATCAGTAAGAAAATAGAGAACTTGGTCCAGTTCAAGATAATGATGTAGGAAGATCCTGAACTCATCTCCTCCCACAGACATGTTCAGTCTTCAGCTACATATGGAACAATTTTCTCTTAAAAAACCTAAAGGCTGGCTGAGTGACAACTACACATCAGGCAAAGGAGAAGAAAATCAATCAAAGCGGGTAGAAGGGGCTGGGACACAACCTTGCCATAAACCCCACCCCTGGCATGGCAACTCACAACCAGGAGGGAACTCAAAACTCAGAGCTTCTCCCTAAGGAGCGAAGGGTTCAAACTCCATATTGGGCATCCCAACTTTCAAGACATGCACTTGAGAGACAAGCCCCCAAAACATCTAATTTTGAAAACCAATGAGGCTTGTGTCTCGAGACCCACAAGACAGTAGCAATCTGAGAAACACCTCTTAAAGGGCTCATGTGCTTGGGCTCACCCACCCCAGGGCCCAGCTCAGAGACAGGTGATGGTGCCCAGACTTAAAAGTGAAGGAGGCTCAACTGCTTACATTAAAAATTTGGCCTGAGGAGCAGGCATCTAATTTAACATACACATCTAGAGCCTGTTGGAAAACCCTCTGGGGACACGGACTGGCAGGCACCATCTTCATGCCCTCCCTTTGCCGGCCTCCAGAGCACCAGCATCTCCTGGAAGCGAGCCTTTATAGATGCCTGGTGCCCTGATTTTTGTGGCTGCCTCCTAGGGGATGCCTCTTGGTTGTCTGGCTCTAGAGGCAAGGGAAACTTGCTTTTTTGATCATATGGGACTGTAATAATAAGAGTCACCCAGAAAGGAGCTCATATCCATGTCTGGAGACCTGATTTTTGTGACTGCTGTCAGGGGACACCTCTACAGTGCCTGGCTCTGGCAGCCAGTAGGGCTTACATTTGTGCGTCCCACAGGACTGTAACCAACGGAGAAAGAGTTCTTAAATAGCTACCACTCTCAGGGCACAGCAAGAGGCAACAGACCCAGGAGCTCAATCTTTCTGTAAAAGAGTCCTATTAGCTAATCATCATGACCATGGCCTGACAGGCAGGCTTCTAATTAAACGCCTATCTAGGGGCTGTTTGTAATTCTTAGACCTTGGAGGGCAGGCGCTACCTTCATACTCTTTCTCTGCCATGCTCCAGAGTGCCAGCGTTTCCTGGGGGAGAGCTTTACAAGCGTCTGGTGCCCAGTTTTGCAGCTGACGCAGAGGGGACACTCCTCGATCACTTGGCTCTGGTGGTGGGAGGTGCCTGCGTTCTTGGGTCCCATGGGATTGTGGCAATTGGAGGGACAGTTCTTTGCAGGCTACCACCCCCAAGACACTGTACAGACAGCAAATGGAGGTACACTGCCCAGTCTTTCTGTGAAGGAGGCCACTCTGCTTGTCCTGGAGATTTAGACTGAGGGGCTGGCTTCAGGTTTGGCACATATTTAGTGGCCTATGGAGCCACTTACAGGGAACATACATTACGGATGCCATCTTCACTCTCCATCTGCCTTGCTTCAGCTTGCCAACATCTCCTGGAAAGGAGCTTATACAGTCATCTGGAGCCCTGATTTTTGCAATTGCTGCCCAGGTGACACCTCCAGATCACCTGGCTCTTGTGGCCAGTGGCGCTTACACCTGTAGCCCCTCAAGACTGTATATATTTGCATACTTTAAAAACCTGATGCCTGAGGGTCAGGCTTCAAGTCAGCCTGAATCTAGGTGCTGAGATCCTCTCCTATGGGACACTGACAGGTCTTGGCACATCCTCAACTACTGGGAACTATTAAAAATATAGTCATGTGCTGCATAATGACATTTCAGTCAATGAAGGACTGTATATATGATGGTGGTCCCATACGACTAGTACCATATAGCCTAGGTGTGTAGCAGACTATACGAAGTAGGTTTGTGTAAATATACTCTATGATGTTTGCAAAATGATAAAATCACCCAACGATGCATTTCTCAGAACGTATCCTCATTGTTAAGCGACACATGATTGTTTAATAGGCTGCTTGGAGAAGCAGAGAGGTTTGAGAGATGGCCGAGAGCTGGGTGGGGCAGGGCTGAATGAAAAGATTCAACTCCTACATGAGGCCACTCCTTCAAGACTAGGAGAGGTGGTTGTTTCATTTACCATATAGAAACCAACACAGAGAGTCAAGCAAAATAAACAAACAAAGAAATATGTTCCAAATGAAAGAACAAGAAACTTTAATGGAGATAAGTAATTTACCTGATAAAATCGAGTTCAAAAGTAATGGTCATAAAGATGCTCACCGAACTGGGGAGAAGAATGGATGAACAAAGAACTTCAAAAGTGAGGATAGCTAGAGGGACTTATGGCACAACATCAAATGGACTAAAACTTGCATTATAGGGCTCCCAGAAGGAGACGAGAGAGAGAAATAGGTAGAAATCTTATTTGCAGAAATAGTGGCTGAAAACTTCCCTAACTTCAGGAAGGAAACAGACATCTAGATCCCAGAAGCCCAGAGAGTTCCAAATAAGATGAACCCAAAGAGACCCACACCAAGACATATTATAATTAAAATGTCAAAAGTTAAAGACAAGGAGAGAACACTAAAAGCAGCAAGAGAAAAACAACTTTTTTTTTTTAATTTATTTTTTCCCCCCAAAGCCCCAGTAGATAGTTGTATTTCATAGCTGTACATCCTTCTAGTTGCTGTACGTGGGACGTGGCCCCAGCATGGCCTGAGAAGCAGAGTGTCCGTGCGCGCCCGGGATCCGAACCCGGGTCGCCAGCAGCGGAGCGCGAGCACTTAACCGCTAAGCCACGGGGCCAGCCCGAAAAACAACTTTTTATGTACAAGGAAACGCCTATAAGACTATCAGCAGACTTTTCAGCAAAACTTCGCAAGCTAGAAGGGAGTGGCATGATATACTGAAAGTACTGAAAGAAAACAACTTCCAACCAAGAATACTCTACCCAGCAAAGTCATCATTCAGAATTGAAGTAGTGATGAAGAGTTTTCCAGACAAGCAAAAGCTAATCGAGTTTATCACCACTAGAGTGGCCTTACAAGAAATACTGAAGAGATGTGTTTAAGCTGAAAAGAAAGAGTGCTAATTAGTAATGAGAACACATATGAAAGAATAAACCTCACTGGAAAAGTAAATATACAGTAAAGATAGTGGATTAGTTACATATTCATATAGCTAGTATGGAGGTTAAAAGACAAAAGCAGTAAAAAGAACTAGGATTACAATAATTAGTTAAGGAATACACAAGACAAAAAGATTTAAAATGTGACACTGAAAACATAACACGAGGCAGGCAAGAAGTAAAAATGTTCAGCTTTAGAATGGGATCAAACTTAAGTTGTTACCAACTTAAAATAGACTGCTATAGACATAAGTTGTTATACATAAACCTCATGGTAACCGCAAAGCAAAAATCTATAGTAAATAAACAAGAAAAAGAGAAAGGAATATAAGGATACCACTAAAGAAAGTCATCAAACCACCAAGGAAAAGAGCAAGAGAAGAAGAAAAGAACAGAGAGGAACTACAAAAATAGCCAGAAAACAATTAACAAAATGGCAATAAGTACATACTCATCAGTAATTACTTTAAATGTAAATGAACTAAATTCTCCAATCAAAAGACAGAGTGGCTAAATGGATAAAAAAACAAAATCCATCCATATGCTGCCTATAAGAGACATACTGTAGATGGAAGGACACACACAGACTGAAAGTGAAGACATAGAAAAGATATCCCATGCAAATAGAATCCAAAAGAAAGCTGGAGTAGCTTTACTTAGATCAGACAAATAGACTTTAAAACAAAAACCTTAATAAAGAGATAAAGAAGGGCATTACATAACGATAAAGGGGTCAATCCAACAAGAGGATATAACGTTTGTAAATATTTATGCACCCAACATAAGAGCACCTAAATATATAAAGCAAATATTAACAGATCTGATGGGAGAGATAGCAAATACAATAATAGTACAGGACTTTAATACCCCATTTACATCAATGGATAGCTCATCAAGACAGAAAATAAATAAGGAAACATTGATCTTAAATGACATGTTAGACCAGATAGACTTAAGAGATATTTACAGAACATTCCACCCAAAAGCAACAGAATACACACTCTTCTCAAGTGCACATGGAACACTTGCCAAGACAGATCATACGTTAGGCCACAAAACAAGTCTTAATAAATTTAAGAGGACTGAAATATCAGGCATCTTTTTTGACCACAACGGTATGAAACTGGAAATTAATTATATGAAGAAAACTAGAAAATTCACAAATATGTGGAGATTAAATAACATGCTACTGAACAACCAATGGGTCAAAAGAGAAATCAAAAAATACCTTGAGACAAATAAAAATGGAAAAGTAGCATGCCAAAATTTATGGCATGCAGCAAAAGCAGTCCTAGGAGAGAAGTTCATAGCAATAAATGCCTATCTCAAGAAACAAGAAAAGTCTCAAATAAACAACCTAACTTTACACCCCAACAAACTAGAAAATGAAGAACAAATGAGGCCCAAAGTTAGTAGAAGGAAGAAAATAAAGATTAGAGCAGAAATAAATGAAATAGAGACAAAAAAAAAAAAATAGAAAACATCAATGAAACTAAGAGCTGGTTCTTTGAAAAGAACAACAAAATTGACAAACTTTTAGCCAGAATCATCAAGAAAAAGAGGATTCAAATAAACAAAATCAGAAATGAAAGAGTAGGGATGTTACAACTAATACCAGAGAAACACAAAGGATCATAAGACACGACTATGAACAATTATATGCTAACAAATTGGACAACACAGAAGAAAAGGATAAATTCCTAGAAACATACAACCTACCAAGACTGAATCATGATGAAATAGAAAACGTGAATGGCAATTAACGACTAGCAAAGAGATTAAATCAGTAATCAAAAACCTCCCAACAAACAAAAGTCCAGGACTAGATGGCTTCACTGGTGAATTCCACCCAACATTCAAGGAAGAGTTAATACCAATCCTTCTCAAATTCTTCCAAAAAATAAAAGAGGGGGGAATTCTTCCAAACACATTTTACAAGGACTTTAAGTTGATACCAAAACCAGACAGGGATGCCACAAAAAAAGAAAATTATAGGCCAATATCTCTGATGAACATAGATGCAAAAATCCTCAATAGAATTTTAGCAAACCAAATTCAAGGATCAAGACCATGATCAAGTGGAATTTATTCCAAGGATGCAAGGATGGTTCAATGGTCAGCCAATGTGATATACCATGCTAACAAAATGAAGGATCAAAATCATATGATCATCTCAATAGATGCAGAAAAAGCATTTGACAAAAATCAACATGCATTTATGATAAAAACTCAACAAAGTGGGTAAAGAGGGAATGTACCTCAACATAACAAAGGCCATATATGACAAGCCCACAGCTAACATCATATGCAAAGGTGAAAAGCTGAAAGCTTTTCCGCTAAGATCAGGAACAAGACAAGGATGTCCACTCTTGCCACTTTTACTCAGCACAGTATTCAAAGACCTAGCCAGAGAAATTAGGCAAGAAATAAAAGGCATCCAAATTGTAAAGGAAGAAGTAAAACGTCACTATATTATATATAGAAAACCTAAGACTCCATCAAAAAATTGTAAGAATTAATAAATGAGTTCAGTAAAGTTGCAGGATACAAAATCAATACACAAAAATCTGTTGTGTTTCTTTACACTACTAATGAAGTATCAGAAAGAGAAACTAAGAAAACGATCCCATTTAAACTTGCATCAAAAAGAATAAAATACCTAGGAATATATTTAACCAAGGATGTAAAACACCTGTATATCAAAAACTACAATACATTATGAAAGAAACTGAAGAAGACACAAATGAATGGAAAGATATTCCATGCTCATGAATTGCAAGAGTTAATATTGTTAAAATGTTCATACTACCCAAAACAGATTCCATGCAATCCCAATGCATTTTCCAAATTCCAATGGTATTTTTCATAGAAATAGAACAAACAAACCTAAAATTTGTATGGAATCACAAAGAACCCACAAAGAGCAAAAATTTGTATGGAATAGCCAAAGCAATCCTGAGAAAGAACAAAGCTGGAGGCATCACACCCTGATTTCAAACTATATTACAAAGCTATAATAATTAAAACAGTATGGTATTGGCATAAAAACAGACACACAGATCAAAGGAACAGAACAGAGAGCCCAGAAATAAACCCATGCATATACGGTCAACTAATTTATGACAAAGGAGCCAAGAATATACAATGAAGAAAAGACAGTCTCTTCAATTAATGGTTTTGGGAAAATTGGATAGCCACGTGCAAAACAATGAAATGGGACCACTATCATACACTACACACAAAAATTAACTCAAAATGGATTAAAAACTTGAACATACGACCTGAAACCATAAAACTCCTAGACGAAACATAGGCAGTAAGCTCCTTGACATAGGTCTTGGTAGTTTTTTGAATCTGACACCAAAAGCAAAAACAACAAAAGCAAAAATAAACAAGTGGGACTACATCAAACTAAAAAGCTTCTGCACAGCAAGGGAAACCATCAACAAAATGAAAAAGCAACTGACTGAACAGGAGAAAATAATTGCAAATCACATATCTGATATAAGGGGGTAATATCCTGAATATAAAAAAAACTCATACAGTTCAACAGCAAAACACCAAACAATCCAATTAAAAAATGGGCAGAGGGCCGGCCCCATGGCTTAGCGGTTAAGTGCATGCGCTCCGCTGCTGGCGGCCCGGGTTCGGATCCCGGGTGCGCACCGACGCATTGCTTCTCTGGCCATGCTGAGGCTGTGTCCCACATACAGCAACTAGAAGGATGTGCAGCTATGACATACAACTATCTACTGGGGCTTTGGGGGAAAAAATAAATAAATAAAATTTAAAAAATGGGCAGAAGATCTGAATAGACATTTTTCAAAGGAAGACATAAATGGCCAACAGGTACACGAAAAGATGCTCAACATCATTAATCATCAGGCAAATACAAATCAAAACCACAAGGAGATATGACCTCAGGCCTGTTAGAATGGCTATTATCAAAAAGACAAGAGAAAACAAGTGCTGGCAAGGATGTGGAGAAAGGGGAACCCTAGTGCACTGTTAGTGGGAATGTAAATTGGTGCAACCACTATGGAAAACAGTATGGAGGTTCCTCAAAAAATTAAAAACAGAACTACCATACGATCTAAGCAATTTCACTTCTGGGCACTTATCCAAAGAAAACGAAACACTAATTCAAAAAGATATATGCACCTCCATGTCCACTGCAGCATTTTTTACAATAGCCAAGATACAGAAACAGCTTAAGTGCCCACTGATGCAGGAATGGATAAAGAAATTGTGATATATATATATATTGATTGTTCGAAAGAAATTTGAAATAAATTGTGATATATATATTTATTGATTGATATATACATATACAATGGAATACTATTTGGCCATAGAAAAGAATGAAATCTTGCCATTTGCAACATGGATGGACCTCGAGGGCATTATGCTAAGTGAAATAAGTAAGACAGACAAAGACAAATACTGTATGATCTCTCTTACATGTAGAATCTTAAAACAAAACAAAACAACAACAAAAAAGCCCAAGCTCAGGGCTGGCCCCGTGGCCTAGTGGTTAAGTTTGGTGTGCTCCACATTGGCGGCCTGGGTTCAGGGTATGGGCCTATAACATTCGTTAGCAGCCATGCTGTGGTGGTGACCCACATACAAAGTAGAGGGAGACCAGCAACAGATGTTAGCTCAGGGATAGTCCTCCTCAAGCAAAAAGAGGAAGATTGGTGGGGCTGGCCCAGTGGTGTAGTGGTTAAGTTCACAAGCTTCGCTTTGGTGGCCCGGGGTTTGTGGGTTTGGACCCTGGGCATGGACTGATGCACCGCTTATCAAGCCATGCTGTGGTGATGTCCCATACAAAGTAGAGGAAGATGGGCATGGATGTCAGCCCAGGGCCAATCTTTCTCAACAAAAAAGAGAGGAAAATTAGCAACGGATGTTAGCTCAGGGCGAATGTTTCTCAGCAAAAAAAATTAAAAACCCTCAAGTTCGTAGATAGAGAGAACAGACTGGCGGGTGGCAAGAGGCAGGGGGTGGGGGATGGGATAAACAGGTGAACTGTTTTTTATTTCTATTTTAGTTTAAATAAATTAAATTAAAAAAGAGAAAGAAACAAAGAATAGAGCACTTAAACAACACTCTAAACCAATCAGACCTGTGAGACATACAGAACAGTCCAACCAACAATACCAAAGTACACATTTTTCTCAAGTGCACATGGAATATTCTCCAGGATAGACTATATATTAGGCCACAAAACACGTCTTAATACATTTTAAAAGACTGAAATTATACAAAGTATCTTTTCTGACCACAATGGCATGAAACCAGAAATCAGTAATGGAAGGAAAGCTGGAAAGCTCACAAATATGGGGAAGTTAAACCAAAGATTCCAAAACAACCAATGGGTCCAAGGAGAAATCACAAGATAAATTAGAAAATAGCATGAGACACCCAAATATATGCTGCCTTCAGGAGACTTATTTGCACTCCAAAGACAAATACTGGCTCAAAGTGAAGGGGTGGAAGTTGATACTCTAAGCAAATGGTAAACAAAAGAAAGCGGATGCAGACATACTTAAACAAAATAGATTTCAAACCAAAATGGTAACAAGAGACAAAGAAGGTCATTATATAATGATAAAGGAGTCAATATATCAAGAAGTTATAACAATCATAAACATACAAGCTCCCACATCCAAGCACTGAAATGTATTAAGCAAATACTAAGAGATCTTAAGGGACAAATAGATAACAATGCAATAATAGTAGGAAACTTCAATACTCCACTATCAGCAACAGACAGATTGTCCAAACAGGAAATAAACAAGGAAACATTGGATTTACACTACACTTTAGAACAAATGGACTTAACAGAATATTCCAACCAACAGCAATAAAATACACATTTTTCTCAAGTGTACATGGAACATTTTCCAGGATAGATCATATGATAGGCCACAAAACTAATCTTAGCAAATTTAAAGAAGACGGAAATCATACCAACTATCTTCTCTGACCATAGTGGCATAAAATTAGAAATCAACAGTAAGAGGAAAGTGAGTAGATCTTTAAATATGTGGAAACTCAACAACACATTTCTAAACAACAAAGGAGTCAAAGAAGAAATCAAAAGGGAAATAAATTATCTCTCAAAAAATGAAAATGAAAATACAACATACCAAATTTTGTGGGATGCAGCAAAAGCAGTTGTGAGAGGAAAATTTATAGCAATAAAAACATATATTAAGAAATTAGAAAGAGCTCAAATAAACAACCTAACTTTATATCTGAAGGAACCAGAAAAAGAGGAACAAATTAAGCCCAAATTTAACAGAAGGAAGCAAGTAATAAAAACCAGAGTGAAAACAAATGAAATAGAGACTAGAAAAACAACAGAAAGGATCAATGAAGCTAAAAGCTAGCTCTCTGAAAAGATAAACAAAATTGACAAACTTTTAGCTAAACTAAGAAAAAAAAAGAGAAGACAAAATTAGAAATGAAAGAGAAGACATTATAACCGACACTACAGAAATACAGAGAATTATGAGACTACTATAGACAATTATATGCCAACAAATTACATAACCTAATAGAGATGGATACATTTCTAGAAACATATAACCTACCAAGACTGAATCAGGAAGAAATAGAAAATCTGAATGGACCAATAACGAGTCAAGAGATTGAGTCAGTAATCAAAAAAACTCACAACAAAGAAAACTCCAGGGCCAGATGGCTTCACAGGTGAATTCTACCAAATAGTAAAAAAAGAATAAATAACAATCCTCCTCAAACTCTTGCAAAACATTGAGGAAGAGAGAACACTTCCAAACTCATTCTATGAAGCCAGCATTACCTTGATACCGAAAAATCAGATAAGCATATCACAAGAAAACTATAGATCAATATCCCTGATGAATACAGATGCAAAAATTCTGAACAAAATATTAGCAAACTGAATTCAAGAACACATTAAAAGGATTATACACCATGACCAAGTGAAATTTATCCCTGGGATGTAAGGATGGTTCAACATATGCAAATCAATTAATATAATTCATCACATCAATAAAATGAAAGATAAAAATCACACGATCATCTCAATAGACATAAAAAAAGCATTTGAGAAAATACGACATCCTTTCATGATAAAAACCCTTAACATATTGGGTACAGAAGGAACATATCTCAACATAATAAAGGCCATATGCGATAAACCCACTGCTAACATTATAATCAATGGAGAAAGATTGAAAGGGTTTCCTTTGAGATCAGGTAACGACAAGGTTGCCCACTCTCACCAATCCTATTCAACATAGTACTGGAAGTCCTAGCTAGAGCAGTTAGGCAAGATAAAGAAATAAAAGACATCCAATTTGGGAAGAAGTAAAGTTGTTGCTATTTGCTGACAATATGATCTTATATATAGAAAATCGCCAAGAGTCAAACAAAAGACTGTTGAAATTAACCAATAAAATAAATCAATCAATAAAGTGGCTGCTTACAAAATCAACTTATAGAAGTCAGTGGTATTCCTTTACACAAATGATGAGGCATCAGGGAAAAAAATAAAGAAAACTATCCCATTCACAAGAGCATGAAAAACAATAAAATATTTAGGAATACCCAAAGTCACCTACAGATTCTATGCAATCTCCATCAAAATACCACAGACATCTTTCACAGAAATAGAAGAAACAATCCTAAAATTTGTGTGGATCCACAAAAGACAGCAAATAGCCAAAGCATTCCTGAGAAAAAAGAACAAAGCTGAAGGCATCACACTTTCTGATTTCAAACTATACTACAAATCCATAGTAATAAAAACAGTATGGTCCTGGCATAAAAACAGGCACATAGACCAATGGAACAGAACAGAGAGCCCAGAATTAAATCCTGGCATTTATAGTCAACTAATATTTGAGCCAAGAACACCCAGTGGAGGAAGGATAGTCTCTTCAACAAATGGTGCTGGGAAAACTGAAGAAACACATGCAGAACAATGAAATTGGACTCCTGTTATCACACCACTCACAAAAATTAACTCAAAATGGCTCAAAGACTTAAACATAAGACCTGATACCATAAAGCTCCTAGAAGAAAATATAGGGAAGAAACTTATCAAGATTGGTCTTCGCAATGATTGTTTTGGACATGACTCCAAAAGCACAAAAAACAAAAGCAAAAATCAACAAATGCTTCTGCACAACAAAAGAAACGATCAACAAAACGAAACAGCGACCTACAGAATGGGAGAAATGCAAACTATATATCAGATAAGAGGTTAATATCCAAAATATATAAGGTCCTCTAACATAGATCTTGTGTTCTAGGCAAATACATATATCACTTTTTCATTTTATGAAAGTGCTTTCTGGGAAATCCCAAAATAAAAGTTATTTCTAAAGCAAGAAAAAGAATTTTCAAATAGAATAGAAATATAAACATTTACAAAATAAACAAGAATAAGATTTGGAAGACATTTTAGGAATTATCTACTTCATATCCTGCATTTTACCAATAAGGCAACTGAAGCCCAGAGAAGTAATGTTTTTAGTCACATAGCTGGGATTAGAACCTATGTCTCCTGAAACCTAATTATGTGGCTTCTTAAAATATGTATCAATTAAAACTGTAAACAAAATTTTTTTTATGTAGACTTATTTTCAAGCATTTAAACTATAAAGACAATATCACTGGGATGATGTGTTGGAAGCAACAACAATGGAATGACAAGCCTTCAAAATGTTAGAAGCTCATAGTCTGATGCTTAACAGTAATGTTGAACAAGATATAACATCTCTTCCAATTGTTAAGATTTTGACACAATTTGAGTGACCAAAACTATAGGAGGCAGAGACAAATGTTGATTACAACCTTAAATAAGATTAGGAATAAGGCTTAATGACCCACATAGAAAAATTATAATACTTTAAACACAAACTGAAGGTACCAATTTAAGAGTGCAAAGCAAAAGCATAGCAATGGCAAAGAAAACAAATATTGCTTTAAGGTTTCTTGGAGGTCATTTGTAGACCATCACAGGTCGCCTCTCACTCTTTCACCCTGTATCAAATACAAAGTTCTATTTTACATAAACAACACTTCTTAAATAAGTGTTTTGTAACTGTCGACTTGCCTGTCTTTTCACTAGAGACAAATCTCTCTGTGACTGGTATAACAAATCTCATTTCGTATTACCATAGGCCTGCCACAGAATATTTCATGTATGCATGCACGCATATTTTTAAGGCATTATCTTTTGAGGTTGAAAGTACAGTTTAGTTTTAAGGAGAGAAATTTTTACTACATGGCTTTCTAAATTATCAAATTGAAGTAACTGAAGCTCATCTTAATACAAACAGTAAAAATAACATAATAGAAAAACTAAAATAACCAAACCAAAGTTCAAAGACTCAGACAGCTAAATGCAAACAAATAGGAAACAAACACAACAACCAAAAAGAACTTCTTAGATGGGAATAATTTTGAGATGAAATTTACAATTTATAATAAACGAACAAAACCATAAAAAGGTTTTTATTCTAATGGGGAATAGTAAAAGGAAAAAATTTAGCATTTTTTAAAATAGTAAAAATAATTTTTAGAATTCCTGAAAATCAACATGACTTACTCTTTAATATCACGAAGCTGATCAACATCTTGTGATCTTGTAAAATCTGGATCATGGGCTAGTAAGTGAATCATATATGGAACTACATATTCAGGCAACAGTGATAATAATTTCTCTAAAATGAAAACATTATTATTAACAACAGTAATAAAAGCTTTTATAAAATTCCTCTCTAGTTTTGTGTTCTAACCTCTTCAGTTTCCATTTTTTTTCAGTTATTTATAGAGGCAACATGATGTCTAGATGATACTGAAATACTTTTATGTCAATTCTGAAGGCTATTCAAGCCAAAAGGATAATTTAAGATTACACAGTGGGTCCCTGGCAAAGCTAGGAAAATAATTCTTTACTCTCCGACATCTGAACAATGTGTTCAAATCAAGCCACACTGCTGATCCCATGAGAAAAATGCAGTTCCCCTAAACAGTTTTATGAATTATAAATAGGACTCAGAAACCAGGATTTTAGATTTTAAGTACATCATAACTACAATGACAGCATTCTATAAAAATTCCAGTGTTCTTATAAACTACAATAGGAATATATGAAATACCCTACCCCCACCACACACAAATTGACACACTGACAAGATATATTTGCACACTGGGAACTTTCAAAGTTACTTACCAGTAGCCATGGGGTTCTGTTTAATGTACTCCCTGCGTATACTGATATTTTTTAGTAAACACTGTCGTGCATGTGCTCTTCTTTCCTTCACAGGATCTTTGGCACACAAGGCAAAGATCGCCATATACTCCAATGGGAGCAGTAACTTCACAAGGGCCTTATGCAGCTTCTGAGCAAATATCTGCCTTACTTGGTAGCACTCATCCTACAGCAGCACAAAAACAAAAATACTTAAATAAAAATTGGCAAACATCTACAAAAGAGCAGTTTACATATTTTTAATGTCTTCATTTTAAAAAAATGATAATTATACTGGAAGAATAAGTAACAATATTTGGGAGATATTTAGTTAGAATAGTAATAATAGCAATCTTTTTTGTGCACACATCCATGCAGCAAATGGATCTGTATCCAAAGAAATTGAAGGTACCTGAATGTCAAGTAAGTGACAAAAATAAAACTGTTACTTACATTAATAACAAGTGCACAGAGCTGAAACTGTTCTGGGGTTATAATTTCATGGTAACAAGGTTCCTGAGCAAGCTTCATTATGGCACTACCAGCAGCTAATCGCAAGCGAGACATATCAGATTTACTATAAACAAACAAAAAAGAAATGAACATTTCCTATAACCATTATCATTCAAAAAAATGCTTTGATCCCTTTTGAGTGTTAAGGTCTTTAGCATAATTTATACTTAAAATGACATAACGTACAAATATGGGAAAGCTACTTTGAGTCCTTGAACTCAAAACAGGGGGAAAAAATTCAAATCATTGTGACAATCTGATAATAAATTTATCTGCCTTCATTTTCAGTTATCTTCTAGCTTAGATCCTCTACCACAGCCAAGCAACTCTGCTTACGATCAAAACCACACTAACCGCAACACAAGGAAGAACCATACACTGGGAACTATATTCCTCATTTTAAAATAAATATATATTCACTGTAGCAAACTTGATTTAAGAAAAACCTGAAAAATAAAAAATCACCTATCATTTTAAATCTATTTCCTACAATTTTTAAATACATATACATATATATATACACACATTAACAGAAATCTAGCTTAAGCCTATGCACATGTCTGATGAAATGGAGGGGCTAGCAATTAGGAGTTGATTTGTAACAGAAAAGAGGAGGTATCAGACAAATATCTAAAAGGAAAGGATACAGAGATGAGAGCCAGTGTCTATCTCAGGTACTAGTCTCTGAGGCAGACTTCCTTTGGCAGCATGAAGTTTTCAAAGGGAATCTAGGAGGTCCAGGCACTCCCATCCCCACCCAGTGGACTTTTACTACCTAAGTGGTAAAATGTCACAATGAATAGGGGGAAAAGACAGTCTTCTTACTTCAACTTCTATGTGGAATATAGCATGGCTTTGATATTCTGAAGACTTAGGAAATGTGGAAAGCTGGCCTGAAAATACGAGAAACTATTACTTAGCATACAAGAGGAGAAAACATACACTCTTGGACAACAGGATTGTCAAAGTGAGCACTGGTAACAGAGGGACCCTCAAATAGCTTCTGAGGCAAATGATTTAGAAATTAAAAAAATAACAGCTACTATTTGGGTGCTTAACCCTGTGCCAAGCAGTGTGTGAAACACTTAACAGGCTTTATCTCATCTAATTTTCACACTATAAGATGAGGAAATTAAGGCTTAGAAAAATGATTTATGCAAGTTCACACCGCTAGCAAATGGAGTGTAGAGTTGTATAAGTTTCTGATTCTAGAGCCCAAGCTAAACCATGGGATATGGAATATCTAACTAAGCTCTGCCTAATATTTCATGATGTGTGTGTTCCATAGTTAACCATTCCCCTATTTTTTGTGATGATAAAAAAATGCTGCAAAGAACATGTTTGTGTATATTTTTGTACGATTCTTTCATTACTTCATTACTGTAAAAATAAAGAGTTAAGAATAACTTTTCTTTTTTTGCTGAGGAAGATTGGCCCCAAGCTAACATCTGTCGCCTATCTTCCTCTTTTTTTCCTGAGGAAGACTGTCCCTGAGCTAACATCTGTGCCAATTTTCCTCTATTTTGTATGTGGAACACTGCTACAGCAAGGCTTGATGAGTGGTGTGCAGTCCACGTCTGGGATCCAAACCTGCAAACCCTGGGCCACCGAAGCAGAGTGCGCAAACTCAACCACCATGCCACTGCCGGCCCCAAGAATAACATTTTTAAGGATCTAGACCCCAAATGCCAAACTGTTCTGCCAAGACTGTGCCAATTTATACTCAAGGAGTAATGAGAGAACCCATTTCTCTGATCCCATGGGAGCAATGATTGCTTTAAAAGGTTTTATTGCTGATTTGATAGGCAAGAGGTGTCACGTAAGTTTAAATTGTACTTATTTTATTCAATGATGTTAAACATTTTTTTAAAGGTAAACTGATAACACGTAGTCTTCACCTCTATAGGGGGTCCTGTCTATTTATCATTGATTTGTAAGAACTCAATATTATTAAGCCTTTGCCATACACTGTACACAGTTTCCCCCAACTTAAAACTTCCCATTATCCCTAACTCAGTTCTCGTTTTCAATCTGTTCATACGAAGCTACCCTCAGCTTATTCTATGATAAAAATTTTTCATGGTTTTCTTCAGTTTATCAAAGCATTTGGCATCTCTACTGTAACTGCTCATTTCCTATCTCTTCCACTATCCTATTTCCTATCTATCTCCACAGTATTCATATTCCTTGGAAGGAGAGATTTTTGTACCTTTAAAAAGCACAGCAGTATGACAGTGTTCAATAAATACCGAATGCATAAATGAATAATTAAATCTGTCCACTAACACAAATTTTAAAGTAGGAATGCATCACAAGTAGAATTCTTTAGTTATTTCTGTTAGTGTTCCTGGACTCTAGTAAATCAAGATTTGAAAGAAATAAGGATCATGGAAAATTTGGCTTTGATTTTCATCTTAAAAGGAACAGAAAGAAGAGACAGTGATATCACAGATTTGAAGAGTCAAAATGTGTAGAAATGGAAACAAATTTTTTTTGCATTTGCAGAACCTTGTATCATTTTCTGCAAACCACCAGGAGGCTGTGACTCTTCTTTGAACTTCCACTGATATTTTTATTCCTTTCATGGTACCAAGTCACTCCACTTGTTCAATCACCATATTACAGGGTAGTTCCCTGAAGGCAGGAACCAAATCTTATGTTTTTGCTGCAATGCTTTTCACAGTGTTTTGCAAAGAGTAGTAATTCAACAAATAGTTACTTAACTGAACCAAATGTTGACGCTAACTATAACATTACTACAGTGATTATGACTAAAAATTTTCTGGAAAAAGTTCAGTCTTTAGGAGTAAAGGAAAATATACCATCATTATTGAGATATAAACCCCAAAGTAAGTACATAAGATTTGATACCAAAGCACATGGTGTAATTACAACATTCAATATTAATTAGCTAAGTCAGTCCTACATAAGCTCAACCAACATTTTGAGCTAAAAAAATTAGAAAGGAAGAAAAATCTCACCTGATCCTCTTTTGTTCTGTCAGGTCACCCTCACTAACCAACATCGCTGATAATAACCGAAGAGTTGAATTGGCAGATTTAGACTGGTTGTTTTTCATACCCAACAGCCACCTTACCAGAAGTTTAATTGCCTGTACCTATAAAATATTAACATGCTAAAAAAAGAAAGCAACTTAAAATTCCAATTGAGGGGAAGATTAATTTATTTTAATTAGATTAGTGAGATGGCTTAATTGCTGGCAGACATGTTTTATTAAACAAGTCTGAAGAATAATAACGATAAGAACTAATATCTATTCTGTTTAATCTGTACCAGGCACTTTTCCCAGAGCTGTACATGTATTAATTTATTTAATCTCCCAAACAACTCTATGAGAGAGTATTCTTATTTCCAACAGATAAGACAACTGAGAGACACTACTGTAATGGACAACTTGCCTTAGGCCTGGCTCCTGGACTCAGGCTTTTCATATTTGGACATTCGCTCAAGATTTTCAAGTTGTTTGAAAACAACTATTTAAACAATACCGATATTATAGTGAGTAAAAAGAACGATTCAGATATTTTTTCTGGTACTGAAAAACTATTTTTTTTTTTTTGGTGAGGAAGATTAGCCCTGAGCTAACGTCCGATGCCAATCCTCCCCTTTTTGCTGAGGAAGATTGGCCCTGGGCTAATATCCGTGCCCATCATCCTCTACTTTACATGGGACGCCGCCACAGCATGGCTTGACAAGTGGTGCATCGGTCCAAGCCCGGGATCCAAACCTGTGAACCCCGGGCCGTCGAAGCAGAGCAGGCGAGCTTAAGTGCTATGCCACTGGGCTGGCCCCCTGAAAAACTATTTTCAGAGAGTAATCAAATTTGATTCAGTCTCACTTGACATTCTGATAAAAAAAAAAAACAAAACACAAAACTAGGAGATTCCATAATTATTTGTGGTCATAATTACTTAGAGACTTATACTCAAAACATGATTACCAACATATGTGAAAGAACTAGCCAAAGGATTTAGGTATTATTTACTATATTTATTGACAACCTGGAAAAAGGAATTGATGGAATATATGACGACTATGAAGCTAGACAAGGTGAAACAGATTATCAAGAAAGATGATAATGAAGAAGTCTTGTTTTAAATCCGAAGACTACCACTTTGAAAACTAGCTTTATTGAGGTACAATTTACATTTATCAAAAGTTACCAATTTGATGACAGCCATCTGTTTTTGCCAAGTTGATATTCACATGCTTGTAGACAGTGGTAGTGAGGCTAGACGTGAGATGCTTCTGAGCATCAACATTCTACAAAAAATTCTCTGTGTAAAACAGCCTCATTGAAATTGTTTTAGCAGGCAGGAAGGTCTACAGAAGATGCTGACATGTATCTATATATAAATAACTCATTGACAACTACAATTTCTTTGAGAAACGCACAACTTTTGATTTAAAAATAAAGCACCTCATTAAAAAATGCTTGTTAACTGTTAGGTTAAAAAAAAAAGGATATCTATGAATGTTCATTATTTCAACATAAAAGTTATCAAGACCTACATAAAATTACCTTTGCTAATACTTCAGGGGAAACCTCTTCATCTGGAGACCATAATTTTCCATTCTTCTCACCTGTTGACTATAGACAATTGAATAAATTTAACTTAGAAAGAATTTTAAAGTTGCACCCATTAAGCTTTTCATGCTGAACAATGCAGTGCTCTAAGAAGCCTATAGCACAGTCACCAAGCAGAGCTTGGAAAAGAAGAACAAAGTTGGAGGCTCAAATTTCCTGATTTCAAAACATACTACAAATCTACAGTAATCATGACAGTATGGTTGGTACTGACATAAGTATAGACACATAGACAAAAGGAATGAAATAGAGAACCCAGAAAATGTTCACATAACAAGGGTGCTAAAACCAATTATTGGGGAAAGAATAGTCTCTTCAATAAATGAAAGACTATTCTTTCTTCAAAAGAATGAAGCTGGACCATTACCTTATATCATATACAAAAATTAACTCAAAATGGATCAAAGATCTTAATTTAAGAGCTAAAATTATAAAACTCTTGGAAGAAGATATAGAGGAAAATCTTCATGATCTTGGATTTGGCAAACATCTGACAAGGGTTTAATATTCAGAATATATAAAGAATTCTTACAAGTCAACAACAACGAAGACAAACAACCCAATTAAAAGTGGGCAAAGGACTTTGAATATCCAAAGAAGATATACAAATGGCCAATAAGCACATGAAAAAAATTCTCAATATCATTAGTCATTAGGGAAACACAAATCAAAACCACAACAAGATACTACTTCGTACTTACTACAATGGCAACTATCAAAAGTACAGAAAAGAATAAGTGTTGATAAAAATGTGGAGAAATTGGAAGACTTGTGCATTGCTGGTGGGAATGGTACAGTCACTGTGAAAACTTTGGCGGTCCTTCAAAAAGTTCATCATAAATGACCATGTGACCCAGCAATTCCACTCCTAGGTATATACCCAAAAGATTTGTAAAGTTCATATAAGCATTATTCACAATAGTCAAAAGGTGGAAAAAACCCAAGTGTCTATCAATAGATAAATAAACAAAATGCAGGCTACACACACAATGGAATATTACTTTGGCATAAAAAGAATGAAGTTCTGATACATATTATAACACAGATGAACCCTGAAACCATTATGCTAAGTGAAACAAGCCAGACACAAAAGTACAAATATTGTATGATAAGAAGTATCTAGTACAGGCAGATTGTAGAGCCAGAAAGTAGAACAGAGGTTACTGGGGGTGTGTGGGGGTTTACTGGTTAATGGGGATACAGAGTTTCAGTCTGAGATGATAAAGTTCTGGAAATAGATAGTGGTGATGGTTACACAACAATGTGGGTACATATTTTAGATGGTGGCTTGGGCTATTTTGGAAAGTTACTCAGCTTTGCTGGATATCTCCCATATATACAGGAGGTATACATATTATTAAACTTCTGTTTGTTTTTTAAAAAAACAAAAACAAAAAAACACCCAACAAGAAAAACAACAAGAACTGTGGGTATATATAATGTAAGTGGATTGTACACTTAAAAATAGTAAAAATGGCAAAGTGTATATTGTATATACTTTACCACACACACACAAAGAACCATATTAAAATAGGATCTATCAACAATCAAGTCATCATTTAAGAGGTGTCTTAAATTTTACATTTGTTGCCAGCCACACAATAGTGCAAAGAACAGCATGAATGTGACGAGTAGGAAATGAGACTTTGGCCACGTCCTTCCATCCTTGTCTATTAGAGCCAAACAAGGCAAGGGAAAAGAGGAAGGAGTGCACTGGCAAGTGTCCTTCTTTTTAAGTTCAGATATTGAGGGCTCAACGACTATTGGACCACATAGAAGGATTAGGTTAAGTTGGATAAGTTAGCACTGCATTGAAAGTTATCCACAATGAGCCAGCAGGTAAGACTTATTCATTCATAAGATTCATATTCATATTCACATTCATAAGAAGTTATTCATTCAATAACTCTTTAATTTAGACCCATTTGGTAAAGGAGTGATTCTTAATCAGAGGTGTGTTTCAGAAATCACTTGGGGAGCCTTTTCAAGCTATACATTCCTGGGCTCCAACCCAGAGCTAATAAATCAGCATGTGCACACACACACAGGCAATTCAATAACTAAAATAGAATATGTAAATCTAGTGCCGAAAGTGCAATGTAATTATATTTCAAAATGCTAGTCAAATACAATTCCACTTATATTTTTAACAATGTTTGATAAAACAAAATTGTAGCACTCCAGTAAACTGTCCTTCAAATGTTAGGATAACAGCATGTGACTTATATTTTTCACTTCATGATTCACCCATCTCATGTTCTCGTTTTTTCTTTCTTAAATATTAAGCTCTAATAATAGCTAAACTGAAATCAGGACGCCATGTGGAAATTTAAGTAAATAAGGAGGCAAAGAGACAATAATTTAAAAGGAAAAGAGAATTATATATAGAGAGAAGCAGAAATGTTGTTTCCGCAATAAAGATGTAAATACTCAATCTCATGATTCTAAATTTAATTAAATGAGAAACTTACCCTGTCATTCATTAGCAGATCCTTCACAATAAAATTTGCTACTACAGATTTCATTGGGGAAGCAAACTGATCTGGTGCTAACATAGAAATGTGGCCCAATGAAACTAATGGAGTTATAAGTTGTTCTGGTACATCAGCATTCAGACTCCTACTGAGTGGCTATAAAGATAAAACAGTCAAAATTACCAGTTTGTTTTATAAATATCTAGACATTCTATGGAAACACTAAATGTTCCTAAGTCCTCCTGAATTTATCATGCCCAAACAAATCTGTTCTAACGATATGATAAAAAGTTAACTTCAGCCATATTAGACACTCGATTTTTATTTCACCTACTGAAATTTAACAAGTTTGAAAGAATGCAGATAAAAGAAAAAAATAAGACCCACATAAAAGGTAGAAGTAAAAACAAGAACATTTCTGCATCATCAAATCAGCATTACTTTCAAGCCATCTACAACAAAAGGTTTGTTATGTTGGTGGATATCTTATCCTGTTGGTGGATATCATTCTAAATGACTGCAGACCATAAAAAACAAGAGTTCATGGGGTTCTATTCACAGTGTATTCAATTTATGATAATAGGAATACCTTCCTAGTAGTGGAATCAGATCAAGCAACATACATAAGGAAAGGCAAACAGGACTAATTTTCAAGTATGATTGTTAGGTACGTTAAACTGAGTGCTTCAAAGTCATCTACTAACACTTTCTGAAGATAAATAGACCACTGAGCCAATAAACCTAAAATTTTAAGTAAAATGTTCTAACAGAAACACACAAAACATCTTTTCATATGTAGTATTTGAACATATAATCTGATCTAAAGGCCAGGAATATAGTGGTGAATACAATAAAGAGTCCCTACTCTCATGGAATTTATATTCTAGGGTGTGACTACATAGCTAAAAAAATCTAGCTCTATCTTCATAAAACCACAGTGCAAAAAATAAAAACCAATATAAACACATCCTATATAATTTTATATACCTCAAAAATCTGTGCAAGCTGGACTTCTTTATTTGTGAATATGGCATGTATACAGTGAACAGCTTGTTTTGCTTGGTGTGGAGTACCTCTCTTTGCTTTCTGATGTAAAATGGGAATTAAGGTCCTGTAAAAAAATAACATTATAGTTAAAAAAAAAAAAAAGCCCATAAACCACAAGTAGTTCTTTCGGTCGTCTCCTACTTCCTCTCCTATAACTATCTGGATGTATGCCGGTAGAGAAGTATCTCTTAAAAATTACCTGATATATAGAAAGATTTAAAGTTCCTTCTCTGTCCCCAAGTATAATGCAAGAAATACAATGCCTCATGAAAAAGGCTCCTTCAGGAGACAATTTTCGTTTAAAGCCACTTCATAAATATGGAGAAATAAAGAAACCACCTTTAATTTATGATCTAAAACTTGCCCCATGCCATATTTTTACATTTACCTTCTAAGTAGATATTCCTAATTTTCCACTTCCCTTTCACAATCCCCTTCAGTTGCGGCCATGGAAACAAAGTAGCAAAGGGCCAAGTTTTATTAAAAAGCAGAGATGATCATACCAGTGGAAGAAAGTATGCAAGGATATAAACATATATACACTGGTAGAAGAGTAATAAAAACATCTAACAATTATTGAGTAATTGTGCCAAGCATCATTTTAAGTGTTTTTATTTACAGAGATTAATTCAATTAATCCTCACAATCACCCAAAGAGGACTACTATTACAGTCATTAAACAGACGAGAAAACTGAAGCACAAAAATATTATTTAAGCATAAGGTGACAGAGCTAGGAAATGGTGGAGCTGGGACTTGAAGATAAGCATTCCTGTCCCAAAATCCATTCACTTAACCTCCGTACTTGAAGATCAAAGTAAAACAATCTCTCTCTAGAACAATATGGAAATACATATTATAGTCATAAAGCATTAAATGATGATATGGGAAAACATTAAGTGGAACAAAGAAAACAGCATGTTTGTAACAACCTATTAAAAAAAATAAGTATACACATCAAGTACACAGATACACATTAAAAAAAATATATAGCAAAATGTTAACTGTGATCCTTATTTTTCCTTTATATTTTTTAAAGTTTCAGCTTTTTACAATGAACATATCAGTATTTTTCTAATCAGAAGAAAATTTATAAGGCAAAATAAAAATTTAAGGAAAGATATTTGTCATACATTTAATACAATGATTCTATTTTATAGATTATAAGGTCAGTGGTATCACACACAATGGCGACCAAGGGTCCTCTTATGATAACGGGAGGCAAGACATTAAGAGCAATACCTCAGACCCCAGGTCATGTACCTCAACCAAAAACTAGAACATATGCCAGTCAGTATAAGTCTGATTTGATATTTGTGAATATGCCACATTTCTCTCCATGCAGGTCTGGAATTATAAGACAGAGATTTCCATGCCCAAATAGCTTCCTTGACTAAGCACTATTTAAGTCTTTTTTTCACAAATTCATTTACCAGAGTAACAGTTCTTGTAAACAACACCAGTAAGTAACAAAGGAAGATAGAGTGTTGATCAAGTTGTTGTTAAATGTATTGTTAATTCTTCTTAGTCTAATGAAATGATGATACATAAATCCAATTTAACCTTTCTCCTTGTTTTTCTAGTGTGCTATAATCCAAAGATGCCATTAGTGTTGTTATTGAGGTCTGCAGTGTTGTGCTTCTCTGCTTTTTGCTGATTCTCTCCTTCCTTCTCCATTAGTCTTAAGAACAAGTGGTTTTATTCCTCGTGTCCTAAGTTAACTCTTCCACCTATACCTATTTTTCCACTGCTTCCTGTGGGACAGAATTCCTTTAAGAATAAATCCTTTTCCTTAAAAAATTTATAGGTTTTCCTGCCTTTAAAAACTCACCAGAACCTTTAACCTACTGTGTCAATGATTTTTTTCTATAATGTACAAATATAAGGATTATCATCTCTAGACTATAAACTCCTTGAGAGCAGGGACTGATTGTGGTAATTCTTTTATATTAGCCAGTACAGCACTGACAATGAAGAGAATGTACGATAAATATTAAATTGTTTCTCAAGTTAAACTATAAGCTCATAAATTTAATAAAAACTTTAGGAGTTTTTATTAGGAGTCCTCTTGTCCTATTATTACCCTGTGAGGAAAAACTGGTTTGATTTGGATATACCCTGAACTATTTGCATATACCCTGAACATCTAGTTCAATAGCTATCAGCAATGTGTTCTTCCTCCAAAAGACATCTCTCATATCTTATGTCTAAACATAAACTCTCAGAACAAGTTTGATCCTAAGGCAACCTCTTTAAGATGCCAAAGGGAAAATACCAAAATGTACTTCATTCTTATGAGAGGGGAGGTAATCTAGAGGGAGAGATTAAAACAATAAAAGCACCACTGCCAACAACCAAGCAACTAATAAATATTTTATTAAGCACACTACTTGATTATCCCATTCTTTGGTAGAATATGAAGATAGTAGCTATTCAATTTACAAACCCGTTGGAGGGAATAAGATGAACACACATAGATTAGCAAGATCCGTGAATCACAAATTCTCAATTCTATGATAACTTTTGATTATTAATATTTTAAAATCATTTTGTTATAAACAAAGTTTCATTTGTTCCTCTGCCTATATTCTAATGGTAGGGGAGGAGCGTGAGGCAGAGAAAAGATGAAATAGAGGATACGAAAAAGTAGCTTTTAAATAAAACCTGTCTTTCCTCTGTCCTATCTTCCTACGTGAAAGGGAAACAATGATCTTATGGCTCCCACACTTAAAACTTTTGTGTTTACCATGAGAAAAAATATACTCACGATCGTATCTGGGGTAGGTCTGTTTCTATTTTGTGGCCTGTATTTCTAAAAATTTGTATAGCAGCTTCTGCTACCTTGTCATCTTCCATTCTGAGGCACTGTAACAGGGACTCATATGTCTCTGCAGAGTGGAACGAGGTAGGATGTGTGAAAGACAGAACCTGGAGGAATAGATATAGCTTTAGAAGTACAGACAATAGTTTTAATCCACTAAAAGGAGAATTATTTTCTACTGTAAATAAAATTTAAAATTATGGGCTGCATATGCTAGCTACACAAAATAAAGATTGTATCTTGCAGCCTCCCTTGCAGTTAGTTGTGGCTAATGAGACACTAGCAGAAAGACTGTGTAGTAGATTCCTTAAGAGAGCTGATATATAGCCCTTGTCCTATTTTCTTCTTCACCTCTTAGTCTATTCTGATATAGGAAAGCAGAAAATGTGGCTCCTTTTTTATGACATTGATATTGTGATGTGAACAAAATGGTAACATAGAGGCTTCTTGCACTGGCAAAAGATACTCTATAAGGAAATATTTTAAGTGGAATCTACCACAAAAAGTTCACTCATCATAACTATCAACAAGCCATTATTGTGAACTTTTAATCATGATTACAAACATAAATAATTACTCCCTTATTTATTATGATGCAAGTCCCAGTCTATCCTTAAGGAATTTATAGCAAGTTAGATATAGTATGTCTACAAAGTTTACCTTGCATGGAGTGGAAATAATTTAAGTTACCATAATAGCGAGAATAAGGGCTAAAAGCAGTGAGGCAGAGACAGAGGAATGGAGTATGCAGTCTTCAGTAACTTATTCAATAAGCATTTATTTAATGGGTTATAAAGTGAAGAGACTGTCTCATTTGGTAAGGTTTACAATGATAATATTAGTTATAAAGTTTTCATTACTTACAGAAGAATGGAGATTCTGAAAAACTTAATCAAACAACCTATTAAAAATGTTTACCTTAAAGATGATTTCCCTCAAAACTATTTAAAAATATAACCCCATTATTAATATTATAATTAATTAAAATCTTTCTCATGAAGCATCATATCAATTCTTTCCATGAAATGATATTTAAGACCATCCCAATACAATGCCATCACTCTTTTTTCTATCTACCAGTCATTGCACTGGTTTGTCTCTTCTCCCTTAGGTTATATGTCTTAGTGATCTACATGTTTCTTTGCCTTCAACTTCTTCTCCTCTTTACTCCATCCAATGAAAGCTCTATGGAGGGTTGTATCATATTAAAAGCTAGGTTAGGGGGCCGGCCCTGTGGCTTAGCAGTTAAGTGCTCGCGCTCTGCTACTGGCAGCCCAGGTTTGGATCCTGGGCGCACACCGACGCACCGCTTGTCTGGCCATGCTGAGGCGGCGTCCCACATACAGCAACTAGAAGGATGTGCAACTATGACATACAATTATCTACTGGGGCCTTGGGGAGAAAAAGGGGGAAAAAAAGGAGGAGGATTGGCAATAGATGTTAGCTCAGGGCCAGTCTTCCTCAGCAAAAAGAGGAGGACTGGCATGGATGTTAGCTCAGGGCTGATCTTCCTCATAAGAAAAATAAATAAAAAAAATAAAAGCTAGGTTAAAAGCCCCTGATAGTACCTTTCTTCCCTAATGGCACTCCAAAATCTGGAACCGACCCTGTCTCCCACTATTCCTCAAAGCAATTCTATTCTCTAGTCAGGCTAGTCTCCCAACGATCCCTAAAATATGCCAAGAATTATTCTCTTTGATGATGCTGTGTTTCCTCTAGGTTAGGTCATATCTTGCCCACAAAGTCTTGCCTGATCTGGCTCTTACTAATTGCTTAATTCTCTGAATTCTTTGTCATCTATTATGATTACCAATTGTGTAAAAATTCCCTGATCAGACAGATGCTGTCATATAATAACTCTTGTGAGCAGTCCTACTACTCCAGATGCAGGTTTCTTGAAAGGTAAGACTAGACCATTTAGCATGCACTGTTACAAGCATAGCAGGCATGCAAATGATGAAGGAAACAGCAAAAATCAAAAAACATTATTATTTTATAATGAAAAATAATTACATTATTATAGTGTAAAAACATATTATTTTTATAAAATATGATTTCTATCATAAACTTTTAATCTTCTGAATAGTTTCCAATGAAATAAAGCCTGACTCTTGCATATCCTTAAGGGAATTCAAATTATGACTGCACAAATGCACGGAGACAAAACTGTTTCAAAAATACCTTAAGAAGTTCAAGTCCTGAACGAATCGCTGTATCTGGACTTACACCCTCCTCTTCATCATCTGCTGTCCCCTCTATTGATTTATTCATCAATTTTACCAGTGCACTATTAAAACAAGAAAATCTAAATCAGTAACACTACTGGATTAGTAACTGTATCCTAACTGCATTGTAGCAGAACATATATAGAATCTAAACATCAGATTCAAATACGTTTCTGGGGGAAAAAATTATTTTGTGATTCTTTGAACTTTGCTTTCTACTTGACAGCTGAGCTTATTTTCAGTTTTTCTTCTCCCACCATATCCTAAACTCAATATATAATAACTACTGAAAAACAACACAACTAAAATTAAATGGTATACGTATTGGAAATATATTTATATAAGTATAAGCAATTTAACATTCATTTCCATATATAAAGAGATAATTTACAATTTTAAGAAAAATAATAAGATGGCAGTGCTAAATGGACAAATGACGATTCACTTAAGCAAAAAATATAGTAAACAAACACATGGACAAAGGCATTAAATTAATCACTGATAATTAATTTATTGAATCAGTAATTCCGTTCCTAGAAATTTATAGCAAAGAAGCAATTCATCAGAAGCACTGTTATATTCATAAATAGATTCATCAACTGAAAACTATTTAATTGTCCAACATTATGGAATTAGTTTTTCAAACATACCTAATCACCACAAAATGGAATATTACCTGGTCAATAAAAATCACACTATGTAGCAACATGGTACTATTTTAGGTAAAAACAGAATGTGATTTTTGGTTTTGAGACATCGCTTCCTTGTGAGTAAACAGAAGAAGATACTACCTTATGTTGAAGACATTAAATTATTACAGTAAATGACCTAGTACACATAGCAAATATTCAACAAATGGAAACTAATCATAAAAGTTTTAGATTAAAATTTTTTCCTTTGGTGGTATGCATATTTTAGTCAAATTATTAATAAAAAAATTTTTAAGTACTATATATATAAGATGCACAGGTGTTAAAATTTAAACCACCTTTAGTACTTTCATTTCCCCTTTAACATCACAAGAATTATTTAAATACTTCCTCAATTGACATAAAAACACTTTTTTGAAAACTGGATGTTTGTACAAACATTAGTTTGAAATATAATTTACATACCATACAATTCACCTATTTAAAATGTATAATTTAATGGTTTTTAGTATATTTACAGGGTTGTATAACCATTACCACAATCTAATTTTAGATTTCACCTTTGTCCCAAAACAAACCCCTTCCCCATTAGAAGTCACTCTTTATTCACCCCTATCTCCTCCAGCCCTAGGCATCCACTGATCTCCTTTCTGTGGCTGTACATTTGCCGACTTGGAACATTTCATATAAATGGAATCATATGTGGTCTTTTGTGACTCCTTTCACTTAGCACACTGTTCTCGAGGTTCATCCATTTTACAGTATATACCAGTACTTCATTGATATTAATTCTGAATAATGTTCTAGTGTGTGCATATAAAGACTATTTATTTACCCATTCATTAGTTGATGGGCCTTTGGGTCGTTTCTACTTTTTGGCTATTATGAATAACGCTGCTATAAATATTCATATACAGTTTTTGTATGGATATATATTTTCACTTCTCGTGGGTGTATATTTAGGAATGGAATAGCTGGGTCATATGGTAACTCCACGTTCAACTTTTTGAGGAAGTGCCAAACTGTCTTCCAAAACAGCTCCACCATTTTACATTCCCACCAGCAATATATGAGGGTTCCAACTTTTCCATATCCTCACCAACTCATCTGTCTTTTTAATTATAGTCATTCTAGTGGGTGTAAAGTGATGTCTCATTGTGGAGATATATAACATTCCCATCTCCACAAAAAATTGCCTTATGCCTCTTCTGTGGTCAATCTCCTTTTCCCACCCTGGCAATCACTGATCTGGTTTTTGTCGCTATAATTTCAGCTTTTCAGGAATTTCATATATTTCATGTCTAACATCTTTTATGTGACACAATGCTTTTGAGATTCCTCCGTGTTATTGTGTAGAATTAGTAGTTTGTTTCCTTCTATTGCTGAGAAGTATTCTATTGTATGGATATACCACAGTATGTTTATCCAATTACCAACTGATGGACTTCTGAGTATTTCTAGTTTAAAGATATAAATAATAAGTCTTTGCGGGAATCTATGTTTTCTTTTCTTGTAGGCAACTATCTAGTATTGGGACTCCTGAGTTGTATGTTAATGTTATATGCACACTTAATGTTATAATAAACTGTTTTCCATCACCAACACTCGGTTCAGTCAGTCTGCATCCTCACTAACACCTGGTACAGTCAGTATCTTTTAATTTTAGCCGTTCTAGTGAGTGTGTAGTGGTATTTCTCATTGTAATTTGAATTTGCATTTCCCTAATGAGGAATAATGTTCATTGCCTTTTCCTGTGCTTATTTACTATTTGTATATCTTATTTGGTAAAGTACCTGTTCAAATCTTTTGCTCATTTTTATTATTTTTATTTATTTTATTTTTTTGTTGTTGAGGAAGATCACCCCTGAGCTAACATCCAATGCCAATTTTCCTCTTTTTTGCTGAGGAAGATTGGCCCTGGGCTAACATCCCTGCCCATTTTCCTCTACTTTGTATGAGAGTCCGCCACAGCATGGCTTGACAAGCAGTGCATCAGTGAGCACCTGGGATCCGAACCTGTGAACCCCGGGCTGCTGAAGCCGAGCGCGCACACTTAACTGCTGCACCACCAGGTTGGCCCCTTGCCCATTTTTAAATTGGGTCATTTGTCTTATTATTATCAAGTAGTAAGAGTTCTTTTTATAGTCTGGATATAACCCTTTATCAGATATATGCTTTGCAAATATTTTCTCCCAGGCTGTGGCTTGGCTTTTCTTTTTCTTAATGGTGTCTTGCAAAGAGGAAAAAAGTATTTAGTTTTCTTTCATTGTTTGTGCTTTTTATATCCCATCTAAGAAATCTTGCCTACCCTATATTTTGTTCTAGAAGTTTGAGCTCTGACATTATACATGAAAAAAAATTTATTTCCAATTTGAGAAAAATATTCTGAATTACATTTTCTATTAGGAGAAAATCCTATAAAAGGATGCATGAATTAACAAGATTACAAATGTGTTTGAAAACATTTATAAATGTATCTGACTACTCGTAATAGAGTTCGTGCATGCATTTATTTAATAAATATTTATTGACTACTTATTATGTGCCAAATCTGAGGGTCTATCCTAGAAATACAGTGCCAAACAAGACAGGCATAATCTCTGCTTTCATTATAATCTGGATAGATCACTACTATGAGTCAAGGAACTATTAAGAGAAAGACCCAAGTCTTGAAACCAGGATTGTAGTCCTTCCTCTTATTCAAGTATTTTGTCTCATTTCTAAATTAGATAAATAAGATATAGTCCATATACTTCACAAGGATATCGTGAAGCAAAAGATCATCACCAATCCAACCGCGTGTTCATAACTGCTTGGGAAGTCTTCTGTGTGTCCCTTTCTCTCCTGTGCTGTGTAACAACTGTTACAAATCTTCCCCATTCTAACTCAGGTCTAAATCTTCCACTGAGCAGACTGCCTCACTTTTAACTTAATGAGGAATAATGGAGGCCTTGAGTGAATACTCTCATTTTCCATACCCTATCTCCTAACCTCCTCTAATTTGTATCTATGTCATAGGGGAAGGTTTCTTTCTTCCTGTTCTGCTTCCTTAGGGATGTTACTCTATCATAGTTCTATTCCCTTTCTCCCATCTTCACCTCTCTTATCTTCTATTAGCACCTTTCAAAGGTATTTAAATATTTAAAATTCTTTCATTAAAAACGACAAAAGACCCTTCTTCAAGCTTACTCCCTTACCACCATCTCATTTTTCTCTTTAACTTTTTAGAGTTTTGTGTACACTGGCAGTCCCCACATCCCAACTTATCTCATAAAGCAGAGTTTAGAACTGCAACAAGGTATTTATCCCTTTGATTTTCTCAGACTTAAGGTCACCAAGTGGGACCTAGTGGGCTCCTGTTGAGCTAGGCCAATTACCTCCAGGCTTGAGCAGTCTTCTCTGCTAAAATATTATCATTTTCTCTGTGTGGCATGATATGGATGCTGAGAAGGACTATCTTACGCCCTTCTCAATCCATGGTAATCTGGATTTGCCCTTGCTGCCCCCCAAAGAAACTGTTCTGACCATTGTGATGTTTTCCCTTTTTCTAAATCCAATGGATGCTTTTTACCAACTATTTTACTTCTGGGTAGCATATGCTCCCTCCAACTTTTAGTTCCTCTGGCTTCTATGATATAACTCTCCTGATTTTCCACTTTTCACCATGCCTCCTTAAAAAAACTTTTTTTTAATTCAATGAATTCCTTATGTTCTGGTAGCCTCCTAATTATTAATTTTCCTCAGGATTAAGTCCTCAACCTTTTTCTTTATTAATTTTACCCTCTCTCCCAGGTTTCAAGCATTATTACAAGCACTATTTCATTTTTAAGCACTATCTGCAGAACAATAATTAACTGTAGCATGCATATGTGTATTTGTATGGACACACCCACAAAACAAAGGAAAATAGGTTATATTTAGGATGATTTTCTACTATCCCCAATCCTTTCTTCCAAAATTCTTCATTATGGCTGAAGTATATGCAATTTTCTAAATATTTCTTGACTTCCTTTGCCTTTGTTCTTTTGTCTGCTATTTTTTCTTTCCAGAATAGCTATTAACATTCATTCAGCACTTACTATGTGTGAGGTATTGTGCTAAGTGTTTTACATATCCATGTTACTTAAGCCTCTCAACAACTCCATTGAGTAGTAATTATTATTGTCCTTGTAAAGATGAGGAAATCAAAGCTCAGAGCAGCTTAAATAATCTACCCAAGGACATAGGGCTAGTAGCCTGGCCTGCTCTCTCCCTGCAATCTTCACTTGGCTACCCTATAATTCCTACTGATCTTCCACTACCCATTTTATGTGCCATCTATTTCAGGCGCCTTCCCTAACAACAAATCCATTCTACATAATTGGGGTTATGTAACTATCTTTCCCTAGTTACCTCATGTATTTTACAAATTGCTCCATTATGCACGTTAAATGAATAAACTCTTTATTCGCAATTTAATATTCCATGATGATATGGTCACACGGAAGGAGTATTATATGACATATATTTCTCAATAAAATTAATAAATTGGAATTTTGCATAAAATTATTCTCCTAGAAATCCTAACCATAAGTTAATTTCTCTGAGCCTGAACAGCCCAAGAAGCTCCTGACATAATTGAGTTTTTGGTCTTTTAATACTGGAGATCACACACTAGCTTATGATAATTTACTGAAGTAATGAAACCCTGTGAGGTCTCATGGAGACAAAAAGCAAAGGTTTCCTGGGGCCAGCCTGATGGCATAGCGGTTAAGTTTGTGTGTGCTGCTTTGGCAGCCCAGAGTTCGCAGGTTTGGATCCCGGGCGCGGACCAACACACTGCTTGTCAAGCCATGATGTGGCGGTGTCCCATATAAAGTAGAGGAAGATGGGCACGGATGTTAGCTCAGGGCCAATCTTTCTCAGCAAAAAGAGGAGGATTGGCAATGGATATTAGCTCAGGGCTAATCTTCCTCACCAAAAAAAACCCCAAAAAACAAAGGTTTCCTGATGCCATTATATGTCTCTTTCAAAGTCAATACACAAAGAGAAGGGTGCCTACTTCTACCATATCCTTGATTTACTCCATTAAAATCAAATGGTAGAGCAAAGGGCACTGACATCGAAAATAATAAATCTAAGCTTAAGTCCTTGTTTTTGCCATTACCCAGCTCTGAACAAACCACTTACTCTCTCAAAAGCTTAGTTTTCCTTGCAAATAAGAAATTAAAGAATAAGGAAATCTTAGTTGAAAAGAAAAAAAGTAGACAAACATCGCCGTTATGGGCTGAATTGTGTACTCCCAAATTCATATGTTGAAGTCCTAACCTCCAGCACCTCAGAATGTGACTGTATTTGGAAATAGGGCAGTTAGAGAGATAATTAAGGTAAAACGAGGTCAAATGGATGGACCATAATCCGATATGACTGTTGTCATATGACTCTCATATGAAGAGGAGACTAGGACAAAGACAAGTGAGACCATGTGAGGATACAGTGAAAAGGAGGCCACCTGCAAGCCAAGGAAAGAGGCTTCAGAAGAAATCAAATTTGCTGATACCTTGATCTTGGACTTCTACCCTCCAGAACCGTGAGAAAATAAATTTCTGTTGTTTAAATTACTCAGTCTGTGGTATTTTGTTATGGCAGACCTAGCAAACGAATACAATTGGCATTTCAATACAACCAAAGCAGTGATTCACATAAGGTGAAATAACTAATAGCTAAAACCAGGTTTCCTAATCCAGTGCCGTTTGGCAAGAGAACTAGTAAATGCTACTTAGTAACCTAACATGAAAAGAAAGATATATAGCTTATATAATGGAAAAATGATTAGTGCAAGGGAAAAGCATTCACAGAAGTTTAGGAAATCATTAGAAACAACTAAAATATATGAAATTATGGGAATAGTTAAAAAACAAGAGCTGTCAGTGTCCATTATGCCAGGCTCCTTACTATTTATATATTATCACTAATTCTCACAATCATCCAACAAAGAGATGTTATACCCAAATTAAAGTTAAAAATAAATTAGCGGGGGCCGGCCCTGTGGCTTAGCGGTTAAGTGTGTGCACTCTGCTACTGGCGGCCTGGGTCTGGATCCCAGGCGCGCACCGACACACTGCGTGTCCGGCCATGCTGAGGTGGCGTCCCACATACAGCAACTAGAAGGATGTGCAACTATGACATACAACTATCTACTGGGGCTTTGGGGAGAAAAAGGGAAAAAAAGTAGGAGGATTGGCAATAGATGTTAGCTCAGGGCTGGTCTTCCTTAGCAAAAAAAATGAGGAGGATTGGCATGGACGCTAGTTAGCTCAGGGCTGATCTTCCTCACACATGCACACACAAACAATAATAATAATAAAGAAATAAACTGTTCCTTTAAATAAATAAATAAATAAATAAATTAGGGGGCCAAGCCGGTGGTGTAGTGGTTAAGTTCATGTGCTCTGCTTTGGCAGCCCGGGTTTCGCAGGTTCGGATTCTGGGCACTGACCTATGCACCGCTTATCAAGCCATGCTGTGGCAGGCATCCCACATATAAAGTAGAGGAAGATGGGCACAGATGTTAGCTCAGGGCCAATCTTCCTCAGCAAAAAAGAGGAAGATTGGCAACAGACGTTAGCTCAGGGCTAATCTTCCTCAGGAAAAAAAAAATTAATTAATTAATTAATTAAAAACTCAGATAAATTAGAAGGCTTTTGCCAAAGCCACAAAGCTGGTTACATAGTAGACACATGTTTTGGAACCAGATTAGTCTAATGCAATCTTGTGCTCTAAAACATTAATCAGTTTTCACACATCTCAAGTGAATAGTGACATAGTAATACAAACTAAAGATTATGTGGACATAAGTGCCCATCAAGGGACGAATGGATAAAGAAGATGTGGTATATATACACAATGGAATACTACTCAGCCATAAGAAACGATGAAATCCAGCCATTTGTGACAACATGGATGGACATTGAGGGTATTATGCAAAGTGAAATAAGTCAGAGGGAGAAGGTCAAATACCTTATGATTTCCCTCATTAAGTAGTAGATAACAACAACAACAAATAAACACATAGAGACATAGATTGGATTGGTGGTTACCAGAGGGGAAGGGGGGAGGGAGGACGGCGAAAGGGTTAATTCGGCACAAGTGTGTGGTGATGGGTTGTAAATAGTATTTGGGTGGTGAACATGATGTAATCTACGCAGAAATACAATATAATGATGTACACCTGAAATTTATACAATGTTATAAACCAATGTTACTGCAATAAAAAATTAAAAAAAATAAATAAATAAAATAAAGATTATGTGGCCATTTTAATGAATGATTAAGAAAACTCAAAGGTTGATTGACAGCCTATTGATTTAAATTTTTCTTCTTTCTCTGTTCTTATGTTCTAGTTTTTCTTTAATGAGCACATTTAGGCTAAAAACAAACAGAAAAACTGTTAAAAAATAAAAAGCATTGAAGTAAGCCAAAGACTGGAAAACAAGCTGGCCCTTTTTTCAACATGAATGAGGTATGCTTCTGCTATCTAAAAAGGTAAACAGGGAACCTTTTCAGGTCTCCTTAGGGACCCAGAATTTAAACATGAAACTATGAAACTATGGTTTCAGATTATATTCTATTTTTGAGTGAAGATATTTGCTAACTTACCTTATGGCTTCTGAATCGATGTGCACAGGTGCAATTCTTTCCAACAGAAATTTGACCATCTCTAGAAAAGGATTTGTTGGCTGCTTAGGATTTGCAAGTTTCCGAGCTATTTCTCTCTATAGAAAGGAAAGATTTTTATCATAATTATAATTCATTTCACGTTTTTCAAAATAAAAATGACTGTAGGTATCAAAACCATTTAAAGATTCAAAACCAGCAGAAGTAAAAAAAAGTTTTTCTGCTTTAGACCCTGACTAAAATTACACACTCATTAGGCAATCAATGCAAAATCCGGACTGTGGAGAACAGAAAGGGATTGATGTGGTGTGATTTATGCCTTTTGTCTCATATTTCTCCCATGAACTTATTGTTTAGAAAACAATCTTCTTTAATTCTCTACTTTTGAAAAAATTAGACAAAACAATTATACTTTCACAGGTATGCTTTACTGGTTTATTTCATAATTTGACAGAATATTGTGTTTTACTTCAGTTAACAATTTGTTTTTTTTAAAGAAGGTGAGATTCTTAAGTGTATAAATTTTTCTAAGGTTTTTCAGCTCTGGAAGAACACAGTTGAGTTCAAAGATGGTGGCCCTACATCCAATACCTATTACAAACAAAAGACATTATTGCTGGAAGTTTCTAAAGAATATAGGGACTTAATGATTACAGAGACTGATTCCACCAAAGACAAGGTTAAATTTAAAATGTGCGAGGCACTGGGGAAAAATTTTTACTTTAATAACAAGGCTTTTAATTGAATAGCTCTGATGAGTACCTGTAAATTTTAGCTGAGAAGATAATGCACGTTAAAAGTGCTTTCCAAACTATAAAGCAATAACAAATCACAGTCATTCTACTTATAAGCTTCTTCATAAAAAATAACATTTTAGTGACATATGTTCAGGAGCACAAAGGAGAAAGGAAAATAATTTCTATTGTAGTTTCAGTGACATCTTGACAAATTATAAAGGTCATATTAAATTAGATACCATCCCTATTTGTTATTACAGTGTGAGTCCAAAGGACTGAGACTCTAAAGAAAACTTATTAGTCATTAGGAGATGCCTGATTTATTTTGCAAGCTGTAAGGAACTGAGTAAAATTTCAGCATTTAAGAAAATAAAAATATTCTAGTCAGCACTTAGTCCTTAAATACTTTGCTCCAAGCCACAGATACACATTTTAAATCTGAATTTAAATACTAAACTCTCTTTTGAAATCAAACTTATTTTGTGCAGGTCTCGCAAAAAGGAGATATTTTTCCCCCCTAGTATAAAATTTAGTTGTTTTAACCTAAGACAAAGTCAGTGATCGTCTAACACCAAACATGCCTACTGGAAAATTGTTAGGCAAACTAGATAGTCAGTACTTTGGAAAAGGTTACTAAAAAATAGAAAAACTAGGCATTAGAAGACAGTTATGGTATTACATATAAGCATAGAAAAAATAAAAAGGGAAATGCTAAAGGGAAAAAGAATAATTCAGTTACTTAAACACAGTAAAAGCACCCCATAAAATATACCTATGTATATAATCAATAATACTAGACAGTTTTTAAAACCTGACATTTTTATATTCCCACATAACGACCTTACATTTACATAATCCCTCACAATGATATTTTATATATGTAATATTTAGGTAATTCCTATGTCATAACAATTAGTTAAAAATATTACATGTGTGATAATCTTAAGTGATACCAGGGATAAGCAGCAAGCCAAATTAGTTTGTGGCAGGTAAGTAGCAACGAATAAACAGTTTCTCTTCCTTCTTTATACATTTAAGGAAAAAAAAAGGTACGCACATATACTCCCAATACACAAACAGAAACACCTAAGACCAATAAGAAGTTTTATAACTGAAAAGTAGTTGAGAAAGCTTCAAACAGAAGTAATCATTTTTAATTCTTTTAGGAAATGACCACAGAAAGAGTAAAGAAAATTAATTCTTTCTGTATCCCTAACAAGTTTAGAAATTTGTGATCAAATCTATGCTATCATTGCAGATGGATACTACTACTAATACATATTTACTAGTTATATAAGTTGTTTAGTATACTAAGCACCCTTAAGGAATATCAAAGAAATAAGGAAATAGTCCCTATTCTCAACAAGCTTATATTTTATTAATCCCGTTATAAAAAAGCTTAAAAAAATGCTGCATCTCTATATCCCCTTTCTTCTTCATACATTTTTCCTTTCTCATTTTGACAATAAAAAACATGTATTTGTTTAAAAAAAAGTATTCTTCAATGTACACAGTATTCCCACTGCTAGACTTTGTTTTCCTAGCTAATCAAAATTACTCCTACTGGGATTTAATATTATCAATATATTTTCACAACTGGAATCAGTAAACTAGATAAAGCAATTTCTCAAAAGAAGCAATTTCCAAAGGTTTAACTTTCATGTTACAGTGACCTATTCTTTTGGGTTCTTGGACCCAATTCCAATGTGGAGGGGGTTTCCCCCACCAACAAGCAATTCTCCGGATGACAGTAGGGTGTCCTACCATTCAATTCAATTCCGACCCGATCAGATCCCACAGGTTAAGGGTTCAGTCCTATGGGGCTGCCCTGCCTATAAACTTCAGACACCAGTCGCAAGCCCAGATTATCATCCACGCTTCTAACCGACCGCCTATAGATGGGGGTTCCCAGGACCTCCTCCTTGGACTACAGACTCCAGTCACAGTCCAGGTTGTTACCTGTACTTCTGACCAACTGGTTATAAATTAGAGGTTCCCACGACTCTCTTCCCTTCCTTGGGTTCGATGAATTTGCTAGAGCAGCTCACAGAAGTCAGAGAAATATTTTACTTACTAGACCACTGGTTTATTACAAAAGGGTATAACTCAGGAACAGTCAGATGATAGAGATGCATAGGGCAAGGTATGGGGAAAGGATGCAGAGTTTCCACGCCCTCTACAAGCTTGCCACTCTCCCCAAATCTCCATGTGTTCACCAACTCAGAAGCTCTCCAAACTCTGTCCTTTTTGGGGTTTTATGGAGGCTTCATGACATAGGCATGATTGATTAAATCAATGGTCACTGGTGACTGGACTCAATCTCCAGCCCCTTTCCCCTCCCTGGAGGTCTAATCACAAGGCTAGTTCCCCTGGCAACCAGCCCCCAACCTTAGGTGAGTTCTAAAAATCACCTCGTTAGCACAACAAAAGACACTTTCATTGCTTTCATCATTAGGAACTTCCAAAGGCTTTAGGAGCTCTGTGCCAGAAACAGGGATGAAGACCAAATACATATTTCTTATTGTACATCACAATATCACACCTGTGTATCAATTCTCATTAAACTATAGAAAAAGTTTCACTGAAAGAAATTAGGAAGCATTCTATGATTGTTACTAAATAGTGCAAGTTAGCATCTCTCTCTCCTTTCGATCTTTTTCTCTACCTCCTTCAGGAGATACAACTGTGCTAATATACACCAACCAGGCCTGAATCTCAGAATTCTAAACGTAACTGTTGAGAGGCCACACGTTGTTATCTTCTCCTATCACTAAATCATCTCCTCTGATATCCAGTCACCCAAACTAGAAATACAGCAGTCATGCTTGAATCGTGCTCTAACTCCTACTCATTCTTTAAGATTTAACTCACAGGGCTAGCCTGGTGGTGTAATGGTTAAGTGCATGCACTCAGCTGTGACGGCCCAGGGTTTGAATCCCTGGGCGCGCACCGACACACCGCTTGTCAAGCCATGCTGTGGCGGCGTCCCATATAAAGTAGAGGAAGACGGGCACAAAATGTTAGCCCAGAGCCAGTCTTCCTCAGCAAAAAGAGGAGGATTGGCAACAGATGTTAGCTCAGGGCTAATCTTCCTCACAAAAAAAAAAAAAAAGAAAAAGATTTAACTCAGGAATCACTTAACTCTAGAACAAGCCACTCCCATTTCCACCCCTGCCTGGGATGGGTGCTATTCCTTTATGTTACCAACGCCTAAGTATTCTATGATTTAGAATACTTAAAACACTATTTTCTACTGAAATATTTGCCTGTATCTGTCACCTAAACTGTAATCTTGGTGCGAGACCATGTATAATACAGTTTACTAAATTATGCAAATTATAACAGTGTAGTTTGATCAAGAGACAAAATAAAATTTGGACTTCTAAAGATACAAGGCATATCTGGATAATCCTAGAGGGAAGGGTTTTTTAAAGTGTGGTCCATGAACTACTCATAACAGTATCACTCTGAGACTTTGTTAAAAGATGGAGATTCATCATCCCACACCAGACCTATTTTAAGAATTTCTAGTGTTTATCATGTATACGTAAAACTGTAAGAATTACCATTTATTTATATCTTATAGGGTAGTGCAGGGGACCCTGCGTTAAGTCAAACATAAAATTTCATTCTATTTTTTTTTATTTGAGGTAACATTGGTTTATACCATTATATAAATTTCAGGTGTACATCATTATATTTTGATTTCTGTGTAGACTGCATCATGTTCACCACCCAAAGACTAAATATTATCCATCACCGTACACATGTGCCCTGTCACCCCTTTTGCCCTCCTCTCTGCCCCACTTCTCCTCTGGTAACCACTAGTCTCTGTGTCTATGTGTGTGTTTGTTCATTGTTGTATTTATCTTCTACTTATGAATGAGATCATATGGTAGGTATCTGACTTTCTCCATCTGACTTAGCATAATACTCTCAAGGTCCATCCATGTTGTCACAAATGGCAAGATTTCATCTTTTTTTAAAGCTGAGTAGTATTCCATTGTGTATATATACCACACCTTCTTTATCCATTCATCCATTCACGGGCACTGAGGTTGTTTCCAAGTCTTGGCTATTGTGAATAATGATGCAGTGAACACAAGGGTACATATATCTTTACACATTTGTGTTTTCGTGTTCTTTGGATAAATACCCAGCAGTGGAATAGCCGGATCATACGTGGTAGTTCTAAATTTTTTGAGGCATCTCTATACTGTTTTCCATAGTGGCTTACCAGTTTACATTCCAGCCAGCAGTATATAAAGTTCCCTTTTCTCTGCATCTTCTCTAACACTTTTTATTTCTTGTCTTGTTATTTATAGCCATTTGGATGGGCATGAGGTGGTATCTCATTGTAGTTTTGATTTGCATTTCCCTAGTAATTAGTGATGTTGAACATCTTTTCACGTGCCTGTTGGTCATCTGTCTATCTTTGGAAAAATGTCCAGATCTTTTGCCCATTTTTTAATTGGGTTGTTTTTTTGTTGTTGAAATGTATGAGTTCTTCATATATTTTGAATATTAACCCCTTGCCAGATATATGGTTTGCAAGTATCTTCTCCCAAGTGTTAGGCTGTCTTTTCGTTTTGTTGATGGTTTCCTTTGCTGTGCAGAAGCTTTTTAGTTTGATGTAGTCCCACTTATTTATTTTTTCTTGTTTCCCTTGCCTCGTGAGATACGGTATTCAAAAATATGCTGCTAAGACCAATGTCGAGGAGCGTAATGCCTATGTTTTCTTCTAGTTTTATGGTTTCAGGTCTTACATTCTTTAATCCATTTGGAGTTAATTTTTGTGTATGGTGTAAGATAATGGTCTACCTTCATTCTTTTGCACATGGCTGTCTAGTTTTCCCAACACAATTTACTGAAGAGACTTTCCTTTCTCCATTGTATGTTCTTGGCTCCCTTGTCAAAAATTAGTTGTCCATAGACGTGTGGGTTTATTTCTGGGCTCTTGATTCTGTTTCATTGATCTGTGTCTCTTTTTGTGCCAGTACCATGCTGTTTTGATTAGTATAGCTTTGTAGTATATTTTGAAATTAGGGAGTGTGATACCTCCAGCTTTATTCTTTTTTCTCAGGATCTCTTTGGCTACTGAAGGTCTTTCGTTGTTCCACATAAACTTTAGGATTCTTTGTTCTATTTCTGTGAAAAATGTCATTGGAACTTTGGTAGAGATTGCATTGAATCTGTAGATTGCTTTAGGAAGTATGGACATTTCAACTATCTTAATTCTTCCAATCCAAGAGCAAGGAATATCTTTCCATTTCTTTGTCTTCTTCGATTTCTTACAACAATGTTTTATAGTTTTCAGTGTACAGGTCTTTCAACTCTTTAGTTAAATTTATTCCTAGGTATTTTATTCTTTTTATTGTGATTATAAATAGGACTGTATTCTTAATTTCTCTTTCTGCTACTTCGTTAGTATATACAAATGCAACTGATTTTTCTATGTTGATTTTATATCCCGCAACTTTACTGTATTCATTTACTATTTCTAATAGTTTTTTGGTGGATTCTTTAGGATTTCCTATACATAAAATCATGTCATCTGCAAATAGTGATAGTTTTACTTTTTCCTTTCCAATCTGGATTCCTTTTATTTCTTTTTCTTGCCTGATTGCTCTGGCTAGGCCTTCCAATACTATGTTAAATAAGAGTGGTGAAAGTGGGTATCCTTATCTGGTTCCTGTTCTTAAAGGGACAGCTTTCAGTTTTTCACTGTTGGGTATGATATTAGCTGTGGGTCTGTCATATATGGCCTTTACTATGTTGAGGTACTTTCCTTCTATACCCATTTTACTCAGAGGTTTTATCATAAATGGATGCTGTATGTTGTCAAATGCTTTCTCTGCATCTATTAAGATGATCATGTGATTTTTATTCTTCATTTTGTTAATGTGGTGTATCACACTGATTGATCTGTAGATGCTGAACCATCCCTGCATCCTTGGAATAAATTCCACTTGATCACGGTGTATGATCTTTTCAATATATTGTTGTATTCAATTTGCTAGTATTTCGTTGAGGATTTTTGCATCTATGTTTATCAGTGATAATGGCCTGTAATTTTTTGTGTGTTGTTTATCTTATTCTTTTAACAATCCTATGAGATATTAATACTTATAGATGAAGAAAATGAAGCTCAGAAATATTGAGTAACTTACTAAAAGTCACACTGGTAGTAAATGGTATAGATGAAATTCAAACCTAGGACTGCCTCATATGCTGAATTAATAAGCTTCCTGGAAAATCTTAAAATTTGGGAACCATGGTCACAGGAAGGCGCTAGAGCATAAAAGAGCTAGCAGAGCTGAAGCTATGGCAAATATGTGGTCCTTCTCTAGAACTAAGGTGTGGAAACTCAAAACCTGAAGTCCAAAGACAAAAGCAAATCTATATAGCACATATTTCAATACCAATGGAATGAAAGCTACAGAGAATGATAGAAATTAAATTTTATGTTTGTATATTTCTTCTTTACTCTTCTACTTCAGAATGAAACTACCAGGAAAAAAGGAATGTGTATATTAGAGGACATATGTAACTAATATCAGTATCCTTTTGGGAGAAGGACAAATGATACAGATATTCTGGAAAACAGCAAAAACTATTCTAACAGTGGTTGTTTTCTTGAGTGTTTAAAGGGTATTATAAGTCCTACTTTACACACGAGAACATATAGATAATTTAATGTGCTCAGAATACACAATGCTAATGTAAGACCTAGAAGAGAAATTACTGTAAAACCATTCACCAAAGAAAATTAACCAAGAAATGTGAAGAGTAGCAATTTTTTCTTCTGGAATAGAGTTCTATTAGTTATTTTGTGGCCCATAACTCAACTATCCTCAGAATAATCTCTCCTCCAAAAAGGTATCATTACTATGCTCTTATCAGTGCTAGTGTAGTCCTCATCTCTATTTTCCTGGTTCCTAAAATCAGGAGTACTGATTTCGCTGCACTGCATGGCTGTAGTATTCTTCCTGAGAATTGTGGTTACAAACATCTGTTTTGCATATACTTTTTGGATTTGGAAACTCTTAAATATTTCTGGTCTGACAAATAGTAGGGTTCATGTTACTGTCACTTTTTAAAACTCAGGCTCAATTCCTGTTTTCTCTCAGACCAAAAATACCACTTGATTGTTCTTTCTTAAGGTCCATATTTCTCGAGCAGTTCTCAGTTTGTACTGGTTTTTCTTGTGAACAATGATGGAATGTATAGAAAGAACACTATCATGAGTCTATGAGATCTAGACTCTACCTATACCTCAGCCACTATAATCAGCTTTGAAACACTGGATAAGAAACTTCACCTCATTAAAATTCGATGTTCTTATCTGTAAAATGAAGTGGTTAAACCAAGTATCTCTAAGGTATTTCTAAGCTATTTCATTCTATGATCCAATCATATTAGTAGATGTCCCATAGGACACAATACTCTGGAACACGAATTCTAAATGCCAAAGAAGTAAATGAAACCTTTAAATGTTCTCAGTAAACCACCCAGCTCAGATGTGCAAAGGTTGAGGTAGTCTGGGCACTTGGCACATCCACATCCCTAGGCCCAATAGAAGAGTCCACTGCTCTCTTCTCTAAATTGGCTCCTCCCCATTTCTTTCTAATTACTGGTCTTTTTTAGATCCACTTAGAGACCCTATGTACCTAGACTAAATAAAAAATACCTACTCCACGCTCCCAGACCATTTTGTACATATATCTCTTATAGTCCTTATCCCTTATCACATATTTAAATAATTATCCCATTGTAATTCTTTCTAGAACAAAGTTAGACATAAATATCTGAAACAATCTTCTTTTTCTTATTTACCTCTATAAGCCTGGTCCCAAGCATAGTGTTTGTCATATATGTGTAATACCACAGAAATACAATTTACTTGAATCCTAAAGAGTAGTGCAGGGCCATCTATTAGGAAATATATATATATATAATCTTCTAACAACCTTATAAGGTTGATAGTATTTATAGACGATAAAAACAAAGCTCAAAAATTGAACAACTTACTAAAGGTCACATTGGTAGTAAATGGTATAGCTGAAATTCAAACATACAACTGTCTCATAAAATGCTGAATAAATGAATGGATGAAGTTTTCTTTCCTGATATTTTCAATGATACTGGTTTTCTATAAAATAGTCCAAGAATAGAATGAAGACAAAAGCCTAAATAAGAATGACCTTATCTGTAAATGCATATATGGCAATGTAACTATTGCTGATGTACTGACAAGCGTTATTTCCATGCTAATACACGGGAGAAGAAAATGTATGCACAGACAAGCATTTAGAAAATTCTTATTTACTTACCGAATGTCTACAAATACAAAGCATTTTACCTTGCTCAATTCCTAGAACCAATCTCCCCAGCTTAGCTTGCTAGTGTTTTTCCTGAAATCTGGCTGAAGAGTGCTAAGTAAAGAGTACTAAGTTGATCACACATATACTCCTAGGTAATTCAGAGCTCATGACACTGTTAAACTCACACAAATAAAATAATCTTATGTAAAGCAGGCTTTAATGAAATATAAATTTCTATAAGCAAGGTAGAAGAACAAATGTACAAGTATACTTTACTAACCACACAAACATCTGCCTGTTTGCACGAACAGGTTGGGCTGATTAGTAACTCCAATTGAGACCGTAGTTTCTCATCATCACCGAGAACCTGGTTAAATTTCTTCACAAAATCTTGTGCTTTCCCAGGGTCAGGCAAATTCTCTATGAAATTAAAAGAGAACCAATATTACAAAAGAAAAACTACTCTACTAAACTAAAAGCAAGCTGTCTTAAAACTAATGCTGAGCCATCAAAAGACAATCAGCCTAACTGGTTCTTAGAAATAAGATTATTAAGAAAAGAATTATTTTCTTAGTAGTAAATTGATAGTCCCATTGGGTACATTATTTGTCTGTTTTGATGTTTATTATATATCTACGAAGTGAATAAACATACTCACTTGCTATGGTCATCAGTTTTCCAAACATGGCAGAACAGTTAGCCTCTGACTGAAATTTAAAACAGAAACAAAAGAAGTCATATGTGCTAACAAATTTCTCTAAGAAAATCTATACTCAGTATAGTACCTTTTTTAAAGTAAAAAAAAAGAAACTCATCACAATCTACCCACTAGAAAATGGCCTACCCTAAGTTGATAAAGAAATGGGGACTAGCAACAACTATTAAGTTAGGACAAATAGAAGGAAAGGAGATGTCAGCAAGAAGGTATTCTAAAATTAAAAAAGAGCACATAACTTTCATAGGGAAATTATCTTGCCAGAAGATTGAAGAGAAGATAACTGAAACAATTATCCTATCAAAATTACTGTGAAACCCTACAACAAAGAAAACTAACTAAAAATGTGAGAAGTAAAAAAATTTTCTTTCTGAATAAGAGTTCTATTAGCTATTTTGTGATCTATTACTTAAATACCCTCAGAATATTGCCTCCCCTCCCAAAAGTACTTCCCTTTCATCCATCACAATATTACTTTATTATTAAATTTGTGTGAAATTTGAGTAATTTGCATCAGAAATTGGTAAACTGTGGGCCCATGGACCATTTGTTTTTGTTCAAGTTTTGCTGGAACACAGTCATGCCCATTCATTTACGTACTGTCTACGACTGCTTCTCCACTTCAAAGGCAGAGCTGAACAGTTCACCAGAGACTGTATGGCTAGCAAAGCCTAAATTTTTACTATCTGGTCACCTACAAAAAAGTTTGCCAACCCTTGCTTTAGCATCCATGGGGTCCTTGAGGGGTCTCTTGTCTATGGTTCCCTGATTAAGAATACCTATTCTAATAAATACATTTAGAAGTATATTAAGAGATTAAGTTTCTTTCTCCCACCTTCCAGAAAATGCTGGGCAGAATTTCTTTGTTAATTGGACTTGGGTATATTTATAGGATTTGATACTGACTCTACACTGAAAGACCAAAAATCACAGAGTAAAAAAAATTATGAATTCTAATACAATTTTATCTTGAGGTTTAATTCTAATTATTTGAAAATTGATAAACTCTGAATAAATTCTTAGTGTCTAAATACTTGATAAACTAGAAAACACCATTTCTTTGCTTGTGCTGGAAAATAAGATTTTGTTATATTCATTTGAAGTGGAAATTTAGCTTGGATAACTACAGAAATTATGTTTAACTGACATTTAGAAAATAAAATACGTGAGATACTTTTTGCCTGTTTTACCATATATAACTACAGAAAAATTGAACTATGACTACCACAAACTATGAATTTAAACAAATCATGAACCTACTGTAGGCTGCTTGTGCAAATCCAATAGTTCTCGTACATGACTTCTAAGCATGTTCTGACACTTCCACATTTCATTGAGAGCTCTGTAAATAGTTATAAATATGAAGAAAATACATAATATAACAATACTGGTATTCAACTCAACTACTGTTATTGTTGCATGATGTAACACACCATTCTTCTACATCTACCTAAAATTTTAAGCACCAGAAAATTTATTTATTAGGATTATGATAGTTTAGTTTAAAATGGTAAATGTAAGCCTTCTTGTAAGAGAAAATATTTGAGAAGTTTAGAAAGATGAATAGGATCTTGCCAGGTAAATGAAGGGATTGAAGGACATTCTAAGCAGAGGTAGCTAGAATGTTCTGGTACAAAAAAAGATAAAATGTCATCAAAGTGCATGGCACATATAGGAAACCGAAAAAAAATTATAGGCTTGGAGCACAGAGTGTGAGTACAGGAGTATCAGGAAGCTGGAACATACTACAGAAAAAGATCAGATCAAGAAGGCCTTTTTATGCCAGGCTAAGAGCGGACACATGAAGGACTGCAGACCATTTACAAAGATGAATTTCTTAGAAATGATGTAGATTCAAGACACCCAATTTAAATTGAGAGTGTTCATTCTAGACTCTTTTCTCTCCATGAAAGCAGATTTTCTTCTCTTACAAATCCAGTCCATAATTTCAGGTACCCAGAAGACCCCTGAGAAATGAGTCTATCTCTGAGTATTCTTTGCCAAATATTTTGAAATATAAACAGAGACCAAAACCTTAGGCCAGGGGCTTACTACATCACGTGTGCATTAGGAACCACTTGCAAATCTTTTTAAAAACGATGGCTCGGGGCCAGCCGGGTGGCGCAAGCAGTTAAGTTCGCATGCTCCGCTGTGGCGGCCCGGGGTTCACCGGTTCGGATCCCGGGCGCGCACCGACGCACTGCTTGTCGAGCCATGCTGTGGCGGTGTCCCATATAAAGTGGAGGAAGATGGACACGGATGTTAGCCCAGGGCCAGTCTTCCTCAGCAAAAAGAGGAGGATTGGCAGGTGTTAGCTCAGGGCCGATCTTCCTCACACACACACAAAAAAAAAGATGGCTAATGCCTCCTAATATAATACACCGAGGATACAATGTTACTTTTGGAATTTGTGCTGAAAATGCAAAACCTCAATCTAATAATGAGAAAACACTGGACAAACCCAAATTGAGTGAATATTCTACGAAATAATTGGTCTATGCAATATTCTTCCCCAAAAACATCAAAGTCATAAAAGACAAAGACAGACTGAGGAATGGTTCCAAATTAAAAGATACTACAGTCATGACAACTAAAGATGCAATGTGTAATCCTAGAAAGGGAAAAAAAATATCCATAAAGGATATTACTTGGACAACTGAGGAAATGTGAATATACATCAAGTTAGACAATAATATTGTATCAATGTTAAATCTCTTGATTTTGATAAGGGTACTCTGGTTATATACGAGAATATCCTTGTTCTTAGGGAATAGACACAAGTATTTAGTGGTAAAGAAATCCAGTGTTTGCAAATTACTCTCAAATGGTTCAGAAGAAAATATGTATATAAAGAAAAAGCATGTGCAAATGGCAAATGATAAAAGCAAATGGTCCAAAATGATGAATCTGGGTAAAGCAGATATCACAATGCTTTGTACTATTCCTGTAACTTTTCTGCGAGTTTGAAATTATATGAAAATTAAAGGTTTTATATATATATATATATATATACACACTCACATACACACATATATAATAGCTGAGGTTCTTATTCAGGAGAATCAGAATTCTCAATGACAGGCCTTCTTTTTAAAAAGCATTATATAAAAAGTGGAATGACTACACATCCTAGCATCTTGGGACAGTTAAAGTTCATGTCAGTTGTCCAAACAAAATTATTAATAATGCCTCCTTTCAGTAGCAAAAATATCCAGTTTGGACAATCAATCATGTGGTCATTTTACACAGAAGAGATTTGGATATGCTCTCCTGACGAAGAATCAGTACCTAGTTCTTAGGCTTAGTATAGTAAAGCTCCAATAGCGTAAGTTAGACCCCAGTCATCTTTTGTCATAGACAAAAGATAATTTTGACATGGGGACTTCTCTGAATCCCTGAAACCACGTTACTGACTCATTTGCCAAACATTCCTATGCAATAGGAATATTTTTGCTTTTAACTTACCTGAATTTATATCATAAAATTTTTCTTTATAAATATTTATCTGAGGTTCTTGATTCAACCAGAAGAAGCAACAACCCCATCAACAATTAGATAAGACGAAGTAATTTTATGAAATCTTCATGAAATACTCCAAACAGTCATTTAAAAAATAACTTACTTGACAGCATTGGGATCCAAACTAGCATATAAATAATACAAACATTTCATTCTCTCTTCTGTTTCCAAGTTGTGGGGGACAAGATACTGAGCAAAGATTTTCTCTACCAACAGTCTATGAAAGAGACAAAAAAAAAAAAAAAAAACACCAAATAACACAATTATTCTATTTTTTAGAAGCAATAGCCATTTTATAGCTTAACCATCTCATGCAAAGACACCACTATCAATGGTGATACCTGTGTGTGCAAATACAATGGAAAAGATCAGTATGTGATTAGTTCCTTTCCTTGGAAGTACAATTATTTTTAAATTTAGAGCTGCAGTTGCTATCTGTGGCTTTACTTTTTAATCTGTCAGTACGAAACATTTGTTCTAAAAGGGTTATATCTTACTCCTAAAGACAGGGTGCTAGGCTGTTCCACCTATTCTTCATCATCAGTCTGGAGCTATAGCAAATTATTTAACACTACATATAAAGCTATGATCTCAAGAATAGCTAATTCTCAAAAAAACATTAATTTCTTCTGATTACAGTTTTGCTCCTTTCCACATTATCATTTGGTAAAATCAGGGAGATCTTCCTTTATATTACTTCCTGAAAGTTTAGCTTTTCCTGTGCACATTTGATCTCTCTTCTTTCCACAGTCTAAATTCCTTACCAGTACTAGAATATCCTTCTTGCTAAGTTTATATTTATTATTCAGTATCACTGGAATAAGAAAATACAAGAGCTCTTCATTAATCAACGAAATACATATCCAGTGATGACCAAGTAGTCAGTCTAATTCAATAAAACATTGCAAAGTATTTTGCAAAAACAAAAATCATGACTATATAATCCAATATAGAATTATATGTAACACTCAGAAAATGAAAACATCATAAGTCCTCATCACAAGAAAAAAAAATTTGTAACCATCTATAGGGACGGATGTTAATTAGACTTACTGTGGTAATCATTTCACAACGTACACAAATATAGAATCATTATACTGTACACCTGAATCTAATACAACGTTATATCAGTCAATTGTACCTCAATACCTCAATTAAAGGAAAAAAACCAACAACAACACAATACCTCTATTGGTACTTATAGTGTTGCAAAAAGGAAAAATAATAACTAGCAGATATTGAACAGTGCTCTATTACCAGGCATTGGGCTGGGGGGCTTCACATTCATTATTTTATTTAATCCACATGACAATCCTGCAAGGTTGGTTTTATTATTACCCCTTTTCAGATAAAAGCAAGCTACAGAGAAGTTAAGAGGCAGAGGGAACATCTGGTCTCTGGTCTGACTTCAAAGCCCATGCCTATTTCACTATTGTTATGCTACCTTACAATCTTGGCTAGAGTCTTATTCAAACATAGTTTATATAAATATGCAGAAAGTGATTTCTAAACTTAGAAATAAATCATTGTTAAAAAATAAGTAAATTATTTTAAAAAAATTAAAAGCACTTTTATATTCAATCACAGTCTACCAACATATTAGACTCACTTGTCATCGATGCTATTCTGATAATAAATATGCAATAGTTTGTCCTTTATCCAGCTGACTTTCTCTGCAGCTTCCTTTCCTGCTTCACCATGAAGACAGTATTTCTTATAAAGCTGAGCCAGACCCATCATAGCTTCTTTTCTTACTCGCCACTATAAAGTATAAAGTTTATTGGATGAGTTAGATACCAAACTTTAGTATACTAATCTGTAAAAATTGCCATTTCTTCATTAGGTTGTACAATCAGACTTGTGTATAATATAAACTGGCACAATAATTCATTTTCATAAGAGGTAGACATATTGCTTTACCAACAATTTAGTGTAGGTTGCTATGTAGAAATCAGATTACTTTAGAAACTATCCAATGCAAATACTGCTAAATCATCTACCAATGTTTTTATTTCCCTCAAAGCCAAGCAACAGTAAATCTTACAGGAGATTTCATTAGATTCTGTCTAAAAAAATTTTGGCCAAGTTTTAGAAGCGACTAAGGAGTAAAAGAGAAAGTGTATAATTTACTCTACAAACAAAAGCCCTATCATCTAGAATGTTTTATTCTAGTCACATCCTTTTTGATGTTAATTCAGAATAAGAAGAGCAAAATTTAGTACCAAGATCCTAGAATTACAAAGTTGGAAAGCACCTTAGTGATCATCTTAAGTGAATTTCCTTGCTTTGTAGATTAAAAGGGCAAATGATTTACCTAGCCACATCCTAGTTAGTGGAAGACTCTTTGGGACTTCTAGAGATTGGGATGGTTTACTAGGAGGAAAGAATGGTGTAGGAGGAGGGTGAACAGAAAAGGAGACTAAAAACCTAGAGTTAGAACCATGGTCATAAGATGTAATAAAAACAATAACAAAGAAAGATATTTGTCTCAATAACAAACCAGAGCATACTATCTTTGGTTTATTTAAATTAATACTTTCCTACAAATCTTTTGCATAATTTTCTCATTTTTAGGCTATTTAGTGGACAGAATGAAACTCTGCTCCCCATACAACAGGTAGCAGATGTCATCTGACATTTCTTACATGAAAACAAAGAATGTTTGCAATCTAAGAAATCTAAGATTAAGTCCTTTCCCTAGATTTTACAGAGGAGAAAACAAATTTCAGACAGGCTACAGCCAAGGTCATCTAATTTATTACACCAAAATCCAGGTCTTAAAACATGTAGTAGATGCTATTATGACCATATCACAGTTCAGGAAGATTCACTTATTCAATTCTTTCTGAAACTATATACAAACACTGACAGAAGGAGGAGTGAAACGTACCTAAAAGGCGGAAATCACACAAGTGGCAATACCTTAAATCAAGTGTGTACATCGGGGGGAGTTACCAACTAACCACTAAGAGAGTGTCATTTCATTTAAATTAAAGTTGAGGGGAAAAAAGTCTTCAAAGTTAGAATTACTGACACAGTTGAACAAGTTAAATACTGTCTGCTTTACATATCTGCTACCTATTTAAAAAGAACTTAAAGACTACCTCTTAATATATTTCAAAACCAAAAAATATCACTTTTCTACTCTGAAATTATCGATAAACTACATTGGTTTCAGGAAGACAGCAGGTTTTCAACTATGCCTCAAATAAAACAGCACACTGCAAAGGCAACCTTTGCGAAAAATGTTACTAAGTAGCATGTCTAATCAGGCTGCTTTGCATGTCTGTCTCTAGCTTATGGTTGACACTATTCTTTAGCAACTGCTATTGCTGTCCTTCCTACTACTTTTCCTTATCAACTCACGTTTTTAACTGCATAAGACTGTCACTTTTGAAAATGCTAACTATAAGAGATAAATATAGGTGATCAATCACTATTCTTTTGAAATTCATCATGTAACTGAAAAGATAAAATAAAACTTTAATTTAGCTGTTCCTTTTATAAAGGTAAGCTAGAAGACAAAGCCACACCTAAGATCTGAAAAGCTATAGAATCCAATGTATTCATTTGTGAAGATAATTAAAAGATACGCAGGAAACATACAAATTATTAGCTCTTTATTTGGTATTGTATTAACTTGACTTTCACACAGAAAAGCTTTAAATATAATAGAAAATAATTTCTATTGAATTCAGCAAACATTTTAAACACAGTAAATAACAAAAGAATAAAATTCCTCAGATTTTACCCGTTTATCCAGTGTTCTTTCCCTTACAAAGCCAAGTAGCTGATCATTTACTAAGGCAAGGTCTCTTTTGGCAGCTGTTATTATAGTAACAATGACATCATGACGAATGGCTTCTTCTGGATCATGTGATCTAACTTTCAAATATTCTGTAACAAGAGAAAAAAAATTAAGCTAAATGTTAGCTATGATATTTATCATGCTCAGAATGACAGAAGAGACAAATGCTTTAAGCTTCTGTCCATATTAAAACAGTCTGTAAAATGTGGCATGAATTAAAATCATTTTATTTCTGAGGTGGCAATACCCTACTATATATAATCACAAAATAAACTAAACCATACTATTTATTACTGCATAGTCACATCTTAATAAATAAGGTATTTTACATGAACTATTCTGGAAAAGTCAAATCACAACACAGTATCTGATTTATACAGTTTAGAATTTAAATTAAAATACAAATTAAAAGACTTAAAAGAAAAATAGTGAAAATGCTTATAGTAAGTTCACTGATATATCTGCACATGACACAAAATACTGAATAACACTCTATGACCTCTAAAAAAATTCCTGAATAGTTATAATACAAACAAAATCAAAACAAAAAATGTTTATTTCCTCTACTTTGGTAAACAGCATTCTGATAAAAGCCATTTATTTGCTACTACCAAATAAGTAGGTTCAAATGCTCTACGTTCAAGTGAAGAATGAGAAATTCTAGTTTACTCCAGAAGATAATCACTTTCTTGCTTATTATTAGATATGTTACTATATTTATCACATAGGTATAATGATTTGTGCCCAAACCCAATGTCATAAGGAAGGGTTTACTTCCTATGATTTTCAAACAATTCCAAAGGATTACAATATGAAGATTTCAAATGTAATTTTATTGTATAAACATGAAATCATTTACTAGTCCATGACTTGATAAAGACTTGATATAGTGCCAGAGTTAAAACCTATCCAGAAACTGAAGTTAAGGTCAAAGACTACATCTAAAATAGATTTGTGTGATTACTCGCATATTTGTAATAAATCAGCTAGCTTACCTGTGAGATCCTTTGCTAAATCTGGGTGATTCATTAAACAGTGACTGGCAAATTTCACACTTTCTAATCTCACAGGAACGTGAATGTCATTAAATCTACATAGAAAGAGATTGTTAAATATTAGTTGTAAGGCAAAATAATTATTTTCAAATAAGGTATATCTCACATTATGTAAATGCCTATAAACAACAACAGTTACTGATTAGAAAATGTATTGATTATTATTATGACAGTTAATACGTTCTGAAGGAAGAATATAAAGGAAAAAGATAATTTCACAAAAACATTTTGGAAAACAGAATTTGTTTACCATGCTAAAGCAAACAAAAACCAGTATAAAACACATCCTCCAACCCAAACTACCTAGTTTGTAAAGCCAAAAATTTAAGATCTTAAAATTATGCTATAAAACAAACAAAAAACAAATATTCAAAAATGCACAAAATCTACCTGAAAAAAATATACAAGAGGAAAATACTAGGGGGATTTGAGGTAGCAAATCACATGCAAGAGGCAGATCCAGAAGTTCAAAGATGAGTGTGTGAAATGCACGTGTCATACTGCCGCACAACAAAAAATTTCATATGGCCAGGACCAACTTGTATTAAAATGCTCTTTTAAAGGTCTGGTATACTGTAAGAATTCAGTAAATATGAAACACCACATGTAGATTCAAAACTGCATATAATAAGGATAAGCTGAGCAACACCCAAATTTAAAATTTATCATTGGACAATTTTAAAAACATTTATTAATTATAAAAATGTGATTTAAATAGCAGGAGATATTTTTATTTCTGAAGTAGTCTCATAAAACAACCAATTAAACTAAAGTTATTTAATAAATGTCTTAATGTCCATGGCCTCCTAGTTTCTTATCCAGAATCATATTTTAATAAAACCTTGCATTTAGGATTGATAATTTTTACTGCCAGAGAAAAATGAAAATGTTACCACTTATGATCAGGTAAATTACAAAGAATCAAAACACTTATTGCTAAATACCTAAGGAAAACAGTACAGTAAAACAGACTGGTAATACTTCTCTGTTCTATGAATCAGAGATTCATTATTAGAGACAGCAGTGAATGTAAAATTATGAATATAAGAAGCCTTTAATGATTGATTTAGTTTTTACAGTAACCCAGGTAAAATATGAACCTTGCATTTTTGCTTAAATGTTTTGCTGTAAATATTGATGTCAATCACAAGGACAGAATCACTCCTCTGTATACTGACAAGTACAGTTGCTTCATCCTCTCTATTCTAAATTCTTATAAATTCAAGTTTAATCATTCAAATAGTCAACCCTTATTCCTATTAAGACCTTCAAAATGGCCTGTTCTGAACAAGTAACTTAAAATATCATTATGTCAGTGTCAGAGATTTCTCAGATTTGTTACGTTCTCCAGAATACTAATACGTAGTGAAAATCGACTTTTCAATGTTTAAAGCAAAGAAACATGTAATGGAATTCAAGGTGGAATTTAATAAATTTCATCGATTTTTCAACCTTACCATCAAGTTGAATAGAATGCAATAATTCTAAGTTCTTGAGAAGGAATATTGAAAACTATTTGAGTGAAGAGCAATGATATTTTTAATTTCAAAATCATACAACAATACCAAAATAGTTCAAAACACATATCGTGTAATCAGATAAGCTACAGACCTAAAAGATAAGCACTAGTAAATGAATAAATTGCTGGACTGAAAAATGGCATGGATTGGACCATTATGTCTTCAGTCTCATGATTTATTTAAAAATCTTAAGACTTGGAATATTCTCAGATGTTGCCTACATTATTTTAGCACAAAAAAGATTAAAAAGTGTTATGTGGGTAAATAATAAGCTTTCTTCATAAAAACTCTGTCCTACAATTTATTCTCCAAGAAAGACAGCAACACAGATACTAAAAAAAAATATATATATATATATATATCAATTAAAGTTTGGATATGTGTGGTTTTAATCAAGTGGACCATACTTACTGGCCTCCAAAATATACAAGTTAGAATCCATAAGATTGTATGTTCTCTTACCGTCCAAGAAAACACTGCCAAAGAGGACGATTCTGTGTTGCCAAATCGGAATCTTTAGACCCAAACAATTTAGCTAAAAGTCGAACAACAGCTAGTCGCTCTTCTCCATCATTGCTCTAAGGGAAAAGAGAAAATAAATGAAGCCTGAGGTTTATTCATCAGATTACAGAAAACAACATGAAACATTCTCAAGAAGCTACAATTTCATATTTCTGCTTATAACGAGACCCTTAAAATATCATATGCTCTCATTCACTATGCAGAAATTGATTTGATTCCATGCTAGATCATCTGGTTCTTTGCTCTTATTTCACACCCTCCCAACTGCTAATTTATGCCTACTTCACTGCTTCTTTGCAATTTACACAGACATTGTAGAAATATAAAGATAATCATTCAATTCAAACATTCCCTAAGAGTCCGAGAAAAAAATCTTGTAAAGGGCAAGCTGCAAATAATTCCCGCTCTAGTAAGCTTTCTTTATAAGAAATCTTTCCTAAAATTTGAGCTCCAATATAAGCCCTCATCAATTAAGGTTTTGATATGTGAAGTTTTAATCAAGGATCCCCTACTGACTGAAGAACATGACACTGAAGAATGTCATGATTCAGGAAAACTCATTTTAATAGAAGAGCAAGAATTTTAAGAAGATCTAAAAGGTCAGGTGAACTGAACACTACAAAAAAACCAAACCTTAGTTTAAAGTTGTTTTTTGATAAAGGCCTCCTATTTTCTTATCTTGAATCAATATATGCTATGAAAATTCTGTTCCAGTTTCACTAGCAATGTCATGTCTTAATATAAATTAAGTTATTCCGAAACCATATGGCGTGTGAAACTTTTTTTCTTTGTTTTGGTGAGGAAGATTGTCCCTGAGCTAACATCTGTGCCAATTTTCCTCTATTTTGTATGTGGAACGCCACCACAGCATGCTTGATGAGCAGTGTGTAGGTCAGCACCTGGGATCTGAACCCGCAAACCCCAGGCAGCCAAAGTGGAGCATGCAAACTTAACCAGTACACCACTGGGCCAGCCCTGAAATTTTTAAAAAATCACATATTCACTAGGAAAATAAAGGCAGTAACTAAAAGTAATTGCTCATTTTTTGAAATGTTCAAATATAATGTATGTTTACAGCAATACCAGAAATGCAATAAACAAATATTCATGAGAAAAGACAAAGTTAAAAAAGACCATAAGATATATATAGTCTTTTCCTTATGGATGTCTTAACTCTTAGGAATAGAAGTTTTGTGGGTAAAATAGGCACACTTATCAAATAGATATAAAAATGAAAACTGTATCAAGCTTTAACACTTACAATTACAAAAATGATTTTCTTTGACAAAGTTTTTTTCAAGCAATGTGACAACATACAGATTAGAGCTACCTTTTAGTAAGTCTAGTTGACTAGCCAATGTGATTTATTTTTTTTAAAGAAAAATCAATCTATCCCTTAAATGTCAAACACAAGAATAAGTGGAAATTTTATTCTATTTTTAAGTGACTACTTTAGTAGCTTAGCAATTATTTCAAATGATGTGACATTTCACATCTATACAGTTAACTACTCAAATAAAACTAAGTGAAAACTTGCCCCTTGTCTTTTTAAAATACATTCCTTGAGTGAGACTGGGAAATGATTATAGTGATGGTCATTTTTTTTGGTGCAAAATCATTTGGTGTCTCTGATGTATAGCTGTATTATAAATCTATTCCAAAGTGAAAATTATCTCATTAAGACATTACGTAATACGTTGTTTGAATACAAATATATATATCTTAATAATTTTAAAAGTGGGTAAAATTTAGAAATTCTGCATTAACAATTTACCAGTGACTTTCTAAAAGAGATTCAAAAGCCTATCTAGTTTTCATTTCTCTTCAATTCCAGCTAGAAAAGGTCACTAACTCTATTATTGTTTCTAATTACAAAGTAATTGATTCAGAACAAGTCTCTGTAAAAATTTTCACTCCAACCAAATTAAGGCAATTACGGCTACTTTATAATGTTTTTAAATTTGGGGAATAAATGTAAATGTCAGTCTCTCTCTCTGCATGCCATGAAGGAAGTCTTAAATGTAAAAGGTGGCAAATTTCCTGATAATTATAACCAAGGCTGCTAGAGTACCCCTTAAATATATGAAAATACACTCTCTGGACCTATGCAGTGGATAGTGTGTACAGTTGCATGCAGTGGCCCAGTATAGAGTAAAATCAAACAAATAGTTATTTTGAAGCATTTTCTCAAACATTTTTACTGTCCTAAAGAGGACTGTAACCTAGGACTCTTCATTATGAAAAGCTGTAGCTATATGATTCAGAGCTATAACTACAGAAAATCACCACAGCCATAAAAACTTTCTAGGCTATCTACTTAACACATACTGGTGACTCAAAAAGAGGAACCCTAATTATATATAGATAGTACCTAAACTACTCCGAATCTCAGTTTCTTCATTTGTGATGAGAAAAGTTAACACTGGTATAGGTTAGGGTTGCAGTCAGAAGCAAATACAAACACAGGTGATGGCACTTGTTTTAAGACAATAAAATATTCCATTATCACTATTATTTAGACACAGTATTAGTTCAGTATAAAGTTACAAAAAGGTATGAATTTATCTAAGAACACAGAAAAACATAAAAATCAATGGCCTTGTGTCATATATATTGTACTTAAAGAGACTACATAGAAATAACATTAACTGATTATGGTGTTAATTTTTTTTTAAAAAGAAGAAATCTATGAAAAAAATTGTTGTTCAGGTACCTTTAAAGTATGCCTATGAAATCAAATTGTATCAACGAAGAAGAGAAGGTATAAAATAAAGGAGTAATTGGGGACTGTGGTAAACTGAAAAACTCATAACCCATTTAAGAAGGTGCTACTACTACTCAGTTCTAGCTACATTGTTGTCATGTAGAAGTAAGGGCCCAGTGTTGCCAAATCACCTGATTTTTTTTTAAAAAAAGAAAATGCATACATCTGAACTTTCAATCAATATCCCATTTTTAAATTTATTCATTCACTCAATGTTAGCAACTAAAAAGAGAAAATTCTTTGTATGAGAATTTAAAATAAAATCTATCAAAGAAAACCTATTTTGGGGCTGGATTCAGCTCCTTAGCTTAGCAACCTCTGCTTTAGATAAATGAACCTATAGAAGAATGGGGTATGAACTACCACTATAGCTTAGCTTCCCTCAGTTTACATTAAGTCCATACATGGAAGTCTAAAAGTCTAGTTTCTAATTCCTTCCCACCATCTATCATGGCAGTCTTCTTTAAGGATTAAAGAGGCTTGACTTTTCATATTCAGACTCTATAAATAGATTGGGAGAAAGTACTTTAATGCCTTATACCTAGAAATAATTTGGTATGGAAACATCTTTAGGCTGTTGTTAAAATAAACTCTTAATATTAAAAAACAAAACAAATAAAATGTTCTCTATATAACATTTTCCATATAACAAAGTTTCTTAGAAGCCAGCTACAATGTCCTTTATACTATAAATAACAAATGCTTGTAATAAAGACAATATAGACAATTCTTCATTATCTATACATATTTTAAGAGGTTGAAAACCGAAGTTCTAATCCCAATTCTGTTTTAATTGTGTAAATAGGCAAAATATTTCTTCTTAACTTTTTCATCTGAAAAATCAAAACTGTAATGTTGGTCCTAATTATATCATAGTCTGATTTAAGGATCAAATAAGATATTGAATATAAAAAGACTTTTCAAAAAGTCCAGAACATTAAGCAAACGTTAAGATGTTATCTTCTGTAGTTCAGCTGGGATAGGGAATCAAATGTCCAAGTTTTTTGTATTTTTTGAGGAGTTATGAATTCCTTGCTTAGTTGGTTATTAAAAGATACATTCTCAAGTCATACAGTAAAATTTTTGTCCTTGATCTACACTATGAAAGGGTCATAGAGTTGTAATCAAGACCCTTTGAGCACTGAGTCTGAAATCTTTTGATGTCCTAAAACATACCTATCTACTAATAAATAACATTTAATAACAACATGCATTATAAGTTTCTAGGATAATACTATTTTTCATATCTATTATTTGTGTCACTGTGTCTATCAGATATTTAACTAGGTAAGCTATAATTTTGCAATGTAACCTTTCCTATCACCCAGATGAGAGATACTGTTTTATTCAAATGATTCAAAAATGTATACCTTAACTAAATATAAGTTGAACACATATTTTATTCTTTTACAGTTAGAGAAAAACTATTTGTTATATATTTTTCTCTTAAAGCTTATTGGGCTTAAAAATATGGTCAGTCTCAGGCCGGCCCCATGGCTTAGTGGTGCACACGCTCCGCTACTGGCGGCCCAGGTTCGGATCCTGGGCGCGCACCGACACACCACTTCTCCGGCCATGCTGAGGCCGAGTCCCACATACAGCAACTAGAAGGATGTGCAACTATGACATACAACTATCTACTGGGGCTTTGGGGGGAAAAAAAAAGGAGGAGGATTGGCAATAGATGTTAGCGCAGAGCCGGTCTTCCTCAGCAAAAAGAGGAGGATTAGCATGGATGTTAGCTCAGGGCTGATCTTCCTCACAAAAGTAAATAAATAAATGAAACTGTTAAAAAAGAAAAAACTTGTTAAAAAAAAAAATTATGGTCAGTCTTACCTTCAGTTTGAATTCAAGCTGTGGCATGACAGATAATAATAAATGAGGATCTATAGCAAAAAGTTCCTGAATCAGATCAAATACATGTTCTGACAAATCACTTACTGATGATCTTCCCAGCACCAGTACTTGATTGAAAAACTATAGAATTAAAACAAAAATAACATATTCATTTAATTTAAAATTTGAACAGGTTTTTTATAAATATGTGTTAAAAAACAATATACTTAGGCATTACATATACAACTGAAGGAAATGAAACAGAACAGACGTTTCAAATTACTAATATTAGATAGGACAGTCACCAAAACAGAAGAAATAAACCTCTAACTATCAAACTATGAATGTTACAGGGAGAAAGGTAAAAAAGAATTGAGTTTGTTAGCTTTCTTTCAAATCAGGATGGCATTTCTAGGAATCTTTCATTAAAACAAAATAATTTTAATAGTTTATGTAATTCACTATAGAGAATTTTATAGAGAAATTTCCTTATAGAAGAGAAAATTTTAAGTCTCAATCTTTTTGATTTTTATTTAAGTCTGATTAATTTTTCCATGAGTTTAGTAATAAAAAGTATTCAAAGGTGGAGGATGAGTTTTTTTTTTTTCTTTTTAAATACCCAGAGAAAGTCAAATACATTTTGACTCAGAGGACAAAGAGAAGGAAAAAGTGATGATACAAAAGCTAACTGATAATTTAAAAGAATGCTAGGAAGAAACCAAGAGAATACAATATTAAGAGCACACATTAAAAAACACCTCCACTCCCTGCCAACACATATACACACTTAGAAAAAAATTTTAAATTTAAAAACGCTAAAGAGGCAGTTGTGTGCAACTGATACAAGCATATATTTCCAGTAGTATCATCAAATGTTATATTTCTTTTGAAAAGCAACATACGTTATGAGTTAGAAAACATTCATAGTCACTATGAAGACCTTGAAAAGAATAAGGAAAACAGTTTTAGCAAAATTAAAAAACACACACACACATGATTAAGCACAGAACACTAATTCTGGAAGGATATATGAAAACATATTGGTGATGGTTATTTCTGAGAATTGAGAATAGAGTATTCGGGTTTGAAGAGATCCTTTTCACTGTATACTCTTGTACTAGTTGAGAAAACTTTTTTTTTTTACCACGTTTAAGTATTAATTTAATAATATAAATACTACTAATAATTCATATCATTTAAATTAATATACTTATACTTAGGTTTTTATATGTGGAAAATAATTCAACAATAGATAAATGCTACATTCACAAAAATAGTTACTGTAGGAAAACATGGAAAAAATCTAAATGCAGGACAACAGGGAAATGGTTAGATAAATTATGGGTATATGTCAATTCAAAGGAATATTTATAGTCATTCATATTATAAATAAAAAGATAATGTCAAAATATGGAAATATATATATAAATGAAGACAATTCAAAATTTTATATAAAGTATGTGAAAAAATAGGTAGGAGTGTGAGCAAATGTGCAATAATGGAATTGTTACATTAAGGTGGTAGTATTATAAATATTTCTTTTTTGTTCTAAATTACTTTATTGATTTTTTTAGTTAAAAAAGAACTTTTATTCAATACAGTAAAAAAAAAGTAATTTTTTATTATATAACAACTATTTAAGAGGGAGAAACAAAAGGGTTTAGAAGAATGACCTAGAAACATGAAGAGAAAATACATAGACAGACACAGAGAGCCAAAGATGAAGATGAAGCGAGAAAGTGAAAGAGATCAGCATATCCAGAAGATATAAAGATAAGTACAGAAGCAACAGAAGATGGGGTGGAAGTTGTAGACAAGTTTTCATAAAACAACATCCTTCATCAACTTGTGCCATTTAAAAATAATGTCAAAGGCCAGCCCCATGGCGTGGCGGTTACATTTGGTGCGCTCTGCTTCAACAGCCCAGGTTTGCAGGTTTGGATCCCAGGTGTGGACCTACACCACTAGTCAGCCATGCTGAGGTGGCGACCCACATACAAAATGCAGGAAGAATGGCACAGATGTTAGCTCAGGGCAAATCTTCCTCACCAAAAAAAAAAATATATATATATATATATATAATAATGTCAAAAAAGCTTATAAAGTTATGCTGCATTTGGTCACACCTGGAAGTATCAGTTTTTTTAATATATTTTTCTAAATAGATGAAACTGTTTATAGCATAAATAAACCTATATGTGAAAGGTTCTAATAAATTACTGCAATAGGTTAAGAATTACACAATTATGGAATAAATACAGGTAGAAATACATACATTAGCAATGCATGCCTCAATAGTCTGGACTGTCCTTTTCAACAAGACTTTTGCGAGGTCAAAGGACTGTTTATTTAAGTTCTGAAACACAATAAAAATATGTAAAGTTGCAATGAATTAATGAATTTTAGACAGCACCATTACAACACTGTAGTGTTCAAATCTACAAAGTATGAAGCGAAAAATATAACTGAATACCCATCAAGGTTTTACCCAATACTCTCTAGTCAAGTGGTCTTAAAGCAGAAGTTGCAAATAGCACAACTATGAATTAAAACTAAAATACATTAGATAGTCAGCCAAAAGCCCAACACTATATTAGGTTTAGTTTTACTAAAGTCAATATGGACCTGAGGTTTTTTGGTTTTGTTTGTTAACCAGTTACACCCATGTATCCTAAACAAATATACACACACAGCCCTCTCTAACCCATATCTCTCAGTATTTCATTGTGTAATCAAAGTGTGCTCTGAGGAGTAGACCTGGAAAGTGTTCCAAGTAAAATTCTCAATCAATTATATTTTTGAAATACCAATCTTACTCCTCAAGATTCCCAATGCACTGTAACAAATTAAAGGGTCTGACAAAGACTGTAGAAAAAATACATCATTAATTTTTTAAAACTTTATTGAAAATGGAATTCTTGTTTTGAAGAGTACCTATTAACAATGCAATACTCTGAAGTTTTGGACCAAACAGATTCATTCACCACCATCTTGCACCTCTCCCAATAAGAGGCTAGGAAACCCTATACTCTAGGTCAGTAGTCAGCAAACCTATGCAAAGAGCTAGATGGTAAATAATGTAGGTTTTGTCAGCCATATGGTCACTGCTGCAAATACACAACTCTGCTGTTGCAGTGTGACAAAATGAAAACTAATGAGCATCGCTGTGTTCAAATAAAACTTTATTTACATAAATAGGCAGTGGGCCAGATTTGGTCCACAAGCCGTAGCTTTCTGACCCTTACTCCAGGCTTTTATTCCATTGGCAAAAGGATAAGATTAGCTCAAAATTAAGGCAACTCTTCTATTTCCTAAAAGGGCATATTTACCGCTCATAAAAATACTTTAACAAGAACATAAACACCAAATACACTACCTATTCCTCTCAAAGTTTTTCCTCTCTTATTTTGCCTGACATATATTCCCTTTGCCATACTCTCAAAATTTTAACTAATTACAGATATTCATTTGAATTAGTAAAATGCAAATAATGTTTAGAGAGTCAGCGAGTCAGGAGAAGAATTTATAATTAATTACATCTTATTGTGAATAAGTACATTGTTCATCTAACATCTGATAATAGGTCACTGAATCATCAGAGGAAAAAAAGCAGGAGGGTAAATATCAACAGGGGGGTAGGCCAGAGTACAGTCCAGTGGAGGAGTAGTGAGCTAAGTCTTTCAGTTCCTTAGCAGGACCTAGCAGAGAGAAACAGAAACAGGAACAGGGAGAAAGACACAGCTCTGAATCATCCTTTTCCCTTTAAAATTAACCATATAGTTCCCACTTCTGCCCAAATCTTTTTCTGAAAGTACCTAAGAAAAATGTAGGATATGGGTTCTGAGGAGAAATACAAATTCCTTTGCTCTGCATCTATGTTACAAAGGAGGAAATACATTTTCTTTTCCCAAAAAAAAGAAAAAAAAACTAACCAAGACAGTACTCCAACACCCTATAATTCCCAGATTAGATATGAGTGGTGAATTCAAAACATTTTTAGTTTTCCAGAAAATAAGCAACACTTAACTAAATGAAAATCTTCCACAATATAGTATGCTAATCAATATATCTTCTAAAAACAATAATAGCTGCAAGACTGATGTGTGTAACTCTATTTTATTTGGGGCTGGAGAATGACAGTGGGAGTAATTGCAGGGGATCGCAAATGGTGAAAAACAATTATTTTTCACGTGTAGTACTACTTTTACATATTAACCTTTAATATCTTCATACTATACAGACCTTATGTGCAGGAATGAGGTTAATAAGAATGGAGTCCAATAATTCTTGAGTAACTCCATCACCTTCCATGATGATAGAACTCATCAAGTCTAGCATATGCATTTGTACCTTCTTATTGTGGCTATTGCTAAAAAAACAAACAAAGCAAAAAACAAAGAAGAAAAGAAAAAAAATTCAGGCTTACAAAAAGAAAATGAAACGTCCCAATTTAAAACACTATCTCAGATGTAAAAGGATTTTCGCTTGAGGGAACCATGCCAATGCCAATAACAGCAGAGAAATTTGGCTGCTCTGTTATTTTCTTCCTCTGTCGACTATTACAACAGCTGTAAGGTATTGTAAAGTATTTTACAAAAACAAAGACCTTTAAAATGAATTAAGTCCCTACAGGATTACTTTAAAATAAATTAAGTCCTTCACAATTAAGATTCAGAGAGTGAGTTAAATTTAACCAAACAAAAATGTCAACTTCAAAGAAAGAACAATCTTGCTTATATACCCCCAGATTTTTTAAGGTGATAAAATTTTGAGCAAGGAAACAAAAAAAATGTACAAGATAATGAAGGTAGATAGTTGTTCATCCTTTTAGATCTTAATACATTCCTCAAGATAAGATTAAACTATAAATACACAAAAAAGCCTAAGCCCATAGAAGTAATTTTTTCTATATATCTTTGCCACTAGAGGTTTTAGTTCACCAATCCTGAAAATCAAGTCTGATACAAAATGGTTACCAGAACTTATAGAAGGTTCTGAAAATGTCACCCTTGTACTCTCAAAAAATTTCAAACAAACAAATAAAAAATCAACAAGGTATAAAGCCAAGAATCAGTTTCAGGCCTGCTTCCTTAGCCAGTGAAGAGTCAACTGTAGTCCTCCTCAATAAATATGTCTACTGCTGACACAAATTTATCTAAAAAGACTGGGGCTACAAAACTGTTATAACTAGTAGAACATCTAGGCTTCTCTCCTCCTGACTGCATCTTAACTAAAGACTTGATCTATCCCATTTTCACATTTATCAGAATATATATGCAAAGAAAAACCAAGAGAAATGATATAATTTAATTCTACTACTATAGATACAGGGAAGTTTAAATCAAGACTAAACTAAAGTTTAATATCATTCATGTTATCTTTCACCTCTAATTTTTAAAAAATTAACTTGAAATAATGTATAATAAACCTGTGGGGCACTGAATGGTAAAAAGGAAAGATGAAAATTTTAAACATTGGTCGAAAAATTGTCACATCATTAGATACACAGTTTTCTACTACTTTTAGAAAGACCCCTCTTTTGCATGCCCTCTCTCACGTATCGTGTTTACTTTACTAAAGGCCAAGATTGCGCAGGATCAATTATATAGTGGGGTGTGTGTGTGTATGCTGAGGAGAGTACGAGTAGGGGGTGAAGAACAGAGAGATTAAGCTTGATGCAAAAAAAACTGAAGAGAGTATTTAGCTCTCAGATCCATATATACTTGGGGATAGGAAAGAAATGAAGAGAAGAGAGATGAAAATAGACGTAAAAATTATTTCCACATGTTCCAGCCAAGATGCAATAACAGGATTTACCCTCCTACCTGAAACAATTAAAAAACTGGACAAAATATGTGAAACAACCGTTTTCAGACACTGGATATCACACACATGTTGCTGAGAGAGGGAAACAAACGAGGTGAACAATCCTACAATTTTCCCAGCTTACTGCTTGGTAAGTTTCCAGGCTACAGTGTGGGGAGGTAACACCCTGGCAGAGCCTAACAGCTTTCCTAAGTTTGGGGAGGCTCGAGTTTGCAGGGCAGAATATCAGAGCGGAGAGAGCTACTCAGAGAGCAAGCTCACAAAGGGTACCCCCTCAATCTTCAAGTGTTTAGTGAACAGCACGCCCATGTAAGGAAATTTCGTGAGTTTGGGGAAGGCATCACCTGAAAGGAGAAGAGGGAATAATCCCTGGAACTCACACAGGTCTTACAATAGTGCACGTTCCCACTACAGTGGAAAATCTCATAAGTCACAGGGCATCTAGTAAGAGTAATTAGAAAGGTAAACCCACAGGTCTAAGAAGCTCAATGAGCCCCAAGCACGGGAAACAGGAAGAAAACTACACCATGTTACATCATAATCAAATTGCTTAAAACTAGTAATAAAGAGAAAATCTTAAAAGTGGGTAGAAAAAAAGATACATTATGTACAGAGGAACAAAGATTAAAAAGGACAAAAACTTCTCATTAGAAACAATGAGACAAAGAGGAAGCAAACCAGAAAAAGATGGAGCAACATCTTTAAAAGTACTGAAAGAGAAAAGAAGAAAAAAAATCTATCAACCTAGTACTCTTAACATGAAAATAACTTTCAAAAATGAAGGTGGAATAAAGACTTTTTCAGACACACAAAAACTGAAAGAATTCTATCAGCAGCAGACCTGAACTATAGAAAATGTTAAAGGAAGTCTTTCAGACTGAAGAAAAATAACACTAGATGGAAATCTGTATCCATGCAAAGGAATGAAGAACACCAGCTACCTGGTAAATGTGTCAGTAAATACAAATCAATAAGCTCCTCCTTCAAAAGGCAAGTCTTTTATTTACTCATATCTTATTGTGAATTATTTTAATTAGATAATTATGTCAACAATAAATTTAGTTTATTGTTCAGGAAATAAAAATATTAATAAGATCAAAAACAGTGTGAGTGTGTATAAGTAATTGCGAGAGGAACGAAGTATAATTAGAGAGTGGGAAGCAGACTTAGGTGGATAAAGTCATAAAAGGGGCAGAATGATGACAATTTCAGGAGTTTGTTTTTTTTATTTTGTTGGTGATTTTAATTTCTAAAGAAAAAGCTGCAAAAACGTGGTAGAATGCAAACAATGGCCACAAATTGTTCTGATCTCTGTATGCACATGCATTTAAAGTGCTGCTCCTTCATCAAGACATGGAGTCTAACCAACCTTTCAATCTGGGCTTGCCTATGTGCTTTGCTTGGCCAATGAAATGTTAAGTAAACACAAAGCGAGCAGAGGTTAAAAAAGTGCTTGTGCAGTGGGGCTTAACCTTACTTGCTACTTGTAAAATCCAGTCATAATATGAAGAGGCCTGGGCTAGCCTACCGGATGAGGAGAGAAAGACATGCAACCCAGTTGTTCTATTACCTCAGCCAACTGTCAGACGGCCTGCCAAGTGACTGCAAATACAGGAGTGAATTCAGCCCAGATAAAAAGAACTGCCAAGGAGAATCACGAGCTAAATAAAATGGTGGTTGTTTTAAGCTACCAAATTTGAGTCATTTTGTTATGTAGCAAAAGCTAACTAATACAAAAGGTAAAGTTTATATATTTTATCATTTATTTAAGGGCCTTCAGTTAGTCAGTTGTCACAGGAAGCTTTTTCTCATGCAGTCTCTATACGCTTCTATCTCTAGACCAGGTTAGTCCAGTCCTTTCCTGTTTATTCCAGGTTAAATTCTATTCCTACCTTTCCATCCAAGGAAAAGGAAAACATGTTATGGTATTCATAAAATATCTACAGAAAACTCTAGAAATGTGCTCTCCAATACGGAAGCTATTATTTAATGGCCACTTGGCTAGTGAACACTTGAAGTATATGGATAGAGCCACATGTTGAAATAATAATGCTTTTGGATATAGTGGGATAAATAAAGTATATTATTTAAATAAATTTCATTTGTTTCTTTTTATCTTAATGTAGCTACTAGGAAATTTAAAATTTATGTGAGACATATTATGTTTGTATATAATGTAACGCTGTAGAACACATCTCATAACAATGCTTGTTTTACCATACAACAAAACAAAACAAAACAATGGACTTAAATCAGAGTTTCGGCTCTCCTGTTCAGCCATTTGTCCTTGGGCAAGCCACCACACTCCTTCTCTGTGAATTAGTTTCCCTATTTCTAAAAGGAAAGACCAATGTTTAAGATATTTTTCTAGCTCTAAAATGAGAAAATATCAAAGTCAGCGTGTCTAACCATTGGACTATTATGTCTCCCAGCACTTACTAATGGTACTTACAATATTTATAATTTGCACCTCATAATTTATACTTCTTATATAATGTCTCATACCATTTGCGTTTACAAGAGTCAACCAATATAACTGATACCATAATTTCAAATGGTAATGTAAGGGCAAAGGCAACTTTCAGTCAACAGAATTATTTATTTATTTTCCTCTTCATGTTAATTCTTCTAAGGAAAACATTTCCTTGTAACTCTAAAAGATCTCAGTGTACATGCACAGTACACAATACTTCAATACACACAGCAAGAAAAAGAGACAAACAGAAATGCTTAAAAAATAACTTACTTGATCACTGAGAAGAGAGTCCTAAAAAGCTGAATAAAAATTTCATTGCAATCTTCCAATTCAAAGCAGATGTTATATGATTTAACCCAAGCTAAATTCTTAAATAAATAAATAAAAATAATTATTTACACATACACAGTTACACAAGAGCAAACTCAATCAAATTTAATTTTTAGAATTAGAAATCTATATGAAAGCTTATAAAGGCCCAACATACAAAATCGCAATTTTTAAAATAGTCCTGTACTCTGATCTTTAAAAAGACATATATCTGTTGGCATTAACCTTCTCTAACTGAAAAATATTAAATTGTTAGAGGTTGGCAGACATATATACATATAAAATATACGGAGTAGTGAAAATTAATTCAACTTAATTCCTTTTTGGATTAGAAAAGAATAAAAACAGAAAGAGGAAAATAAAAGTTTCAAATAATATAACAGTTGTCCCACTGGAATATACTTTATCTTTTCAGGATATGAGGAGCAAAAAAGGGTTATAAAAGACATTTTATTAAATGGGCTTTGTATAAAACAAAAAAAGATTCATTTTACATTATAAAGTTACTATAAACAATTTTCTACTACGTAAAATAGTGTGATGTTTATTAAATAAATTTTTTTTACCTCTAATAAATAAAAGTATCTATTAAACTGTGGACTCTTTGTATCCTCCAAACCTTTTAATTGTCTGGTAATAAACAAAAATATGTCCTGTTAAAAGAAATGATAAAATATATTAATTTAGACACAAATACTTATCATCCTTTCCAAATACACTAATAGTCCGTATACATATATATATTCCCCCATTACAAACTACAATAAAAGAAAATTCTTCTTTAGCCAAATGACTCGGGACTGGCATAGTTCATTATTCAAAAACTGGAAAAGAGAAAATCATATAAAACTACATCCTTTACAAGCAAAAATAAACATCACTGCCACGAATCTTTAGGCTTTCTCATTCTAACAGAACCATAGGTTCTATATCTTGTTACCCTTTCTTCTACTATAGAACTTCCACTTTACTATCTCCATCTTGCATCATGGCAAACAATTAGCTTCATTTTAAGGACCTGAACTTTCCTACATGTAAATAGTAATTTTCAGTACCTAGTTTTGAATTTGATGTGTGACTACCAAGTTGTGTGGAACAAAAGCAATAATAGACTGGTCCATGGGTTGTACTTTTCACAAAAGTGCTTCATTTCTTAATAAGCTTTCTTTAGCAATTTTAACCCAAAATAGTATCAGTACGGGACAAACTAATTTTAGGACTGTTTAAAAGAAAGCAGTTCAAAGGATTAAAATTTGCCAAGAATAAAATTATCCAACATATGAAATCAGCTTAAAAGATCAATTCAAAAGAGGAATTCCTCAAGCATTTCAAACAAAAGCAGAGCCACCAGGATGAGCATACAGGTTTTTTTTTTTTTTTTTATAATTTTATTTATTTATTTTTTCCCCCAAAGCCCCAGTAGATAGTTGTATGTCATAGCTGCACATCCTTCTAGTTGCTGTACGTGGGACGCGGCCTCAGCATGGCCAGAGAAGTGGTGCGTCGGTGCGCGCCCGGGATCCAAACCCGGGCCGCCAGTAGCGGAGTGCGCGCGCACTTAACCGCTAAGCCACGGGCCGGCCCGAGCATATAGTTTTGAGTGTAGAATAACTTGCAATGGAAAACAGTCATTTGAATGTGTAAATTCTGCTACACTATCATGTTAAAAAGTGTCATTAATCCACTATTTATCCCTTCAATTCAGCCAACTGGGCATTGTGTTATCCTGAAGGTTAGATATGAGCAGACAAGGACTAGTTTTGATCTGCACCTTTCAACGTCTCGTAAAAATACCAATCATTTTTGTGGATACTCAACAAATATTAGCTGAATGACTGGTTTGCTTTACAATCTCATATAATCTTTGTATGATGATAAGATAAATAATATGAAAGCTATGTTCATAAGGGTAAGCTAAACTATAAAAGTAAACCAATTTTGTAAAAATTGTATTTACCTTAAGTTTATCATGGGAAGTATATGGAGCTTCTGGGGCATAGATTCGAAAGATGTCAGCCAAACAACATGCTACAAGGAGACGCACATCTTTATTGGGATTCCTGAGGAAAAATTCAGATGCAAGATGCAAGGCTAGTGGGAGATACTGTTGTTTTTCATCTTCTGAGTCCTGATCCATATCCATAAAAGTTTTTACTACCATCTGTAAAAATGTACAAAAGAAAAATATGATCAACTCCTGATATTTAGGAATCGGTGGAAGATATATTTTTTAAAAAAATCATCTTCACTACAACACAAACTAGCAATTAGTTACTATCAGAGGATTCACAATCAATTTTTGTTAAATCTTCATTTAAGCATTTGGGTAAAGATCACAAGCATGAAAAAGTATCAACTTTTGGATTACTCATGAACACATTATCTGCATTTGCACCAGATTTATGAAGAATTTAAGACTCTCATTATTATTTTATATCTAGCCCAGGAAAAAAGTTCTTGGCTTCACACGCACAACCAAATTCATTTGATATTTTGCAACATTATCGATTTTGTTTCTTTTATAATTTATTATCAAAGTTGCTTTGATTTAGGCTCCTTAAAACTGCTATTTCATTTCATACTTTAATAGGTTTTGCAATTCACAATAGAAAGCCATGTTTAAATATTTTTATGTAGTGGTACTTCTGATTAAAGCTTTAATTATAAAATAACCTCTGTTGTTATTTATGGTTACCAAATTAACAAATGTGCATTTTAGAATCATATTAAAATGCAAAAAAGTATAATTCAAAAATCCATAATTTCTCAATCCCAGAAAATAACTACTATTTACATTTTTGTGTATTTTATGCTGGTGTGTTTTCTCTGTAAAGATGCAAATAACTATACTATAATTCTTTACTCATTTATCAAATCACGATCATGTCCTCATGCCTTCAAAATTCTTCTTTAAATAAATCATACTTTACCTAGCCAGTCTCCGTTGTCAAATTTGAAGTTATACGTGTATTTCTATTTTGCCAAGACTTTTTATCATGAATAAGTGTTGAATTTTATCAAATATTTTTTTTGCACCTACTGAGGTGATCATATTTTCCTCCTAATTCTGTTAATAGAGTAAATCCCACTGACTGGTTTTCTAGTTTTAATTTAAATTTGCATTCCTAAAATCGAATTCTAGTCCAAGTTTCCATTCCTACAATAAGGCCAACTGGGTCATAATACTTTTGTGTATTGCTAGATTTGGTTAGGTAACATATCACTTCATTTTTTGCATTTATATTCATGAAAGAAATTCTTTTTTTTTTTTTTTTTGTGAGGAAGATTAGCCTTGAGCTAACTTCTGTTGTCAATCCTCCTCTTTTTGCTGAGGAAGATTGGCCCTGGGCTAACATCCATGCCCATCTTCCTCTACTTTATATGTGGGATGCCTGCCACAGCATGGCTTGATAAGCAGTGCGTACATCTGTGCCCGGGATCCAAACCCGTGAACCCTGGGCCGCCGAAGCAGAGCGTTGAGAACTTAACCACTACATCACCAGGCTGGCCCCCAAGAAATTCTTCTATTCTATAATTCTTCTATTCTATAATTCTTTTCTTAAAACGATTTTGTTGATTTTAGCATTGAGGTTACAACTTTGTTGATTTTAGTACTGAGATTATACTGGCTTGAAACAAATTGAGAAATGATCCCTTTTTTTTCCATTTTATGGAAAGTTTATAGTAAGATCATTTTATTTTTCTTCCTTAAATATTTAGTGAAGTTCAACTGATCAAAGAAGGAATCATACTGAAACTCAGAAAATATTCTGAACTGAATGACAATGAAAATATAAATTGTCAATACTTATGGAATGTAGTTAAAACTGTACTTAAGGGAAACTTATAGCCTTAAATGTATATACTACAAAAGAAGAAGGAATGAAAAATCAGTAATCTAACATTTCCAATTCAAGAAGTTAGAAAAACAGCAAAGTAAATAAAAAGAAGATAGAGTCAAAGGGGTAAAAAAAAAAAATCAAGAATAGACATCAATGAATTGGAAAACAAACATACAAAAGAGAAAAATCAACAATGTCAACACGTTGACTGTTGAAAAGACTAATAAAAATGACATGCCTCTACCAAAAATAAATCAAGAAAAGAGAGGAAAGTCACAAGTTACCAATACCAGGAATGAAAAAGAGGACATATTGTTACTCATCCCAATAATAATAATACAGGGGAAGGGAACCTGTCACATGAAATAAGAGTATCTGAATAATCCTGTTTGTATGAAAAAAAACTGAATCTGAAATTAAAAACCTTCCCACAAAGAAATCTACAATGCCAGATGGTTTCATTGGTGAAGTCCCAAACAAGACAACTGTCTACAGATATGTATAGTACTAGCTACTCTGCTTAAAATATCAAGCCCCTCCCTGCCATTCTGTTGTTACAACTTTGTGGTAACCATATTGTGGTTTGGTTATTCAGTCACACTAGTCAGTGAGAGTTTACTTTTAAAGTACGAACATCCCTATGAGAGTTAATACCTATTAAGTCTTATATTTTGTTTATCTATTAACATTTCAGAAGAGATTGTTAACTAGTTGGAATTAACAATGACACAGAAGATAAACACCTGAAATTTAGGAATTATTAGAGAAGTAAAGAGCACCAAAATGAGAGTTGTGGAGAGATCAAAGATAATCATAACATTCACTTTGGCAGGACTGGTCAGGCCACCTGAAATCATCTTACAAAAAGGTCCCTTTTACACAGACATAATTTGTCTAACCTCAATCAATAAAATAATCAAAGCTCATATTTACAGTTTAAATCCTCATGCAAGTTGACAAAAGTCAAAAGGAGAGAGCATGCAAATCACCGAGACATTTTGGCTTTTATCTTGAAGGCAAGAAAGAGCCACTGAAATGTTTTGAGCAATAGCATAATATGGTCAGATTAGCATTTCATGAAAATATCTCTTTAGTTAAGAGGTAGCCAGTAAAGGAATGTCTCACTCACGAGGTTGATGGATCCATCAAAGCTAACTCAGCCAGACTTTCAAGTCATTAGAGACATCTTACCAAGTATTCTGAAGCAGTTAGAGCAAGTTCAGTGGGCAGTGAGAGATGCCTTAAAACAACAATAAACATTTATTTATCACACAGTTTCTGCAGATGAGGAGTTGGGGACTGGCTTAGCTAGGTGGTTTTAGCTTGGAATCTTTCATGAGATTGTAGTCAGCCACAGCTACGGGTATCTGAAGGCTTGATTGGGCCTGCAGGACATGCTTCCAAGGTAACTCATTCACATAGTTGGTAAGTTGGCACTGGCTGTTGGCAAAAGGCCTCAGTTCCTCTCTATGTGTCCTCTCTAGACAGCTGCTTGAGTGCCCTCATGGAACGGCAGCTGAGCAATCCAAGAGAGCAAGTCGTAAGTGGTAATCTTTTATGACCTAACCTCAAAAAGCTGTCACTTCCACAATAGCCTATTAGTTACTCAAGTCAGATCTATTCGGTTGGAATATAAGGAAATGAGGATCATTCAGGGCAATCTTGGAGGCTTAACTACCATATTATACCTTCTAATATTTACATTTTATCTACTCCTCTCTCACAATGACACTGGGTTTGGCCATGTGACTTATTTTGACCAATGGGACATTAGCAAACATGATGCAAGGAGAGGCCTGATAACCACTTGCACATAGAGGCTGGAATGCTCCCTACTGAAACCAAGCCACTACACTGTTAGGAAGACCAGACTATCCCAGAAGGAGAGGCCATGCATAGAACCCTGGAAGGTGAGACACCATCTAGAGAGGTAGACTATGTAGAGGAGAACTGAGAGCCCTAGCTGAGCTCCCAGCTGAATTTAGCTGCAAGAGTAACCTCAGCTGATACCATATGGGACAGCCAAATCATTGATTGTGAGAAATAGTAATCTTAACCTACTAGTTTTTGTTTTACTAGACAACAACAATTAACTGAAACTGTATCCATTCCGCAGTTTTTTTATATGCCTTTCTGTATTACAGAGGCAGGAAAGCTAAAAACTACATTTCCCAGGTTCCCTTGCAATAGGGTTGCAGTTGTAATTTTGGTTTAGCCAATCAGAAGCACTTACTCAAGATTTAGAAGGTGCAAGTGTAGAAGTTGTGTTGCTGTTGCTTCTGCTGTTTTTGCTTGGCAAGTAGGAAGTGAAGGCATTTTGTGTGCGTGTAGTAGCAGCAGCATCATTAGCTTCGTGAAGACAGACAGGGAGGATGCATCCATTTTGTGACAGTACTGATCTATTAGATATGTGAGGCTCTGGAGCAAATCACTATGGTAATGGTTTACTCCTGACAATATCTCCAAGAGGAAGGTGCTATTATCATCTAAGTTTATGGATAAGGAAAACTGTGCACTTGTAGGTAATTTGCCCTAGGTCACAGAACAGGATCAATACCAGCATGGAAGGAAGGAAGAGAAGAAAATATAAAGTACATCACACATAGTAAGGGTATTATTTAGCTGAAATTTGGGTTCAGATAAATATCACACACATGTGATACCACATATGTGTCTGAACTGGGTAGCACAATATAAAGTGTATTTCTTAATGTGGGTTGTGGTAAAATAAAAAAAAAAAATCTGAAAGCAATGGTACTATATTAGTTCCTTACCAATATCTTATATCCTTTTTGGAATGAGGTATGATTTTGCTTATATGAGGTACCCAGAGTAGTCAAATTCATAGAGACAGGAAGTAGAACAGTGGCTACCATTGACTTCGGGGAGGAGGGAATGGGGAGTTAGTATTTAATGGGTATAGAGTTTCAGTAGGGTATGATGACAAAGTTCTGGAGATGGATGGTGCTGATGGTTGCACAACAATGTGAATATACTTAATGTCATTGAACTAACTGAACACTTAAAAATGATTAAAATGATAAATTTTATGTTACGTATATTTTACCACATTTTAAAAAATCAGTACAAACGACTTCTAAAACTGGGGAAACATTTTTCTCCACTGCATGTTAATTCAGGTTACAACCAAGTGGAACCAACATGAATATATAAAAAATGTATTAAAAGAAATAAAGTTCTGGATGAAGTAATAATAGTGTAATAAAAAAATAACACAAAAAATTTGGTCTTTGGGAATTTGCTAGGTAAGTTTTCAAAACTTTTAGAAAGAAATGCATCACATATATTGCCATAAAATATAGACAAGCATGGCATGAATGACCTAACTTGGAAAACACAAAGACGAGGATGACTGTAAATCACTATCTCTTATGAGCCTAAATACAAACATTAGAAATGGCATCTTAAAAAACCGAATAGCGTGTTTTTGTTATAAATGGCTTTGTGAGCGTGGGAGGGAAGAAGGAGGAATAAAAGTTGAAAAAGTTAACATCTGGAAAGTATGGGATCTGTTTGTACTAATCTTGCAACTTTTCTGGGTCTGAAATTATATCAAAGTAGAATTTAAAAAAAAATTTACCACATGATACAGGACAAACATACATATATTAATAATTGAATAATAAGTTTCACCAAATAAGACTTGTCTTAAAGAAAGTTTCTGATTTTAATAAACATATTTATCACTGCATCATTAGCTTGATATAGAGATGGTAATGATATGTAAATAAAATCACATTTAAGTATTCTAATTCTACTTTAAAACTTTAAAAAAAAAATATCAGAATTGTATGTTTCTTTCAGGAAAAGAAATGTTGGCTGTTTTGTTAACAACTGTATCCTCAATGATTAAAACAGTGACTGGCACAAAGTGGGCATGCAAACCTTTTTTTTTTTAAGAACACTAAAATACACGAAATGAATTTTTGACATCTAGTCTAATAATATATATTTTTAAAAATATGACCCATTATATGTCCCTACCATTCTGGCATATAACTTACTCAGTTCTAGATAATCAATTAGCATATAACTTTTGTTGGCTAGAAATTTATTTACAATTTTTAAGTAACTCTATTCCTACACACGTGTCTTTAGCAGGAGTCACAAGTCAAGAGAAAGGACACGGAAATAAGGATTGGGAGAAATGGAAAGCACATGCCCCATCCAGAGACAGAGCTGGCTTCAGCTAATGACTGCCAGGTGAGAATGCAGGTCTAATATTGCAAAATCATCCAGTTGTTCAAAACACAACAAAATTTTAAGTGAAATCATTTGATTTGAGAATTTCAGGAACTCCAAAAAGTTCATACCATTGTAAGGGACAAGCAAAACACGTCTATAGGCTCCACGTGGTCCTCAAATCAACATTTTGCAAATTGTTAGAAATATTTTAAAGGAAAAATGCCAACATAGCTATCTTTTCAGGTAAATGAATTATTCTGAAAAGCTATTTTTACACTTCTTTTGTACATAAATAGAAATACAAGTTTTCTTTAATTAGGTAAAAAAAAAATTATGAAGAAAATATCCAAATAAACTAAACATCATTAAGATCTAGAGAACCTTCAAAATGTTACTGAAGATTTTATAGCACACACTCCTCAACCATACCATAGAAAATATCATTAAATTAAAAATTTCCACTACCAATAAGTCATGGTAAAGACAGATCACTTTAGAACCTACACAAAAAATTATTCCCAATGGAATAAAAGCCAAAATTTGGAAGCGAAATCTAAGAAACTTTCAAAAAACAAAGGAAAATATCTTTATCACCTTGAGCAGGAAGGATTTCTTAAATCAAGACATAAAAGCACTATTTATAATGGCTGATTCTTGTTCTAAAATTAAAATTAATGTGTATTCATCAAAAGACATCACTAAAAAGTTCTTAAAAGACATGCTACCGAATGAAAGCAGGTATCTGCAACAAGCATAACCAACAAAGAACCAGTCTAGTATACATAAAGAACTCCTAGAATTCAATAAGGAAAAGAAAACCCAATTGTAAAATGGATATATGACTTGCTAGACTAAGCACTTCTTGATAGAAACCCAAACAGTCAATATAGTAAGGGAATAAATCCCAGTGGTGGCCAAGGAAAAGCAAAGTAAAACGATGGTAAGAGAACTGACATTTTAATAATATTGAGTTCTGTGATCCGTGAATATAGTATATCTCTCCATTAATTTAGGTTTTAAAAATTTCTCTTCCAGCACGCTCTTGTAGTTTTCAGTGCACTGGTCTTGCTTATTTTGTTACTTCAAGCTATTTTATCTTTTTGGATGCTACTGTAAATTTAAAAAAACTTTTATTTTCCAACTGTGGTTCCTCGTATATAGATGCACAGTCAATTTTTGTACATTGAGCTTGTGTCCTGTCACATTGCTACACAGCTTTATCGGTTCTGGTAACTTGTTTCTGCATTTCTTAGGATTTTCTACAAACATAATAATATCATTTGCAAATAAGGACAGTTATTTTTTTTAATATGTACGTGTTTTATTTCTTTTCCTTATTGCTCTAGCAAAACCACCAGAATATTGAACAAAAGTGGTGACAGAAGACATTTTTGCCTCTTTCCAGATCGTAGACAGCATTCAGTCTTTCACCATTAAGTATTATGTTGACTGGAGTTTTCTGTAGATGCTTTTTCATCAAGCTGAGAAAGTTATCTTCTATTCCTGATATGCTGTTAGTTTTTATGATGAATGTGTTGAATTTCTTTCAGATACTTTTTCTATATCTGTTGAGATGATAACATGGTTTTTCCATTTTATACTAGCGCTAATATGTTAAACTACATTTATTAATTTTCAAATATTAAACGAAATTCGCACTCCTGGAATAATCTTGACATGGTGGTCATTGGGTCATTGTGTTGTGTATGTGGTTTCTTTTTTTTCCTTCTATTTTTGGTTTGTTTTTGTTTGGCTGCCTGGATCTGCTCTGCTAATATTCTGTCGTTCATTAACACTCGTGGTCTGTAGTTTTCTTTTCTTGTAACGTGGGTTATGTTTTGGTATCAAGGTAATATTGGCCTTATAAAGTGAGGTGGAAGTGTTCACTCTTCTATTTTCTGAACTTTGCAGAATTGATATGATTTTTTCCTTAAATGTTTAATATAATTCACCAATGAAGTCATCTGGGCCTTTGTGGGAAAGCTTTTAGTTGCAAGTTCAGTTCCTAAAATCAGTATAAGGCTATCAGTTTTCTATTTCATCTTAAGTCAGTTTTGGTAATTTGCATTTTTCTAGAAATATATTCATTTCATTTAGCATACTGAATTTACTGGGATAAAGTTGCTCATAATATACCTTTATTATCCTTTTAATGTCTGGAAAATCTATACTGATGTCTCCTCTTTTGTCACTGACATTGCCGATTTTTGTCTTCTTTCCTTTTTCTTGACTGTTCTAATGTAGCCGTCTCAAGGAGGGAGGAGTGAATGTCTGGAGACATTTTTGTTTGTCATAACTGAGAGAAGGTGTTCTACTGGCATCTCATGGGTAGAGGCCAGGGATCCCATTAAATATCCTACAATGGACAGGATAGCTCCCCACAACAACCATCAGGCTGAATGAGTCGAGAGCCAAGGTTGAGAAACATGATCTAATAAGGGGTTTGTCAATTTTTTTGATCTTTTCGAAGAATCAACTTGGGGCATTATTGGTTTTCTCTATTGTTTGTCCATTTTCTATTTGACTGATTTCCATTCTATCTTTAGTATGTCCTTCCTTCTACTTTCTTTAGGTTTAATCTGCTGTTTTTTCTAGGTTCTGAGGGTAGAAGCTTACCATTGATTCTAGATGGTTCTCTTCTAATCTAACCATTTAAAAGCTTATCAAAATAAATTTCTCAATAAGCACTGCTTTAGCTATATCCTAACAAATTTTGATATCATTTTCATTAAGTTCAAAATATTTTAATATTCCTTGTGATTTCTTTATTCACATGTTACTTAGAAGTATACTGTTTAATTTCCAAATATTTGAGTATTTTCTGGACATTTTTTTCTTATTGATTTCTCATTTAACTCCCTGTGATCATATTATCCTTGTGTATAATATAGATCATATTAAATGTATTGAGATTTGTTTAATGGCCCACCACATGGTCTATCTTGATGAATGATTCATGAAAAGAACGTGTATTTCTGCTGTTATTGAATGGAATGTTCTATAAATATCAATTAGGTCAAGTTCATTGGTACATTACTACTTCTATGACCCTACTGATTTCTTTCTACTTGTTCAATCCATTATTGAAAGAAGAGTGTTAAAATATCCATGTATAATTGTGGATTTATTTCTCCTTTTTAGTTCCATCAGTTCATACTTCATGTATGTGGAAGGTGTTATTAGGTATATACATATTTAGGATTATTGTGTTTTCTTAGTGTAGTGATCCCTTTACCATTATGAAATATCCTTCCTTATCCATGGCACTACTCCTTGTTCTAAAGTCTACTTTGTTTGAAATACGGTCCTTGTAACTTTCTTATGATTTGTATTAGCATGGTATATCCTCTTCCACTCCTTTTACCTTTTTTTTAAAGACAGGTTTATTGAGGTATAATTTACTTAAAACTCATTCTTTTTAGGTGTCCCATCCCACGAATTTTGACAAATGCACAGTTGTATAACCACCACTACAAGCAAGACATAGAACATTTCCATCCCCCTAAAAAGTTCTTTTGTGTCCCTCTGAAGTCAACTCTCAACTTCTTCCTTAGCTCTTGGCAACCCTTGAGCTGTGCTGTCCCTATAGTTTGGCCTTTTAAAAATGTTACATAAATGGAATTTACACACCATGTTGTTGTTTGGATCTAGCTACATTCACTCAGCATACTGCATCTGAGATCCACCTATGTTGTTGCATATTTCGGTAATTCGTTCCTTTTAACTGCTGAGAAGTATTCCATTGGGGATACAGTTTGCTTAATTCCATTGTGTTCAGAGAATATATTTGATATGATTTTAATCATTTTAAATTTTTTGGCCCAGCATTTGGTTTCTAGGTTTTGATAATTATGAAAGAAGCCACTATAAATATTTGTATACAGTCTTTTTTGTGACCATGTTTATATTATATCTCTTAGGTAAAAAAGGTTGGCTTGCTAGGCTATATGCCAAGTGTAAATTCACCTTTATATTTATAATAAAATTGCCAAAACATTTTCCAAAGTTACTGTATTATTTTGCAGTCCCATGAGCATTGCATGAGGGGCAGTGGCTCAGCAACATTGCTGAGTGTTTCAGTTTTTTGTTTGTTCTTAGCTATTCTAGTAGGTGTGTAGTAGTATCTCATGGTAGTTTTAATTTGTATTTTCCCAACGACTAATGAAATTAATTCAGAATTGAGCATCTTTTCATGTATTTATTTGCTGTCTGTACGTTTTCTTGAAGTGCCTTTCAAATCTTTTGCCTGTTTTGCTTTTCTCTTATAAATGAGTTTTGAAGAGTTCTTTACATATTCTGGATACCAATTCTTTACCATATATGTATTTTGCAAATATTTTCTCCCAGTCTGTGGCTTGTCTTTTAAATTTCTTAACAGTGCAGAATGCTTTAACTGAAGAAATATTTAGTTGAAGTCCAATTTATCAATTTTTTCTTTTATGGTTTGTGCTTTTTGTGTCCTACCTAAAATATCTTTGCCTAAACAAAGGTCGCAAAGATTTTCTCCTCAATCTTCCTGTAGAATGTAGAAGTTCTATAGTTTTAGGTTTTTACATTTATGTCTACAATTCATTCTGAGTTAATTTCTACATGTGTGCTGTAAGTTTTGGGTCAAGGTGTACAGCACCATTTGTAAAAAGACTATTCTTTCTTCATTGAATTGTCTTGGCATCTTTATTTTATTTTTTTTGTGTGTGAGGAAGATTAGCCCTGAGCTAACAGCTGTTGCCAATCCTCTTCTTTTTGCTGAGGAAGATTGGCTCTGGGCTAACATCCGTGCCCATTTTCCTCTACTTTATATGGGACGCTGCCACAACATGGCTTGACAAGCAGTGTGTCAGTCTGAGCCCAGGATCTGAACCTGCGAACCCCAGGCCGCCAAAGGGGGCACATGAACTTAACCGCTACGCTACCCGGCTGGCCCCTTGTCATCTTTATTGGGGAAAAAAACGACTGTAACTGTAGGTCTATTTCTGGACTCTGTATTATGTTCCCCTGATCCACGTATCTATTCATTTACCAATACCACATAGTTTTGATTACTGTAGCTGTATAGTAAGTTTTGAAATCAGGTACTGTGAGAGTCCTTCAACTCAATGTAAAAACAGGGAAGATATGAAGAGACACTTTACAAAAGAAATACACACTAGTGATAAGAATATAAAATGGTACAACCACCTTGGATAACTGTTTGGCAGTTCTTCATAAAGTTAAAGACACATTTAATAGCTAAGCCAAAAATTCCATTCAAGTATTTACTAAAAAAATATGTTTATATGAATACTCACAAATGTTCATAACAGCTTTATTCATAATAGCCCCAAATTATAAATAACCAACTATCTGTCAACAGGTAAATGGATAAATCCATTGTGGTATACACATACAAAGGAATTCTTATCAGCAACAAAAAGAACCTGATATAGGCAACACCATAAATAAATCTCAAAAATATATTGGGTCAAAGAAGCCAGACACAAATGGGCAGCAAGGTGGATTAAAAAAACAGGAGGGAGGGGCTGGCCGGGTGGCACAAGTGGTTAAGTGTGTGCACTTCGCTTCGGTGGCCCAGGGTTTGCAGGTTCAGATCCCAGGCGTGCACTGACGCAGATTCCAGGTGTGCACTGACGCACTGCTTATCAAGCCATGTGTGGCGGCGTCCCATATGAAGTGGAGGAAGATGGGCACAGATGTTAGCTCAGGGCCCATCTTCCTCAACAAAGAGAGGGGTATTGGCATCGGATGTTAGCTCAGGGCTGCTCTTCCTCGCAAAGAAAAAAAAACAACAAAAAACAGGAGGGAGCATTTTGGGGGTGATAGATATGTTCATTATCTTGATTGTGATGACGGTTTCAAGGCTATGTACGTATGTCAAAACCTCAAATTGTTATGCCCTGATGGAAACTCTCTGACACCAACTGCGTGTATTACATTTCAGTTCAATTCTGACACTAACTATCCGGAGACAGCACAGACCCCACACGTTAAAGGGCAAAGTTCTTCACAAAATTGCCCCCACTTCTGATGCCACCTGCAAGTCTCCAGGGCCACCTATACTTCTAATAGACCAGCCATAACTTTGCGGCTTCCTACAACTCCCTCGGGTTCAATAATTTGCTAGAACAACTCACAGAACTCACTGAAAGCACTATACTTCTGATTACGGTTTTATTATAAAGGTTACAACTCAGGAACAGCTTAATAGAAGCAACACATGGGTCAAGGTCTCGGGGACTGAAAGGGGACGGAGAGCTTCCATGCCCTGTTCTGGTGGAAACCTACACAAAACCCTCCAAAGCACACCAATGCGTTCACCAACTAGGAAGCTCCTCTGAGCCTCAGTGTCCAGAGGTTTGCTGGGGTTTTATTATATATGCATACCAGCACCTAGTGGTTAAGATTCGGCACTCTCACCACCATGGAGTATGTTTGTTTCACGGTCAGGGAACCACACCACCCACTTGCTGATTGTCATGCTGTGGTGGCTGCATGTTGCCATGATGCTGAAAACTATGCCACTGGTATTTCAAATACCAACACGGTCACATTATTGCTTATATCTGTTGGAGAGATTTCAGAGGAGCTTCCAGACTAAGACAGACTAGGAAAAAGGACGTGGCCACTTACTTCCAAAAAATTTAGCTATGAAAACCCTATGAACAGAAGCTAAGCATTGTCTGATAAAGTGCCAGAAGATGAGAGGATGGTGCAAAAAACATCGGGCAGGGCTGTGATCTGCTGTATGTCTAGCAGGGTTGCTGCTAGATGTCAGAATTGACTCTGGCACTAACAACAAATTATGTAGGCATAACTGATTAAATCATTGTCATGTGACTGAATCCAACCTCTAGCTTCCCTCCCCTCGGAGGAGGTCAGTTGGCTGAAAATTCCAACTCTAATTCTGTGCTTGGACTTACTCATGACCAGCCTCCTGAAGCTATCTAGGGGTGGGCCAAGAGTCGATTATCAGCATAACAGACACTCCTATGATGCAGCAAATTCCAAGGGTTTTTGAAGCTCTCTGCTAAAAAACTGACAACACTACATACATTATTATATCATAATGTATATTTTAAATATGTACAATACATTGTATTTGAATTATAACAATACAGCTGCTTTTTTTACAAGTCACTACCTTGTGGGGGGAAGAGTAAAAGATTTGTATAACTCTCTTACTGGGAAAAATTAAATTTACTTTTAAAAAGTCCAGCATAGAAAGTCAACAAGGAAATAGTGGAATTAAATGAAAAACTAAACCAGATGGACTTAACAGATATATGTAGAACATTCCATCCAAAAACAGCAGAATACACATTCTTCTCAAGTGCACATGAAACATTCTCTAGATAGACCATATGCTGGAAAACCAGGCAAGTCTCAATAAATTTAAGAAGACTAAAATCATATCAAGCATCTTTTCTACCATAATGCTATGAAATTAGAAATCAACTACAAGAAAAAAGCTGGGAAAGTGACAAATATGGGACACTAAACAATATGCTACTAAAGAACCAATGGATCATTGAAGAAAATTAAAGAAGAAATCAAAACATATCTGGAGACAGAAGAAAATGAAAATACACCATACCAACTCATACGAGATGCAGCAAAGTAATCCTAAGAGGGAAATTCTTAACGCTACAGGTCCACCTTAACAAACAAGAAAAATATCAAATAAGCAATCATAAACTACATCTAACAGAACTAGAAAAAGAAGAACAAAGCCCAAAGTTAGCAGAAGGAGGGAAATAAAAATTAAAGCAGAAATAAATGAAATCTACATGCCCCCCAAAAAAAACAGTAGAAAGGATCAATGAAACTAACAGCTGGTTCTTGGAGAAGATAAACAAAACTAACAAACTCTTAGCCAGACTCAGTAAGAAAAAAAGAGAGAAGACTCAATAAATAAAATTAGAAATGAAAGAGGAGAAATCACAATGGATACTACAGAAATACAAAGGATTATAAGAGAATACTATGAAAAACTATATGCCAACAAATTGGACAATACAGAAGAAATGGATAAATTCATAGACTCATACAACCTCCCAAAACTGAATCAAGAAGAAATAGAGAATCTGAATAGACCAATCACAAGTAAAGAGATTTAAACAGTAATCAAAAACCTCCCCAAAAATAAAAGTCCACGACCAGATGGCTTCTCTGGAGAATTCTACCAAACATTCAAAGATTTAATACCAAACATTCAAAGATTTAATACCTATCATCTCAAGCTATTCCAAAAAATTGAACAAGACGCACACTTCCTAACACATTTTACAAGGCCAACAACACCCTGATCCTAAAGCCAAACAAGGACAACACAAAGAAGGAAAATGACAGACCAATATCCCTGATCAACATAGATGCGAAATTCCTCAACAAAATATTGGCATACAGAATACAGCAATACACTAAAAAGATCATACACTACGATCAAGTGGGATTTATACCAGGGATGCAGGGATGGTTCAACATCTGCAAATCAAAGTGATACACAACATTAACAGAATGAGGAATAAAACCCACACAGCCATCTCAATAGACACAGAGAAAGCATTTGACAAGATCCAACATCCATTTATGATAAAAATTCACAATAAAATTGGTATAGAATGCAAGTACCTCAACATATTAAAGGCCACATATGACAAACCCACTGCCAACCTCATACTCAACAGGGAAAAACTGAAAGCCATCTATCTCAAAACAGGAACAAGACAAGGGTGCCCACTCTTGCAACTCTTATTCAACACAGTACTGGAGGTTTTGGCCAGAGCAATTAGGGAAGAAAAAGAAATGAAAGGTATCCACATTGGCAAGGAAGAAGTGAAACACTCAGTGTTTCCAGACAACATGATTTTATATATCGAAAACCCTAAAGAATCCATTGGAAAACTATTAGAAATAATCAACAACTGCAGCAAAGTTGCAGGGTATAAAACCAACTTACAGGGGCCGGCCTGGTGGTGCAAACAGTTAAGTGCGCGCGCTCCGCTGCAGTGGCCCGGGGTTTGCCAGTTCGGATCCCAGGCGTGCACCGACGCACTGCTTGGCAAGCCATGCTGTGGCGGCGTCCCATATAAAGTGGAGGAAGATGGGCACGGATATTAGCCCAAGGTCAGTCTTCCTCAGCAAAAAAAGAGGAGGATTGGCAGATGTTAGCACAGAGCTGATCTTCCCCACAATAAATAAATAAATAAATAAAATAATAAAAAAAAAAACCCAACTTACAAAAATCAGTTGCATTTCTATACTCTAATAATGAACTAACAGAAAAAGAACTCAAAAAGACAATCCTATTTACAATTGCAACAAAAAGAATAAAATATCTAGGAATATATTTAACTAAGAAGGTGAAAGACCTATACAATGAAAACTATACGATATTATTGAAAGAAACTGATAATGACATAAAGAAATGCAAAGCTATTCCATGCACACGGACTGGAAGAATAAACGTAGTTAAAAGGTCCATACTACCTAAAGCAATCTACAGATTCGATGCAATCCCAATGACATTCTTCACGGAAATAGAACAAAGAATCCTAACATTTCACATGGGGCAACAAAAGACCCTGAATAGCTAAAGCAATCCTGAGAAAAAAGAACAAAGCTGGAGGCATCACAATCCCTGACTTTGAAATATACTACAAAGTGATAGTAATCAAAACAGCATGATACTGGTACAAAAACAGACACAGGGATCAATGGAACAGAATTGAAAGCTCCAGAAATAAAATTACACATCTATGGACAGCTAATCTTCGACAAAAGAGCCAAGAACACACAATGGAGAAAGGAAAGTCTCTTCAATAAATGGTGTTAGGAAAACTGGACAGTCACATGCAAAAGAATGAAAGTAGACCACTACCTTTCACCATACACAAAAAATTAACTCAAATTGATTCAAGACTTGAAGGTTAAGACATGAAACCATAAAACTCCTAGAAGAAAATATAGGCAGTACACTCTTTGACATCGGCCTAAAAGCATCTTTTCGAATACCGTGTCTACTTGGGCAAGGGAAACAAAAGAAAAAATAAACAAATGGGACTTCATCAGGCTAAAGAGCCTCTGCAAGGCAAAGGAAACCAGGAACAAAATGAAAAAACAACTCACCAACTGGGAGAAAATATTTGCAAATCATATATCTGACAAGTGGTTAATCTCCAAAATATATAAAGAACTCATAGACCTCAACAACAAAAAAACAACCCAATCAAAAACTGGGCAGGACGTCAGCATCATGGCACAGTGAGCTTCCCCCACTGAAATCTCCCCCTCTAAGATATAACAAAAAGGACATTCATATATCAACAGAAGTTATTCACACAACACAAGAGACGTCTGAGGGACCCATGCAGCCGTACATCCGAGGGCGGACGTGTTGGAATCCCCAGTGGAAGTGGAAGGAGGTAAAAGGAGCTCCCCTCCTTCCCTAAGGACTGTGACCCTGAGACTGAGAAGACACAGCTCTCGGGGGGGCCCCTCTGTGGGAAAACTGTCGCTCTCCAAGATCTCTCACAGCCATGGGAATTCCCCCTACAGAGGGAGCAGAACTGTTGTGGGGATATCTTCTACAAGCTAGAATTTCAGGAGAGCAGAGAGTGAGAGGGAAGTGAGAAACCCCTGGGATTGGGAAGGTGAAGTAAGCACCCCTCCCCACCCACCCGCCTGGTGCTTCAGCACAGCAGCCCTGCAGCCTCAGCTCAGCAGCACTCAGCTCAGCCCTGGCCCCAGCGGTGGCAGCGCGCCGGCACCCTGGCCCCAGCTGCTCTGGCTCGACCTCACCCCGGCTCCAGCTGCTTTGGCGCCAGCTATTTTGGCGCAGCCATGCCCCAGCTCCAGCTCCTTCAGGCCAGCCGCACTTCAGCTCCAGCTGCTTTGGCCCAGCCGCACTCCAGCTCCAGCTGCTTTGGCCCAGCCACGCTCCAGCTCCAGCTGCTTCAACCCAGCCGCACTCCAGCTCCAGCTGTTCCCATGCTCCAGTTCCAGCTGCTTCTGCTCAGCCATGATGAGGCTCGGCCGCCCTTAAGCTCTGGCTTCTTCAGCCCAGCTGCGCCCAAGCTCCAGCTGCTTTGGCCTAGCCGCGCTCCAGTCCCAGCTGTTCCCACGCTCCAGCCCCAGCAGCCTCTGCTCAGCTGTGCTTCAGCTCAGCCGCAGGCCAACCAGAGCACCCATGGATCGAGGTGGGCACAGAATACACAGCTCTTAACTCCCATCCAGTGGTGCAAGAGGAAACTGCAACCAGATATTTTCAGCATGAGGAAAAATAAGCCAAAACCATCAGGCACTATGCAAAAATATATTAAATCTCCAGAACAGAAGGAAAATAACAAGCACCCAGAAACCAACCCTGAAAGCACAGAAATGTATAACCTTAACGACAGAGAATTCGAAATACCTATCATAAAAAACCTCAGTGAAATACAAGAAAATACAGATAGACAATTCAATGAAATCAGGAATTTCTTCACAAAAGAAAAACCATAAAGAAAAAACAGTCAGAAATCTTAGAGAAGAAAAACACAATAGAGGAGGTAAAGACAAATCTGGAAGGCTTAAAGAAACCATAAATAAAAAACAATCAGCAATCTTAGAGAAGAAAAACACAATAGAGGAGATAAAGACAAATCTGGAAGGCTTAAGCATCAGAGCCGACAATATGGAGGAAAGAACTAGCAATACTGAGGACAGCAATGCAGAAATGCTCCAGATGGAGGAGGAAAGAGATCTAAGACTAAAAAGCAATGAAGAAACCCTCTAAGAAATATCCGACTTAATTAGGAAATCCAACATAAGGATTGTAGGTATTCCAGATGGAGAAGAGAGGGAAAAGGCAGCAGAGAACTTGTTCAAAGAAATAATAGCTGAGAATTTCCCAAACCTAGGGAAGGAGCTGGAAACACCAGTGAATGAAATCAACAGATCTCCTAAATATATCAACATGAAAAGACCCTCTCCAAGGCTTATAGCAGTAAAGCTGGCAAAAGTCAACAACAAAGAAAAAATATTAAGGGCAGCTAAAGAAAAAAAAATAATGTACAAAGGAATTCCTATCAGGCTCTCAGGCAATTTCTCGACAGAAACTTTACAGGCTAGGAGAAAGTGGAATGATATATTCAAAATTCCGAATGACAAAAACTTTCAGCCAAGAATACTCTATCCAGCAAAAATATCCTTCAGATATGATGGAGAAATAGTAACTATCCCTGATAAACAAAAGCTGAGAGAGTTAATTGCCACAAGACCCCCACTACAAGAATTGCCCAAGAAGGCCCTCATGCCCGAGGCAAAAAAAGAAAGAGGATGCAAAGTTTTGAACAAGAAGAAAAACAGGTAGACAAAACCAGAAAAATTGCAGCTCTCTATCAGAATAGATTAGCAGATACTTAATTATAAAACCAAAGATCAAGGGAAGGAAAACACCAAAAATAAATATAACCTCATCACTTTAAACACAAACTCACAACACAAGATGGAATAAATTGTGACAACAATAACTTAGAAGGGGAAGAGGAAAGGGATTGAATCGCCTTAGTCTAAGGAAATAAGAGGCCATTAGAAAATGGACCATCACACCCAAGAGATTTTTCATACAAACCTTATGGTAACCACTAATCAAATAATCAGAACAGAGTCACACAAGGTAAATAAAGAGAAAATTAAGAGAATCACCATACAGAACTACTGATCTGAACTGGAAGTCCGAAACACATGGGAAGAGAAACAAAAGAAATGCAAAAGATCCGGAAAATGAGTGATAAAACAGCAACATTAAGCCCTCATATATCAATAATTACCCTAAATGTAAATGGACTGAACTCTCCAATCAAAAGACACAGAGTGGTGGGATGGATTAGAAACCAAGACCCAACAATATGCTGCCTCCAGGAAACACATCTCAGCTCTAAAGACAAACAAAGGCTCAGAATGAAAGGATGGAGGACAATACTCCAAGTTAATGGCAAACAAAAGAAAGCAGGTGTTGCTATACTTATATCAGACAGAGTTGACTTCAAGATAAAAAAGGTAATGAGAGACAAAGAGGGGCAATATATAATGATAAAACGGACACTCCATCAAGAAGACATATCACTTATAAATATATATGCACCCAACACAAGAACACCAGAGCACATAAAGCAACTATTAGCAAACCTAAAAGGAGATATTAACAACAACACATTAATAGTAGGGGATCTTAACACCCCACTTACATCAATGGATAGATCATCCAGACAGAAAATCAATAAGGAAATAATGGACTTAAACGAAAAACTTGATGAGATGGACTTAATATATATAGAGTACTCCATCCAAACACAGCAGATTACACATTCTTCTCAAGCACACATGAAACATTCTTAAGAAGAGAGCATATGTTGGGAAACAAGGCATGCCTCTATAAATTTAAAATTGAAATCATAACAAGCATAATGCCAAACCATAATGCCAGGAAGCCAGAAATTCCAACCATAATGCCATGAAGCTAGAAATCAACTACAAGAAAAAAATCGTGAAAGTGACAAAGATGTGGAGACTAAACAAGATGCTACTGAACAACCAATGGATCATTGATGAAATTAAAGGAGAAATCAAAACATATCTGAGACAAATAAAAATGAAAATATACCATACCCACTCATATGGAATGCAGCAAAAGCAGTCCTCAGAAGGAAACTCATAGCAATACAGGCCCACTTTAACAAACAAGAAAAAGCCCAAATAAGCAACCTCAAACTACACCTAAGAATTAGAAAAAGAAGAACAAAGCCCAAAGACAGCAGGAGAGAAATAAAAATCGGAGCAGAAATAAATGAAATTGAAACCAAAAACACAGTAGAAAGGATCAATGAAACAAAGAACTGATTCTTTGTGAAAAGAAACAAAATTGACAAACCCTTAGCCAGACTCACCAAGAAAAAAAGAAGGCTCAAATAAATAAAATTAGAAATGAAAAAGGAGAAATTACAACAGATACCACAGAAATACAAAGGATTATCAAGAGAACACTATGAAAAACCATATGGCAATAAATTGGACAACCTATAAGAAATGGATAAATTCTTAGACTCATACAACCTCCCAAAGCTGAGCCAAGAAGAAATAGAGAATCTGAATAGACCAATTACAAGTAAAGAGATTGAAACAGTAATCAAAAACCTCCCAAAAAATAAAAGTCCAGGACCAGATGGCTTCTCTGGAGAATTTTACCAAACAAAGAAGATTTAATACCTATCCTTCTCAGACTATTCCAAAAAACAGAGGATGATGGAACACTTCTCAACACATTCTACAAGGTCAAAATCACCCTGATACCAAAGCCAGACAAGGACTACACTAAGAAGGAAAACTACAGACCAATATGCCTGATGAACACAGATGCAAAGATCTTCAACAAAATATTGGAAAACAGAATACAGCAATACATCAAAAAGATCACACACCATGATCAAGTGGGATTTATACGCGGGACACAGGGATGGTTCAACATCCGCAAATCAATCAATGTGATACACCACATTAACAAAACGAGTGAAAAAAACCACATGATCATCTCAATAGACAGAGGGAAGGCATCTGACAAGATCCAACATCCATTTATGATAAAAATTCTCAACAAAATTGGTATAGAAGGAAGGTACCTTAACATAATAAAGGCCATATATGACAAACCCACAGCCAAACTCATACTCAACAGGGAAAAAGTGAAAGCCATCCATCTCAAAGCAGGAACAAGACAAAGGTGCCCACTCTCACCACTCTTATTCAACATAGTACTGGAGGTTTTGGCCAGAGCAATGAGGCAAGAAAAAGGAATAAAAGGAATACAAATAGGCAACAAAGAAGTGAAACTCTCACTCTTTGCAGATGATATGATCTTACATGGAGAAAACACTAAAGAATCCACTGGAAAACTATGAGAAATAATCAACAACTACAGCCAAGTTGCAGGGTACAAAATCAACTTACAGAAATCAGTTGCATTTCTATATGCCAATAATGAAGTAACAGAAAGAGAACTCAAGAAGACAATCCCATTTACAATCACAACAAAAAGAATAAAATATCTAGGAATAAATTTAACCAAGAAATTTAACCATACAATGAAAACTATAAGACATTATTGAGTGAAATCAACGACATAAAGAAATGGAAAAATATTCCATGCACACGGATTGGAAGAATAAACATTGTCAAAATGTCCATACTACCTAAAGCAATCTACAGATTCAATGCAATCCCAATCAGAGTCCCAATGACATTCTTCACGGAAACAGAACAAAGAATACTAAAATTCATATGGGGCAACAAAAGACCCCGAATAGCTAAAGCAATCCTGAGGAAAAAGAACAAAGCTGGAGGCCTCACAATCCCTGATTCAAAACATACTACAAAGCAATAGTAATCAAAACAGCATGGTACTGATACAAAAACAGACACACAGATCAATGGAACAGAACTGAAAGCCCAGAAATAAAACCTCACATCTACAGGCAGCTAATCTTCAACAAAGGAGCTAAAAACATACAATGGAGAAAGGAAAGTCTCTTCAATAAATGGTGCTGGGAAAACTGGATAGCCACTTGCAAAAGAATAAAAGTAGACTGTTCTCTTTCACCATACACAAAAATTAATTCAAAATGGATCAAAGACCTGAAGGTGAGACCTGAAACTATAAAACTCCTAGAAGGGGCCGGCCCCGTGGCTTAGTGGTTAAGTGCGTGCGCTCCGCTGCTGGCGGCCCAGGTTCGGATACCAGGCGCGCACCGATGCACGGCTTCTCCGGCCATGCTGAGGCCGCGTCCCACATACAGCAACTAGAAGGATGAGCAGCTATGACATACAACTATCTACTGGGGCTCTGGGGGAAAAAAATAAATTTAAAAAAAATTAAAAAAAAACAAAAAAAAACTCCTAGAAGAAAATATGGGCAGTACACTATTCGTCATCGGTCATAAAGGGATCTTTTCAAATTCCATGTTTACTCGGACAAGGGAAAACAAAAGAAAAAATAAACAAGTGGGACTTCATCAGATTAAAGAGCTTCTACAAGGCAAATGAAACCAGGATCAAAATGAATAGGCAATCCACCAGCTGGGAGAAAATATTTGCAAACCATATATCCCACAAGGGATTAATCTCCATAATATATAAAGAACTCACACAACTGAACAACAAAAAAACAAACAACCTGATGAAAAAAAAAGGGCAGAGGAAATGAACAGATACTCCTCCAAAGAAGATATACAGATGGCCAATAGGCAAATGAAAAGATGTGCAACATCACTAATCATCAGGGAAAAGCAAATCAAAACTACACTAAGATATCATCTTATACCCGTCAGAATGGCTATAATCACCAAGACAAAAAACAACAAATGCTGGAGAGGCTGTGGAGAAACGAGAACCCTAATTCACTGTTGATGGGAACGCAAACTGGGCCAGCCTCTATGGAAAACAGTATGGAGATTCCTTAAAAAATTAAAAATAGAAATATCTTATGATCCAGCTATCCCACTACTGGGTATCCACCCAACGAACCTGAAACCAACAATCCAAAGAGGCTTATGCACCCCTCTGTTCATTGCAGCATTATTCACTATAGCCAAGACATGGAAGCAATCCAAATGTCCCTTGACTGATGAGTGGATAAAGAAGACGTGGTATATATATACAATGGAATACTACTCAGCCATAAAAAAAGACAAAATTGTCCCATTTGCAACAACATGGATGGACCTGGAGGGTATTATGTTAAGCAAAATAAGCCAGAAAGAGAAAGACCAACACCGCATGATTTCACTCATAAGTAGAAGATAAACTAACAAACGGACAGAGAGAACTGTTTGGTGGTCACCAGGGGCAAGGAGGCTGGGGGGTGGGCACAAGGGGTGAAGGGATGCATTTATACGGCGACTGACAAACAATAACGTACAGCAAAAATTTCACAATACAGAAAAAAAAGGAACCAATGCCTATAGCGAGCAAAAGCTTGCTCCTGTTGTAAAATTAAAAAAAAATAAAATGGGCAGAACAGACATTTTTCCAAAGATATACAGATAGCCAACAGGCACATGAAAACATGTTCAACATCACTAATCATCATGGAAATGCAAATCAAAACTACAATGAGATTATCACCTTATACTCATAGAATGGCTATAATTACCAAGACAAAAAACAACAAAAGTTGGAGAGGATGTGGAGAAAAGGGAACCCTCATACACTGCTGGTAGGAATGCAAACTGGTACAGCCACTATGGAAAACAGTATGGAGATTTCTCAAAAAATTAAAAATAGAAATACCATATGACCCAGCTATCCCACTACAAGGTATTGATCCAAAGAACTTGAAATCAACAATTCAAAGAAACTTATGCACCCCTATGTTCATTGCAGTATTATTCACAATAGTCAAGATGTGGAAGCAACCCAAGTGCCCACTGACTGATGAATGGATAAAGAAGATGTCGTATATGTCTACAGTGGAATACTACTCAGCCATAAAAAAAGACAAAATTGTCCCATTTGCAACAACGTGGATGGAACTTGAGGGTATTATGTTAAGTGAGATAAGCCAGACAGAGAAAGACAAACACCATATGATTTCACTTATATGTGGAAGATAAACAAATACATGGACAAAGAGAACAGATTAGTGGTTACCAAAGGGGAAGGCAGGGGGCATAAGGGGTAAAGTGGCACATATATATGGTGACTGACAAATAATAATGTACAACTGAAATTTCACAGTGTTATAAACTATTATGACCTCAATAAAGAAAAAAAAACTAAAAACCTGACACATGGCACCCAGTGGTTAACACTATTGTAACATTATTAAAAGCAAAAAGGAAATATGTTTACAACTAAATGAGAAAAAAAAAAAAAAAGTCCAGTATACAAAATGAGAACTCTAATTCACTGTTAATTGGAATGGAAGTCGGTACACCACTTTGGTGTTTTCAGCGAAGGACAAGATATGGATACCCAATGACCCAACAATTTCACCTACGTCTATGTCTATGCCCTAAAGCAGCTTGTACATGTACAATAGAATATGCACACAAGTATATTCACAGCAATGTTGTTTGTAAAAGCCAAAAAACTAGAAGTCAATGTCAACAGAAGATTGAATAAGTAGTACAATCGAGTACTAAACAGCAATAAAAATAATTGAAAAACAGATATAAGCAATAACATGGATGAAGCTCAAATATGGTATTGAAAAAGATGCACAACACAAGGAACCACACAATATGATCCCGTTCATATAAAATTCAAAAACTAAAACTAGAAAAAACTAAACTATATTTTTAGAGATGACATACGACACAGACAATGACACTACAAGAAAACCAAGGAGACTGCATTCATATAGTGGTTATGGAAGAAACAGCTTATGAATAGGAGGTACACACTGGACTTTTCGGGGTGATGAGATTTTGGGGGTGTAGATATTCTATTTCTTTATTCAAATGTTCACTTTATAGTTATCTGTTAAACTATATATGTATTTAACGTACTTTTTGTATATTTCACATATATATGTATACACGAGGGAACCACCATAATATATGTATATGCATTTAGGAAAATACTTAATCGCTATTTTTAATTATAACAATAGTTAAATTTTTAGGTGTGATACTCATAGTGTGATTTTAAAAAATAAAGTATCCTATATTTTAGGAATACATTCTGAACTAATAACGAAATGATATGATGTCTGGGATTTGCTTCAGGAGTTCATTATTATAATGTAAAGACTTCAGAAATTTCAATTCCATTTAAAAATAAGAGAAGGAGGCAGGAGAGAAGATGGAGAGGATGAAGTAGAGGGAGAAACTGAGACCTGAAGATATTAACTGAAGAATCATGAGTTAACAGCAGGTCTAGGGCTCAAAACTAAAACCCAGGTCTCAGGATTAGTAATCTAATATTTTCCAGGACACAATTTTAATTCTCACATGCTGGGGCTTTACTTTTCAACATTTTTCTCATATTTTACTTGCTTATTCTCTCCCTTTCCTACACTAGACTTTTAAGTTCTTTGAAGGCAATAAAATGTATTCATGTGTGTAGTACTAGAATCTATAAAACTGTGCCATATACATAGTTAGTGTTCAATATTTGCTGAATTATGAATAAAATGAGTAGTTCAGACAATCTTAACAAAAAATCCACCCTTTGGGTGTGAAAACATATAAGTTTTGGAGTTAAATAAGCTTTATAATTTTTATATTAAAATGGTGGTTCTCAGTATATACATGAACTGTCAGATTAGAATGAGCACTGACGGGCCGGCCCTGTGGCTTAGCGGTTAGGTGGGCGCGCTCCGCTGCTGGCGGCCCGGTTTCCGGTCCCCGGCGTGCAGTGACTCGCCACTTCTCTGGCCATGGTGAGGCCGTGTCCCACATGCAGCGGCTGGAAGGATGTGCGGCTGTGACATACAACTATCTACTGGGGCTTTGGGGGGAAAATAAATAAATAAATAAAAAATTTAGAATGAGCACTGAGCTATTGGCCAATATGTACTCTTTTCCAGTTTCATAATTATTTGTAACATAAATCCATTTATCTAATACACATTTGAGGGTGAAACCTGAGAGAAGCAGGAGAGGCAGCGGCACAGTTAATGCATAAGCCATTAGAACTACAAAAATCAAGTCTACCTAATATACATTCTAATTTTGGAGTTCAACACATTAGAACAATTTTTAGGCTGAAAGCTCAAAGTTTAGGTGACTTACTGACAAAATTTATCACATTATTATTACGTCTTCTCATTGCACCTAGACTGTAAACTCCTTTTAAGAAAATTTCAGTATTCTTAAGAGCCCAGACTTCTCGTCTGAAAAGTAAGTTAGTTTCATACTGAATACAGCTGATAAAACTTACATTCCATTTCTATCACACCTAGTTTAGGCCCTTCTTATAAATCATACACGTTTTTAGTCTCTTTAATTCTCAAAATGAAACACAGTGTTTCTAAGTTACCCTTAAAACATCTATTTTAATGCTACCCTAATTCAAACAATGGTTTCTCACTGCCTAATACCTTATGACATTTAAAAATCATAATTTATCATTTTATCTTTTATGTGTGTTTATATACATATATGTATGTGTGTATATATACAATTGTTTATATTTATATGTAAATATAAAATGTTATATTTCAACTCTCCACTCTAGTCAAATTGAGTTTGTTCATTATCTTCTAAAAGCATCCTGAGCATCTTTACAGCTTTGCACAGAAAAAAGAGCTCATAGAAAGAGCTCAACACTTGCTGAAGAAATATGTGAATCAATCCTAGAATTGCTTCTACCCCTCACTTCACTCCTCACCTCAAACATACACTCTTATTAAAATCTTACCCAACCTTAAAGTTTCTGCCCAAATTCTGTTTCCTCTTTTTGAAGCCCTACTTTACCACCCTAGTCTTAAAAGATCACTGAGTCCTTTGAATTGAAAACATTGTACCAATTACAAAGCAATTATCTTACAGTGTCTGCTTGCTGTGGTTATTAGGTTAAAAATCATGTCTCTTCAAGAAGATTGTGATCTCCTAAAGGCTAGGTGCCATGTTTTATATATTCTACATTTGTCTTATAAAGTAAGATCTAAGTGCATAATATTTTCTGAAGAAACGAAAAGTATTAGTATACTTTTTGACACACTCTAGACTTCAGTGGTTGACCAAGTCTGAGAATGGAAACCTCTCTGAAATTCTAATTTGTCAATAGCTATGCATTCAATATACATTTCAAGACTAAGTGCTAATATTAAGATAAAACAAAAAATTAAAAATAGACCTACCATACAATCCAGCAATTCCACTTCTGGGTATTAATCTGAAGAAAATGAAAAAACTAACTCGAAAAGATATATGCACCCCCATGTTCATTGCAGCATTATTTACAATAGCCAGGATATGGAAACAACCTAAGTGTTCATCAATAGACGAAAGATAAAGAAATTGTGGTATATATATACACACAATGGAATATTATTCAGCCATAAAAAAGAATGAAATCTTGCCATCTGAGATAACATGGATGACCTAGAGGGCACTATACTAAGTGAAATAAGTCATATAAAGACAAATACTGTATGATCTCTCTTATATCTAAACTAATCTAAACAAAACAAAAACCAAGTTCATCGATACAGAGAACAGACTGGCTGCCAGAGGTGTGGGGTGAGAGGTGGGAGAAATGAGTGAACTATTTTTTTTCTCTGTTTAAATAAATTGAATAATTTATAATTTAAAAAAAGAAAGAGAGAAACCCTACGCCTGGACAGGGAGGAAAAAAAACAATAACAAACAACAAAGCATCAATATACCTATTTCATTCAATTTCAACAAATTAGGTTATTCTTTGGGGAAAAACTCAATAACCTGTTTTTCTAACAAACTAGTAGAGACTACTAGAAGATATAGTCTGTTTTGTTACTAACATATTTAGTCAAGGTTAGTATTCTTTAATGAGACAAGGTTATTATTTCATACCTAAATTATAGAAAAGTTAGATGCTACACATTTTGCTATCTTCTTCTTGAATTCCAAACCCAATTCTATTCTAAAGGCCCATTCTATCAGCCCACACCATTTTAATCAGCATATACCACAAAACTACGCTTTTTTGTGTGTGTGTGAGGAAGATCAGCCCTGTGTTAACATCTGCCAATCCTCCCCTTTTTTTTTTGCTGAGGAAGACTGGCCCTAGGCTAACATCCGTGACCATCTTCCTCCACTTTATATGGGACGCCGCCACAGCATGGCTTAGCCAAGCGGTGTGTCCGCCCGCGCCCGGGATCCAAACCGCGAACCCCGGGCCGCCGCAGTGGAGCGCATGCACTTAACTGCTTGTGCCACCGGGCCGGCCCCAAAACTACACTTTTAATGATTCCTGAAAGCTTCTAAATTAGAGGAAATGTTTTACTCCATATATTTCCACCTTCTAAAGATAACCCAGTACTACTAGGGTTTTAAAAATAACCTACATACTGACTGTAACAGAGACAGTCATCATAGAAGCTATTTTTAGCTTCAAGGGAAATTCATAAGGTCCTAACATTATGAGTGGCCTTAAAGCCTGAGTCGGACACTTGCATTGAGGCTTCAGAGGTTTTGACTTTTGGTTTTAACGTAACCTTAGATGTTCTCTAATCTGGGGTGCTTGTGAGGCAGAAGGACAAAATAAGTAAAGGCAACATGACACAAACCAATTAATTATTCTAGTTTGACCTTCTTGATAACAGAGAAAATTCTCAATTCAGAAAGCATATTCTTTATAGGTGAAGCATTCATAACAGTACTAACAGCTATTATTTATTGAGTTTTTGCTATGTGCTGGGCATATTTCAAGTAATTTAAATGTACTATTAACTCATCTAATACAATGATTCCTTGTGGGAGGCATTATTAACATCCCCATTTAACAGATGAGAAAACAGGCTAACTTGCTCAAGGGCATAAAAATTCAGATCCAGAGGCCGGCCCAGTGGCGTAGCAGTTAAGTGAGCTTTTGGCAGCCCGAGGGTTCATAGGTTCGGATCCCAGCCCACACCACGCACTGCTTGTCAAGCCATGCTGTGGCAGCGTACCATATAAAATAGAGGAAGATGGGCAGGGATGTTAGCCCAGGGCCGGTCTTCCTCAGCAAAAAGAGGAGGATTGCCATGGATGTTAGCTCAAGACTGATCTTCCTCAAAAATAAAAAAACAAAAAAAATTCAGATCCAGGCAGTGTGGCTAATCACTCTTACCTACCTCGTACCACTCTTAACCTATATGTTATATGTAGTATAATATAGTAGGACGAGACGATCCAAAATGACTAGAGAAAAGTAAAATCTATACATATGTATAGAGTACACTAAAGAAACTATACTACGTTATAGTGCCATAACTACTAAGTGATTATGTTCCCTATAACTCAAAAAGCCTACTTTTCTCACAATGTAGTTAGGTGAAGACTACAGTAGAGAATTTAGATGTGAGCACATGGCAGCTTAATAGGTGCCTTTAATCTATTAACTTCAAGTTTTCTAGCTTTCCTTTTCCTTGATAAAGGTGACTCATTTGCCCTACTTTTTAAAATAATCAATCATTATTTAAGGTCTTTTTACTAAAAAATGCAATAAAAAGCAGCTGGCTTTTCTTAAGGTTAAGTGGATTAAGATTTGGAAAAATGAGGTTCAAGCAGACAAGCATATATATCTGGGAAAAAGTAGATGGAATTAATTATGGTACAAGCAGTAAGAATCAGAGGATAAGCAATAGTACATGTAGGCATACCTCATTTTATTGTGCTTTGCAGATATTGCGGTTTTTTTTACAAATTGAGGTTCGTGGCAGCCCTGCATTGAGCAAGTCTATTGGCGCCATTTTTCCAACAGCACCTGCTCACTTTGTGTCTCTGTGTCACATTCTGGTAATTCTTGCAATATTTCAAACTTTTTCATTATTAGTATATTTATTATGGTGATCTGTGATCAGTGATCTTTGATGCTCTTACTGTAACTATCTTGGGGTGCCACCCATATAAGATGGTGAATTTAATCAATAAATGTTGTGTGTGTTCTGATTGCTCTACTCAGTGGCCATTCCCCATCTCTCTCCCTCTCCTTGAGCATTCCTATTCCCTGAGACACAACAATACTGAAAGTAGGGCAATTAATAACTCTACAATGGCCTCTAAGTGTTCAAGGAAGAATTGCACATCTCACACTTGAAATCAAAAGCTAGAAATGATTAAGCTTAGTGAGTGAGGAAGCCATGCTGAAAGCCAAGACAGGCCAAAAGCTAGGTTTCTTGTGCCAAACAGTTAGCCAAGCTGTGAATGCAAAGGAAAAGTTCTTGAAGAAAATTGTATGTGCTACTCTAGTGAAGACACAAATGATAAGAAAGCTAAAAAGCCTTATTGCTGATATGCAGAAAGTTTTAGTGGTCTGGATACAAGACTACATCAGCCACAACAATCCTTTAAGCCAAAGCCTAATCCAGAGCAAGGCCCTAACTCTCTTCAATTCTATGAAGGCTGAGAGAGGTGAAGAAGCTGCAGAAGTCTGAAGCTAGCAGAAATTGGATCATGAGGTTTAAGAAAAGAAGCTGTCTCTACAACACCAAAGGTTAAGGTGAAGCATCAGGTGCTGATGTAGAAGCTGCAGCAAGTTACCCAAAAGATCTAGCTAAGATCATTAATGAAGGTGGCTACACTAAACAACAGTTTTTCAATGCAGATGAAACAGCCTTCTATTAGAAGAAGATGCCATTTAGGACTTTCCTAGCTAGAGTAGTCATCAATGCCTGGCTGCAAAGCTTCAAAGGACAGGCTGACTCTTGTTAGGGGCTAATGCAGCTGCTGACTTTAAGCTGAAGCCAAGGCTCATTTAATATTCTGAAAATCCAAGGCCCCTTAAGAATTATGCTAAATCTACCCTGCCTGTGCTCTATAAATGGAACAACAAAGCCTGATGACAACACATCTGTTTACAACATGGTTTACTGAATATTTTAAGCCCACTGCTGAGACTTGCTGCTCAGAAGAAAGGATTCTTTTCAAAATATTACTGCTCATTGACAATGCACCTGGTCACCCAAGCACCCTGATGGAGATGCACAATGAGATTAATGTTGTTTTTATGCCTGCTAACACAACATCCATTCTGCAGACCATGGATCAAGGAGTCATTACAACTTTCAAGTCTTATTTAAGAAATACATTTCGTAAGACTATAGCTGCCATAGACAGTGATTCCTCTGATGGATTTGGGCAAAGTAAACTGAAAACATTCTGAAAAGGATTCACCACTCTAGATGCCATTAAGAACATTTGTGATTCATGGGAAGAAGTCAAAATATCAACATTAACAGGAGTTTGGAAGAAGTTGATTCCAACCCTCCCGAATAACTTTGAGGGGTCCAAGACTTCAGTGGAGGAAGTAACTGCAGATGTGGTGGAAATACCAAGAGAACTAGAATTAGAAGTGGAGCCCAGAGATGTGACATGATAAAACCTTAATGGATGAGGAGTTGCTTCTTATGGATGAGCAAAGAAAGTGGTTTCTTGAGATAGAATCTGCTCCTGGTGAAGACGCTGTGAAGATTGTTGAAATGACAAAAAAAGAACTTAGAATATTACAGAAACTTAGTTGATAAAGCAGTGGCAGGGTTTGAGAGGACTGACTTTAATTTTGAAAGAAGTTCTACTGTGGGTAAAATGCTATGAAACAGCATCAGATACTATAGAGAAATCATTTGTGAAAGAAAGAGTCAATCGATGTGGCAAACTTCATTGTCGTCTTATTTTAAGGAATTGCCACTGCCACCCCAACCTTCAGCAACCGCCATCCTGATCAGTCAGCAGCCATGAACACCAAGGCAAGACCCTCCACCAGCAAAAAGATTATGACTCACTGAAGGCTCAGACGGCAGTCAGCATTTTTTAGCAATAAAGTATTTTTTAATTAAGGTATGTACATTGTTTTTTTTAGACATAATGCGATTGCATACAATAGACTATCGTATACTGTAAACATAACTTTTATATGCACTGGGAAACCAAAAAGTTTCTGTGACTCACTTTATTGCAATATTCACTTTACTGTGGTGGTCTGGAACTGAACCTGCAATATCTCTGAGGTATGCCTGTATAGGGAAATTCCCCAGGGGCCAGATGAAAAGGGGATGGTGGGAAAGAGTAGACAACAGCAGAGAAGCAGAACTGGGCAAAGGCTCCCTATATCAGTTGCCAAAAACACTTCTACCCAGAAGAATCTGATGACTGCTAATGAAAGGGAAAACCAAAAGCTAGTTCTTTGAAAAGATCAACAAAACGGACAAAGCTAGACTGACCAAGAAAAAAAGAGAGAAGATTCAAATTACTAGATTCAGAAATGAAAGAGGAGACATTACTACTGATCTTACTGAAATAAAAAGGATTACAAAGAAATACTATGAACAATCATATGCCAATAAATCAGATAACTTAGACGAGATGCACAAATTCCTAGAAAGACATAAATTACTGAAACTGACTCAAGAAGAAATGGAAAATCTGAATAAACCTATAACAAATGAAAGGATTGAACTAGTAATCAAAAACTACACACAAAGAAAAGTCCAGGCCCAGACAGCTTTAGTGCTGAATTCTAGTGAACATTTAAAGAATTAATATCAATTTTCCGCAAAACTCTTCCAAAAAATAAAAGATAGTGAAACACTTCCAACTCATTTTATGAGGTCATTATTAACCGGATTCCAAAACTAACCAAAGACACGACACAAAAAGAAAACTACAGACCATTATCTTTTATGAATATGGATGCAAAAATCTTCAACAAAATACTAGCAAACCAAATCCAGCAACATATAAAAAAGAATTATACACTATGATCAAGTGGGATTTATGCTAGGAATGCAAGGTTGGTTTAACATTCGCAAATCAAGATAATACATCATATCAATAGAATAAAAAACAAAATCACATCATCATCTTAATAGATGCAGAAAAAGTATTTCACAAAATCCAATGCCCTTTGATGATAAAAATACTCAAGAAACTAGTAATAGAAGGGAAATTCCTCAACATTTTAAAGGGCATTTATAGAAAATCCACAGCCAACATCATAGTTAATGGCGGAAAATGGGATGTTTCCCTACTAAAACTAAAAACAAGACAAGGATGTCTGCTTTCACTCCTTCTATTTAACATTATACTGAAGGTTCTAGCCAGGGTAGTCAGGCAAGATAAAGACATACAAGGCATCCAGATTAGAAAAAAAAAAAAGTTATCTCAATTCAGATTACATGACCTTACATATAAACACTCCTCTGAAGGAATCTATTACAACCAATTAGAACTAATAAATAAGTTTAGCAAAGTTGTAGGATACAAGATCAATATACAAAACTCAATCAAATTTCTAAATACTTGGAGTGAACAATCTGAAAGTAAAATTAAGATGACAATTTCATTCACAATAGCATTGAAAGAAATTATATTAGGAATTAATTTAACAAAAGTGCAAAATTTACACTCTGAAAACTACAAAACATTGTCGAAAGAAATCAAAGAAGATCTAAATAAATGGAGAAACATCCCATGCTCGTGGGTTGGAAGACTTAGCATGAAAATGGCAATAGTCCCCAAACTGATAAACACATTCAATGCAATCCTCATCAGAATCCAAGCTGACTTCTTTGTAGAAATTGACAAGTTGATTCTAAAATTCATATGGAATAGCTAAAACAGTCCTGAAAGAGAAAAGCAGGATCATTCACATTTTCTGATATCAAAACTTACTACAAAAGCAACAGTAATCAAGACAGTGTATAAAGTTCTCATCACAAGGAAAGGAATACTTTTTAAATCTATACAAGATGACAGATGTTAACCAAACTTACTGTGGTAATCATTTCACAATATATGTAAGTCAACTCATTACGTAGTACAATTCAAACTTACACAGTGCTGTATGTCAATTATATCTCAATAAGCTTGGGGGAAAAAAAACAGGATGGTATTGGCACAAGGACAGAAATACAAATCAATGGAATAGAATTAAGAGTCTAGAAATAAACCCATATATCAATGGTCAATTAATTTTCGACAAGGGTGACAAAGCCATGCAATGGAGAAAGAACAGCCTTTTCAATAAATGGCACTGGGACGACTGGACATCCACATGCAAAAGAATGAACTAGGCCCTTATCTCATACCATATACAAAAATTAACAAATTTTGAAAAAATTTGATCAAAACAGATCAAAGACGTAAATGTAAGAGGTAAAACTATAAAATTCTTAGAAGAAAACAGCCATAAACCTTTGTAAACCTTAGTTCAGGCAATGGTTTCTCGCCTAAACCATGACACCAAAAGTGTAAGTGACAAAAGAAAAAAAAATAGATAAATTGGACTTCATCAAGATGAAAAACATTTGTACTTCAAAGGACACCACCAAGAAAGTGAAAAGGCAACCCACAGAACAGAAGAAAATTTTTGCAAATCATATACCCGATAAGGAACTTGTATCCAGAATATATACAAAGAATACTTACAATTCAATAATAAAAAGACAACCTGATTTAAAAATGGGCAAAGAATCAGAATAGATATCTCTCCAAACAAGATATACAAATGGCTAATAAGCATATGAAAAGATTCCTGACATCATTAATCATCAGGAAAATGCAAATCAAAACTACGAGATACCACTTCACATCCACTAGGTTGGCTAGAATCAAAAAGTCAGATAATTACAAGTCTTGATGAGGATGTGGAGAAATTGGAGCCCTCATACACTATTGGTGAAAATATAAAATGGTGCATGCACTTTGGAAAAGTCTGTCACTTCCTCAGATGACTAAACATTTGGTATGACCCAACAATTCCACTCCTATACACAAAAGAAATGAAAATGTTATGTCCACACAAAAACTTGCACATGAAGGTTTATATTATGCCTAATAGCCAAAAGGTGGAATTAACCCCAAAGTCTACCAACTGATCAATGGATTAACAAAATTCGATACATCCACACAATGGAATATTATCTGGTCATAAAACGGAATGAAGTACCGATACTACAAAACAGATGAACCTCGAAAACATTATGCTAAGTTAAAGAAACCAGCCACGAAAGACCACATGTTATATGATTCCAGTTATATGAAACGTCCAGATCAGGGATATGTACAGAGACAGAAAGTAAATTAGTGATTGCTTAGGGCTAGAGGGACATATGGGAACGACAGCTAAAGGGTATGGAGTTTCTTTTGGAGGTAATGAAATTGCTCTAAAACTGACTGTGGTGATGGTTGCACATATCTGTGAATATGTCAAAACCAGTGATTGTACACTTTCAATGGGTGAATTATACGATATGTGAATTATATCTCAATAAAGCTGTTTCTAAAAAGAAAATATAGATGAATAAAAAATGAACTGGAGGGATCTCCTATAATCTTCCTATCTTTCCACAAAAATATTATTTTAAATGGTTAGGTCCCTTTAAGGAAATGAGAAAGGTTCATCTGACAAAACTGTGATTCATAAGCCACCTTCCAATATTAGGAAAGAAAATAACTGAAAGGGAAGACACATAATTGTACTAGACTATGTAAGCCAAATAAGCTAACCATGGCTTTTTCTATATAACCATTGGGGATTGACATCTATAGTATATATTATACTCTTTCTCCAACAAGTTCTAAGCAAACAGAGGGAGTCAAAAAGAGTCACCTAGAGAAACTAAGGGAGACTGCAAAGGCTCAAAGACAGGACAATCTTCTGCAAGGCACAGTACATTCCTTTTATAAAGTGAAAAAGACCCAGGGAATTATCAGACAGTATTGTAAGACCACAAAATTTAAGTCAAGGGGGAAAAAAAAGAACTACATTAGCTTGCAGTGTGTGTAGTATAGTATAACCTTTAACTATGAATGTGGGGGAGGGAGCAAGAGACTAAATACATCTATTTTCAAAAGAAGAAAAAAGTTAACTTCAGAGAAAAGGTTTTACATAGGCTACAGTGTTGGTAAGCAGAGGATCCAGGATTTAGACATAAATCTTCAGATTCTCAATTCAGAATTCCCAGACTAAGAATTTAAATTTATAATTCACTTTAGATCAGAAACTCAATTAGCATCCTGGCACTGCAGTTCCTTATTCATAGAATGACCATATGCTCCAATTCAACCTTAGACAGCCCTAATTCACACCTGTTGTCTCAGCATAATTACTAAAAGTACCTCTCATCAATTTATCTCATCAATGTTTTTCACCTTTATCCTACTGAGTCACACCTGGAACCTCCTCATTAGAAACTGTTTTACCTTCAGCATCCTTAACTGTGAAATTTCCTTTTTAGAACAAAACATTCTACCTCCCAACTCCTCCATTTTTTATTCTTACTGAATCTACTCTTTGCCTTCAATATGAATCCTAAATCTTCAATCATAGTCTATAGCCCTCTCCTGCCTTACTTATCTTCTATTGGCCTACACCCAAGTGTAGCCATTTCATTTCATACCACACACACCTCCATCCTGGACTTTGGTAACTCTTGATTTTCAATCTCCAATCCAGAGTGGTTTCTACTGGCTGAGTTCACCAGGCCAGCAATGCTAAGGACTGATGAGCATATACACTCATTCTACCCTAATCTCTGAAACTGATCTCCTCCTCACAGCCCAGAAAGAAGACAAATTAAATTTTGGATTTATTCAGATCATGAGTGTGAATTCTGTTCTGCCTCTTACTGGATACGTGATCTGAATAAATCACTCAGTCTCTCTGTGCCCATACAACAAAGACAATATAATAATACAATCTTCAAAGATTGTGATATTTAGAGATAACAGACATGAGGTTCCCAGCCTAGTGTCTGGCATACATGGGATAAATAAAAATTACCATACTTTTATCAATTCTAAGACCCACATTTTAATGTCTGATATTGAGATGTGTCTTAAAATCAGTGGTCTTACAAAAAGTGACAGCCAGAGAAATTTGAAGAGACTTGTTGTTACTTGCACTTGTACAAACTTCAGTTTGAAAATCTTGTGCTGATAATGTCTGATAATACCTAGAAAGCACTAGCACCAAATCTTGCAGCATTAAGTGTTAATGACTTGGAAGAACATCTCAGAAACAATAGAGAAGCACACTGGAAAGATCTTCTGCGTCACTAATATTTCTGATGACGACACTGTATGGAAAAACACAAACATCAATATCCAGTCAAAAATAAGATTTAGAAGGGTCAAATTCTGAATGTGAAGATTTTTAGGAATAACAGCCAATTTATTTCAACCTCATTTTCCTTTATGTACGTAAAAACTGTCTAAGTTATCTATATGAGCTCTTTCAATAAGTAGAAAATAATTTCTAAGTGTTATAATCACCAGACCATAATTTAATGGGTAATCTTTTTTGGTAATGGGCTCGTACCCAAGGAATTGACTGGTCTTTCTACTGATCCTATCACTCACTAATAGCTAGCTTGATAGTACAGTGGAATAACTTGCTGTTATAATACCATTCGAGAAGACAACACTCTGAAAGAGTGAGGTTCTATTTTATACGATGTGACATATGCCCTAAACTTGTGACCATTAATTATGCTACTTCTTCCACAGTACATGGGTCTGGATTGAAGGGTGGAAATCAGAGTCTCTCCTCTCACTATTATATCTAATACCCTACTCAAAGAATTTTTGTTTCCATCCCTAAGACTTTTGGTCTATTGGTTTAGAGGTTTTGGTTTCCAAAAGAAGAGTGCTTCTATTATAAGACACAACAATGGTTCCAGTAAACTAAAGTTGAGACTGCCATCTGACCATTTTGGGCTATTCATGCCACTGAAACAACAGGTAAAGAGGTTTACTGTAATGGCTGGTGTGACTGATCCCAACTACTATGGGAAAACTAGGCTGCTACTATGCAATAGTGGCAGGGAGGAATATGTCTGGAACTCAGGAGATGGACTAGGACAGTGTTTCTCAAACCACTGGTGGTGAAGAACCAGTTGTGGCTTTTAAAAAAATTCCAACACAACTGTAAAATACAAAATAATGTACATAGCTGTTGCAGCAACCGTAGATTGCCTATCAACATTTCTAAACGTTCACTCTCAATTTCTGCATTTACCCTGTTATTAATTGGCACCACACTCTCTATAGCTAAAGTACATCTTAGGATTTCTGCATGCAATATTAAGAGTTCATAGGAAACTACAGTGTCCTAATAAAGTCAGGATCCTAAAAGTTTCAGTCAGACCCCTTGGGAATGAAGTTTAAGGACAACCTACCAAGTTAAAAACAAAACAAAACAAAAGGTGACCAGCTCCAGCTGAAGTACTGAGTGAAGGCAAAAGAAACAGAATGGGTTGTGGAAGAAGCAAGTTAATTAAAGCCCTATGACCAGCACAAAAATGAGGGCTGTAAGCAGTGATGCAATTCTATTGTCTCTGCTTGTTAACAGCTGTATGCTGATGTATTAACTAATTTATTTTTCCTTTCCTCTTCTTTTCTCCTAATGACATATTTTAGATAAGGATTGTCGGTGGTGGTTTCTAATTTATGTGTTTAGGGGTTGGCAAACTTCTTCCGAAAAAGACAAGAAAGCAAATGTTTTAGGTTGTGTAGGCCATAAGGTGCCTGTCATGACTACTTAACTGCTGTGATAGCATGAAAGCAGCCAAAGACAATATATAAATGAATGAGTATGGCTGTGTTCCAATAAAACTTTATTTACAGCCTTTGAAATTTAAATTCCATGTAATTTTCAGGTATCACAGATTATTATTCATTTGATTTTACCCCCTAACCACTCAATAAAGTAAAAACCATTCTTTGCTTCCAAGCCTACAAACACAAGCAGCAGGCCAGATTTGGTCTGCAGGTCCGAGTTTGCCAACCCCTGAGTTAGACTATTCAGGTGAAATAGTGTTTTAACTAAAAAAGTAATTATCATCACCCAGAACTGAATATGTTTTCACCTAGAAATTAGACAGTGTGACTACCGAGACTATCTAGAAAGAGGTAAGAGCATCTTCATTTTTCAAAGAAGGATAGTTGTACCTTGTTAGATGAAAACATGAAATAATTATTCTTGGTCTATGGAAGTTCAAATATCAGTAGAACAGTGTGTTAATTATTTACAAAGTGTCTCTCAACTCCAAATCCACCCTTCTATACTCTGTTCTCTGATGTTGAGACTGGGATTCTGGAAAATGCACTGCCCAGACTTCTTTGACAGGAAGCTGGAAAAGGGACTTCCTTCTTATTTTTTCTGTTATTCCTGCCAATGTCACTCCAGTAGTATACAGCTTCTTCCAGCACTCAACACTCCTTAATTGACAGTATTCGTTGTTAGTATCTTTAAACACTGAATGGCTTTAGAAAGTAGCTTTGCCTGCAGACTTGATAATATTCCTCAATGAAATCAAGATGTAACTATAAGGCTGTTAAGCACTTATATGTGAAACACATTGCAGTAAAGTCATTTCAACAACCAAGATGTATTGAATCACAAGAAACATCAAGCTCCTTCTTCCTGTGTTGCCAAAAGTTGTAACAAAATGTGACATCCCCATTGCCAAGCTCAAACTACAATTCCAGAAGCATTTTTAGGACCTCAATGCACATGCACAGGAAATTTCCATATTTCAAATTCCATTTCAAACTGCAATTGAGGAGCTTCTACCAACTCTTCAACTGGAAGCAATTAATATGCAATGTAATCACATGCTAAAAGGCAATTATCAAGAGGAGAATATAAAAGAATTCTTAAGTGTCCTCCAAGCAATGAATATGCTCAATTAAAATCATAAGCTCATGAACTGATATCAATATTTGGGAGTATCTACCTGTGTGAAAAAATATTTTCAAACGAAATACACAGAATTTCATTATAGATCAGCGCTAACAGGCGAACATTTAAAATCAATTTTGCTGGGCCGGCCCCGTGGCTTAGTGGTTAAGTGCGCGCGCTCCGCTACTGGCGGCCCGGGTTCGGATCCCGGGCGCGCACCAACGCACTGCTTCTCCAGCCATGCCGAGGCCGTGTCCCACACACAGCAACTAGAAGGATGTGCAACTATGACATACGACTATCTATTGGGGCTTTGGGGGGAAAAAAAAAAAAGGAGGAAGATTGGCAATAGATGTTAGCTCAGAGCTGGTCTTCCTCAGCAAAAAGAGGAGGATTAGCATGGATGTTAGCTCAGGGCTGATCTTCCTCACAAAAAAAAAAAAAAAAATCAATTTTGCTGATAACGAACACTGACTCTGAACCCCAATTAAGTAAAATGTTAGTTCCACCACCACAACCACCCCCCTCCCACCAAAGAATTCCATTCTTCTCATTAGTAGACCTATGTCACAAAAAAATGTACTAAATCATTATTATTATGTTTCAAATTTTGTCAAAAAAAATTTGTGGAAATTTGTTCTTATTGTACCTACACTGTATCCTCTTGACCCAAAAGCATAAAATATTTACTATCTGGCCCTTCACAGGAAAAATCTACCAACCCCCAATAAGTACCCAAGATAAATTTGTCCTCACCTCTATCAAAAAACACATACAGGGGCTGGCCCTGTGGCTTAGCGGTTCAGTGCGCGTGCTCCGCTACTGGCAGCCCTGGTTCAGATCCCGGGTGTGTACTGACGCACCGCTTGTCCAGCCACGCTGAGGGGCAGCCCACATACAGCAACTAAAAGGATGTACAATTATGACACACAACTATCTACTGGGGCTTTGGGGACAAAAAGGGAAAAAAACAAGGAGGAGGATTGGCAATAGATGTTAGCTCAAGGCCGGTCTTAGCATAAAGAGGAGGATTGGCATGGATGTTAGCTCAGGGCTGATCTTCCTCACAAAAACAAAAAAACAAAAACACATACATGGTTCACAGAAGTGTTATTCACAAAAGCAAAAACCTATTAACCCAAATATCTACCAACAATAGTATGGATAAATAAATTTTGGTATATTCATACAACAAAAAAGAATTACTGTAACGCATAATAATATGGATGAATCTCAGATATAGTATTTAGCAGAATTGCCAGACATAAACAAGTTCATACTGCATGATTCCATTTATATAAAGTTTGATGGCAAAACTAATGTATGTTGATAGAGATCAGAAGAGTGTCTATACGGGGTGGGGGGGAGGGGTGATTAGACACGTGTACAGTGATGGATTGTAATTAGTCCTTGGGTGGTGAGTATGATGTAATCTACACAGAAATCAAAATATAATGATGTACACCTGAAATTTATATGTTATAAACCAATGTTACTGCAATAAAAAAAGATAATGAACATGAAAAAAATTAATTAATTAATAATAATATTTTTTGATGAAAAACAAAAAAGAAGAGTGTCTATCTCTGGGGAGGAAACATAGGCAGCCTGCTGTGGTGCCAGAAATGTTTTACATCTTGGTCTGGATAATGGTTAATGTGTGTATACACATGTAAAAATTAACAGAATGTTACACTTAAGGTTTATGCACTTTACTATCTGTAAATTATACATATATATAAAAAGAGAGGAAAAACACACAGGCAAGTTAATGTCACATACATCATCCCTCAAATCCCTATGACTATATTTCCCAGGCTGTACCTGTGGTTGAAGATGACAGAAGAAAAGGTCCATCAACTTGAAAATAAATCAATAGGAATTATCAAATTTGAAGAACACAGAGAGCAATGATTGAAAAAGGTAACAGAGGCCCAGTGACCTGAGGGCAATATAAAAAAAAAAAAATCTAACACGTGTAATTAGATCCTAGAAAGAGAAGAGAAAGGGGCAGAAAATAAAAACTCAATATAATGACCAAAAATTTCCCAAATTCAGTGAAAGACACAAATTTACACATCCAGGAAGCTCAATGATTCCAAAGCAGGACAAGTAAGGGGAAATACACCTTGGGACAGCACAGTGAAACTGCTGAAACTCAAAGAAAAAGAGAAATATCTTGAAAGCAGCCAGAAATAAATGATACATTACATACAAGGGAACAAAAATACATATAACCACTGACTTCTTTTCTGAAACACTGGAGAGCACAAGATAGCAGAATTACATCTTTAAAGCCCTGAAATGTCAACCCAGAATTTTATATCCTCAAAGTAATAACCTTCAAAAATAAAGGTTAAATAGACCTTTTCAGACAAATGAAAACTAAGTGAAATTATCTCAGCAAATCCTCACTTGAAACACTAAAAGGAATTTCCTCAGGCTGAAGGGATATATCATTAGGGGGAAAATCCAAAGTTTAGGAAAGAATGAAAAGCACAAGAAATGGCAATAAGTGAATAAATATAGAAGATTATTTCCCCTGCAATTTATTTAAAATACACCTAATTGTTTAATATAGGGTTTATAATGTATGTACACCATGAAGGGGGGATATAAATGGACTCATACTGATGGAACGTTCTTACATTTTACATGAAATAGTACAAAAATAAAAGTCTAAGACTGTAAAAAGTGAAGGATATGTATTGCAATATCTATGCAACCAGACAGACAGACACAGACAGACACACAAAGAGAGCAAAAAGGTATGCCTATAAAGCCAATAGATAATTACAACAGAATTCTAAAAAATAGCAAATTAAGACAAATAGCAGGAAAGGAGGGGGAGCAACAACAACAAATAGATGAGATAAATAGAAGAAGTACAAAATGGTAGACATACATCCAACCATATTAACAATATTAAATTTAAGTGAATTATATGCTCCAACTTAAAGGAAAGATTGTCAAAATGGATAAAATACTTTAAAAAAATTTTAAAGCATGACTCAAATATATGCTGGAAGCAGTTTATTTTTTTGCAGGGAAAGATTTGCCCTGAGCTAACATCTGTTGCTGATCTTCCTCTTTTGTCCCCCTTCCCAAAGCCCCAGTGCATGGTTGTATATCCTAGTTGTAATTCCTTCTAGTTCTTCTAGGTGAGCTGCCGCCACAGCAAGGCAATTGACAGACAGGTGGTGCGGTTCCGCGACTGAGAACCGAACCCAGGCCACCAAAGTGGTGAGAGCGCCAAACTTTAACCACTAAGCCATCAGGGTTGGCTCAAGTGTGCATTTTAAATATAAAGATAGGGGCTGGCCCCGTGGCTTAGTGGTTAAGTGTGTGCTCCGCTACTGGCGGCCTGGGTTCGCATCCCGGGTGCGCACTGACGCACCACTTCTCCGGCCATGCTGAGGCTGCGGCCCACGTACAGCAGCTAGAAGGATGTGCATCTATGACATACAACTATCTACTGGGGCTTTGGGGGAAAAAATAAATAAATAAAATTAAAAAAATAAATAAATAAATATAAAGACACATAAAGGTTGAACAGCAAAAGAGTGGAAAAACATAATGCAGACAAAAACCATAGAAAGTGTGTAGCTTAGATATCAGGAACACTGCATAATGCTGAAAGGGTCAACTTATTGGCACGTATAAATGCATACATGCCTAACAACAGAATTTTGAAATAAATGAAAGAATAACTGACAGAATTAAAGGGAGAAATAGATAATTCCACAACCACAGTTTGAGGCCTTATTACTCCTTCTCAGCAACAGAACTAGATAAAAAGTTTAAAAATCAGTAAAGACTTAGGTGATAAATAACAATCTCAATCTCCTGACCTAAAGGACACTACATCCAACAATATCAAAGTACATGTTCTTTTCAGGTACACATGGTATGTTTCCCAAGAGAGGCCATATGCTGGGCAAAAAAAACAAATCTTAACAGATTTCAAAAGACTGGAATCCTACAGAGTATTTTTCTGATCACAGGAGAATTAAATTACAAATCATTAAGAATCAGGTATTTACAAATACTTCAAATATTTGGAAATTAAATCACACATTTCTAAAGAACTCATAGGTCAAAGAAAAAATCGCACAGAAAATGAGAAAACATTTCTAATTAAGTGGTAATGAAACCATATCAAAACTAGTGAGATGCAATTAAAACAGTGTTTTGAAAGAAATGTATAGCTTTAAAAAGCTTATGTCAGAACACTGGTTCTCAAACCGGGAAGATTTTGCCTCCCAGGAGACATCTGGCAATGTCTGGAAACATTTTTAGAAATCATAAATGGGAGGAATGGACTTACAACTGTCATCTAGTGGGTAATTTTGTTAGGATACTGCTAAACATCCTACAACGCACGAGAGCCTCCCAAAACAAAGAATTATCTGGTCTAAAATGTCAAGAGTGCTGAGGTTGAGAAAACCTTGTGTTAGAAAACCTAAACTACAAAGAAGGAAGAAAATAAGAACAGAAATCAATGAAATAGAAAACAAACAAGCAATAGAGAAAATCAGCAAAGCCGAAAGTGAGATCTTTGAACAGAGTAACAGATTTGACAAACCCCTTGCTAGACAGAGCCGTTAAAACAAGAGAACCAGGGGCCGGCCGGCCCGGTGGCGCAAGCGGTTAAGTGCGCACGCTCTGCTGCAGCGGCCTGGGGTTTGCCGGTTCGGATCCCGGGCGTGCACCGATGCACTGCTGGGTGAGCCATGCTGTGGCAGTGTCCCATATAAAGTGGAGGAAGATGGGCACGGATGTTAGCCCATGGCCAGTCTTCCTCAGTAAAAAGAGGGGGATTGGCAGATGTTAGCTCAAGGCTGATCTTCCTCACACACACACACAAAAAAAACAGAGAACCAATATGAGGAATGCAACAGCGGAATATCCCCACAGATCCTACAGACACTAAAAGGATAATAAGATACTATAAATATTAACTTTATGTGGATAAATTAGACAAATTAGAAGAAATGGACAAATTCCTTGAAAATACAGTATTACCATATATCGTTGGTGGACTGTAAAACAGTACAACCACTTTGGGAAAAAGACTAGCAGTACTTATTAAACATAATAATCTATCTTATGACCCAAAGACTGCACTCCTAGGTATTTATCCAATATAAATTAAGCCATATGTCCAATAGAAGACTTGTACAGGAATGTTTATATCTTTATTCACAACAGCCTAAAGTGTAAACAGTCCGAGTTTCCATCAATATGAGAATGGTAAAACAAACTGGTATATTCATGCAACGGAATAATACTTAGCCATGAAAAGGTACAAATTAATGATATGTGCAACAACATAGATGAATCTCAAACACATTACATTGGGTGAAAGAGGCCTTGCACAAGAGTATACATACACTGTATGGTTCTATTTATATGAAGTTTTAGAAGAAGCAAAACTAATCTAGGTTTAAAAAATTGTAAGTGTGGTTACCTCTATGGGGATGGTATAAAGGCAGAGATTAACTACAAGGGTGCATAAGGGAACTTTCTCAAGTGATAGCAACGTTCTATATCATGGTAAGAGTTTGGGTTACACATGAGTAAGCAAGTCTTAAAACTCATCAAATAGTACAATTAAGATATATGCATTTCTGGGGCCGGCCCAGTGGTGCAAGCAGTTAAGTGTGCGCGCTCCAGTAGGGCAGCCCAGGGTTTGCAGGTTTGGATCCTGGGCGCACACGGACGCACCGCTTGTCAAGCCATGCTGTGGTGGCATCCCATATAAAGTGGAGACAGATGGGCAAGGATGTTAGCTCAGGGCTGATCTTCCTCACAAAAAAATAAATATATAAAAAAATAAAGAAAGATACATGCATTTCACTGTATATAAAGTTTACCCTCCCACACAAAAAAACTGTAAACTAACAGTGAACTCTAATTAATGATATTCATGCTGAAGTGTTTAGAGGTGGAGTGTACTGATGATGGCAACTTACTTTGAAATACATTTAAAAAAAGATAAGGGGGGCTGGCCTGGTGGCATACTGGTTAAGTTCTCACGCTCCACTTTGGCGGCCTGGGGTTCACAGGTTCGGATCCCGGGCGTGGACCTACGCACCACTCATCAAGCCACGCTGTGACCGTGTCCCATGTACAAACCAGAGGAAGATGGGCACAGATGTTAGCTCAGGGCCAATCTTCCTCAGCAAAAAGAGGAAGATTGGCAATGGATGTCAGCTCATGGCCAATCTCCCTCACCAAAAAGAAAAGGATGGATAGATAGATGTACACACACACACACACACACACACACACAAAATAAAGCAAAATACAGCAAACTCAACTCAACCAGATAAGAACTGACTCAATCCCTCACACTAACAACCTGACAAGAGATGTTTACTTCTGTGCATTAATATCATTTACCTCAGTCTCTGTTTTTTAATACATAATGTCCAGCATTCAATCAAAAACTTGAGGAGGGGAGAAAAGACCCATTATCAAGAGATAAATAAGTGAACAGAAGCAGACCCAGAGATGGCCCAAATGATAAAGCTATCAGACAGGTACTTTAAAATAACTATAATTAATATAGTAAAAGACATAGTGGAAAACATAGACAACATGCATTAATAACGGGAAATTTCAGCACAGAAATGGAAACTATGTCAAATCATTGAACATTATCAAACAGACTGGAGGCACAGTAGGAGAAGAGAGAAAAAAATGGAGAAGAAATATTTGAGAAGATAATGGTTGAATATTTTTCAATAATAATGAAACATAAACTATAGATCCAAGAAATTCACAGAACCTCAAACAAGATAAATACAAAGAAAAACAGAGCCAGCCCTGATGGCCTAGTAGTTAAAGTTCAGCATGCTCTGCTTTGGCAGACCGGGTTCGGTTCCCAAGCGCAGAACCATACCACTCATCTGTCAGTAGCCTTGCTGTGGCGGCAGCTCACATAGAACTAGAAGGACTTACAACTAGAATATACAACTATGTCCTAGGGCTTTGGGGAGGGGAAAAAAAAGGAGAGGAAGACTGTGGCAACAGATGTTAGCTCAGGGTAAACCTTTCTGAGCAAAAAAATAAAATAAATGAAAAATAAATAAAATAAAAAAACAAAAACATAAAAGACACATCATTGTCAAAAAAAGGGAAAATTCTGAGGGCAGTCTGAGAAGAAAGTAATCTCTCTTACTAGGGGATAGGAAAATTTACTATTTGAAATGTTCTATTTAATTACTATCATATCAAGCACTGCCAATTTGCAAATAGTTAAAATGAGGTGGTAAGTAATAAAGTCACATCAACTTTTTATCTTTGATGATTCAGAAATTCCACAGGAATCACAAAACATATATAAATAAGAATGATTAGTTTTGGAACGCCACACACTACTGAAAACGCAAAACAGATCAATGTTTACTGACCCTCCTATTTTGGAAAAAGTAAAACTCTCATTAGTAAAACATATACAAATTATCAATTCATCTTGAATTTTTTAAAATTCCAACATGCTGTATTTGTTGCAGTCAGCTAAAATTAGGAAGACTGGGATGGAATGAGATTTCATTTGGAAACCAAGAACATCTGCTTTCATAAGTAAATCACCCCATCAAATGAGCTTGTAAGCTATTACCTTTAGAGACTCTTTTGTTAAATCACATTTTATAACTACTAGTAAAATTGTATAACAGAAATGCAGATTAATAGCATTCTAAATAACAGATTGCCACCAGATAAGGTAAAAAGATCATGGTATACATAGTTGCATACCTTCCAAATAAATTAAAACATTTTCAGGATAGAGCTAAGTTTAAAATAATTAGGGAATAAAGTCTGTTTCTGGGAAGAATTTAAACTTAATGTAAAATATCCTATAATTCATTTTAAAAATGCTTTTTAGACAAAATTTTTGACAACAGTTCATGTGAAATTTAGCAATAAGGAAAGTAAAATATATTTCTGGGATTCTCAGTGCATATTCTCTGGATCAAGATCACCTGAGGAGTTTATTCAAAATACAGAAAAAGAAAAAAATGCAGAAAATTGAGCGAACCCCTAAAAATTGGCTTGGGGGTTGGGAGGGTGGGAGATTACCAGGTATCTGATTCTTAACAAAACCACCAGGTAATACTTAAAAACTCTAAAAATCTGAGAACCACTAATCTAGATTAGAGCATGCTGATTATCTTCGAGATATAAAATCTTCTGCACTTAAAATGAATAAATTTGACACTCAGAGCTCCACCTTGGCCAAACAAGAAAAGTCAAAATTAGGCATATTAAGAGGACAATAAAACTAACTTCAGTAAAAAACATAAGCTACACATAAATAATAAACATTTGGGATTTTCCATGCTAAAAAATATATAGGAAGGGGGGAGGAATGAATAGGCAGAGCACAGATTTTTCAGGGCAGTGAACAGACTCTGCAAGTTTTTATAATGATGGCTATATGTCATTATACATTTGTCCAAACCCACAGAATATCCAACACCAAGAGTAAACCCTAAGGTAAACTATGGACTTCGGGTGATTATGCGTCAGTGCAGGTTCACTGTCGGTAACAAATGTACCATTCTGGTAAGTGATATTGATAATGGAGGAGGCCATGCATGTGTGGAGGAAGGGAGTATATGGTAAATCTCTATACTTTCCCCTCAAATTTGTTGTGAAACTAAAACTTCTCTAAAAAATAAATTCTTTTTTTAAAAAGTCGTTTTAAAAGATTACTTAATGACATGGATATACTCATGCTATATTGTTCAATAAAAATCAAAAGAATACATTTACAGTATAATTAAAATTTTATTTAAAAACAGGAATATGGACTTTGGGTGATGATAACATATTAATGTTGGTCCATCAATTGTAACAAAAGTATTACTCTAGTGCTGGATGTCATGGGGGGTAGATGGGAGTAGGAGCGGAGGCAGGGGAACTGTTGGGAACTCTGTATTTTCTACTTAATTTTGCTGTGAACTAAAACTGCTCTAAAAAATAGCATCTATTAAAAAAAAGCATTAACAATTGAATAAAAAAGTATCGAAAAATATAAAGAACAATTGAGACAGCAGCAATGTGCTATAATCCAAAAAATAAGATAAAATATCAATTAAAGGATGAAAGTTGAATACACTAGACAAAATTACATAACATTACTTCCTAGAAATCTAAAACCAATTTCATTTTATTACTGCCTGATGATTTTTAACACTTTCTTCAAACTTATGTAGGTATATGCTTCAAGAAGAAAACCACTTGCTAAACTTCTGCCACAAAGTAGTGTTCTTATATACACTGTCTCAATCCTTATGAATCTTAAGTTAAACACTTTTATTCAATGATTTTCTTTTTGCAGATAAGGAATTCTCCTCTACTTAATTTATAGTGGTTAGATGAAGGATATTCAATTCAACAAACATTTGAAATAACAGGACAATTATATATGGCCACTGAACTATTTTCAAGTATCAAACTTAACAAAATAATTGGGCACCAATTTACTACTAATTTTTACTTAGAATTCCTACCATAGAAATTCTACGAAATTTTGGAAAAACACACACTGACCTATGTGATAAAAATCCAATTCATGGGGTCAGCCCAGTGACATAGCAGTTAAGTTCGCACGCTCCGCTTCGGCGGCCCGGGGTTCATATCCCAGGCACAGACCTACGCACTGCTTATCAAGCCATGCTGTGGCAGGCAACCCACATATAAAGTAGAGGAAGATGGGGACGGATGTTAGCCCAGGGCCTATCTTCCTACCAAAAAGAGGAGGACTGGCAACAGATGTTAGCTCAGGGCTAATCTTCCTCACCAAAAAACAAAAACGAAAACAAAAAAAAACATTCATATAATAATCATCTAGTACATAAAATTCTACTAACCACTGTCATATGACTAAAGGCTCAGCAACAAACAGATTTATTTAGTATCAATTAGAAATGAATTATTGTTCAACCAAAGATGCTATCTGGTTTGGACATGAGGATAAAAAGACTTCACAAACTGGCCACAAAGAAAGGGTGGTATTCATGTGCTTAAGAAACTGCCTGGTCACCTAGCTTTGTTAATCATGCAAAACCATGACACAGACACATCACTCTCCAGCTCAAATGCCTGAGAGGTTTTTTTCTTTTTAATTCAAATTCTTTTCTTTGGCATTTAAGGACCTGAACATTTCATAGGAACCTTCCTCTTTTTTTCTCGCAACTACTCTCTTTTAAGATGCTTTAGCTCTAGCAAAACTCTTCTACTCATTTTCTCCAAACACATCAAGCATGCTTCTGCCTCTCAGTCTCTGTCTCTGCTCTTCATCTGTCTGGAATGTTTTACCACCCATTTGCCAACCAAAGTCTGAGCCTTCAAATCCCAGTCCAAATGTCAATTTCTCCGTGAAACTTTTCTTGACCACCAAAATTCTTAGTATTTCTTTATCCAAAGAAACATGCAATCCTAGCACATAATTGGCATTTAACTTATGATAAGTTATATGATAATCTCAAATATTCTTCATATAAATGGAAATCCATTCCAGTGTTATTCTAGTATAAATGTAGTTTTCACTAATGGACTAATGTTATTCAAAGGCTGGCCTTATCAGCACCAATCAGTGCCCCTACTTTGTTTGACAGGAAGTTTTAAATGTTTGATCTTAATGATAATTTTATAACATGAAAAACAACACATATTATAGCAATTCCCAACTTTTTAAATATCACATAGTATACAAAAAAATGATACAATATTTGTAACCTCCAAAGGCTGAGGGACTCTATAGGTAGGCACATCTGTAATTGTGTAGAAGCACACCAGCTGGAAAGCTCCACATTAATGTAACAGACCAAATGCCAAGAGCAAGGGAAAGAAATTTAGCAAATTCCTTCATTATGTTTGTGTTCAGCTTTCTATTGCAACTGTTATCTAGAAGCTTCTTGATTTGTTCTCTTCAGCAAACAAAAACTTGTTAGGCTTTTATATAATGTATAAACTCCACTCATTTTATCTTTCTGAGCAGGGAATTCAACTGGACATACTTCCATGTGCCAACAATCTTACCCAAAGTAATGTTTAATTTAGACAATGAATGCTGAAAATAGAAGCTAACATAAACAAAATTCATTAATGTCCCTAAACTTGTTCTCCTATTGTGAGCACCAATCAGTTTTTTCCTTAGACATCTAGAGATTTCTGATATAGGGAAAATAAATCATGGTATTGCGAGAAGCAGGCATTACTTGACAATGCATTATTGAGAGGCTGGACGCTCTTATACTTGCTGGTGGAAGTCCAAAATAGTACAACCCCTATGGAGGGAAATTTGACCACCTCTAACAAAATCACTCATGAGTTTATCCTTTGACTCAACAATCCCACTCCTAGGAATTTACCCTAAAGATACACCTCCACAAATACAAACAACATGTGAACAAGGTTATTCACTTTAGCATTATTTGTAATCACAAAATATTAGAAACATGGGCCGGCCCCGTGGCTTAGCAGTTAAGTGCATGCGCTCCACTACCGGCGGCCTGGGTTCAGATCCCAGGCACACACGGACGCACTGCTTCTCTGGCCATGCTGAGGCCGCGTCCCACATACAGCAACTAGAAGGATGTGCAACTATGACATAGAACTATCTACTGGGGCTTTGGGGAAAAAAAAAAGGAGGAGGGTTGGCAATAGATGTTAGCTCAGAGCCGGTCTTCCTCTGCAAAAAGAGGAGGATTAGCATGGATGTTAGCTCAGGGCTGATCTTTCTCACACACACAAAAAACAAAAAACAAAAACAAACAAACAAAAAACACGAAAAAAATATTAGAAACGATCTCAAATGTAACAATGAGAGACTAATTGAATAAAACTATGGCACATCTATACATAGAGTACTATAACACCATGAAAAAGAATTTAAAAAGATTTCCAGATATGGAGCGATTTCCAAGATATATAAAGTGAAAAAAGCAAAGTATAAGAGAGTACATATAGTAGGTCTATCTTTTGAGTAAGAAGAGAGATAATGCAAAGGATAAACCAAAAACTAATGAAAATGATTATCTATAGTGGGTGGATGCATGGAAATGCAGTGGAAGGGATAAGAATGGGAGCAAAACTTCTGAAAAGCCTAAGTTTTTATATAGTTCTGACTCTAGAACTATGTAAAATTAAATAAAAAAAGTAATCCCTAAAACTGAATACAAACACTCCTACAACACAACAACAAGAAAACAAATAACCTGATCTAAAAAATGGGCAAAGAACTTTAACAGACATTTCTCCAAAGAAAATACACAAACTGCCCACAAGCGTGAAAAGATGCTCAACATCACCAATCATCAGGGAAATTCAAATCAAAACCACAATGAGATATCACCCAATACCCATCAGGATGGTCAGCATCAAAAACACAGAAAAGGGCCAGCCCTGTGGCTTAGCGGTTAAGTACGCGCGCTCCGCTGCTGGCGGCCAGGGTTCGGATCCCGGGCGCGCACCGCTTCTCCGGCCATGCTGAGACTGCGTCCCACATACAGCAACTAGAAGGATGTGCAGCTATGACATACAACTATCTACTGGGGCTTTGGGGTGGGGGGGGGACACAGAAAATAGGGGGTGGCCTGGTGGCGCAGTGGTTAAGTTCACGCACTTGGCTTCAGCAGCCCGTTGTTTGCAGGTTCAGATCCTGGGCACAGACCTACACACCACTCATCAAGCCATGTTGTGGCGGTATCCCATATACAAAGTAGAGGAAGACTGGCACAGATGTTAGCTAAGGGACTATCCTCCTCAAGCAAAAAAAAAAAAAAGAGGGGGCCCGGCCTGGTGGCACAAGCGGTTAAGTGTGCGCACTCTGCTGTAGCAGCCCGAGGTTCGCCAGTTTGGATCCCGGGCACACGCTGACGCACTGCTTGGCAAGCCATACTGTGGCGGCATCCTATATAAAGTGGAGGAAGATGGGCACAGAGGTTAGCCCAGGGCCAGTCTTCCTCAGCAAAAAAGAGGAGGACTGGCAGATGTTAGCACAGGGCTGATCTTCCTCACCAAAAAAAAAAAAAAAAAAAAAAAAGAGGAAGATTGGCAACAGATGTTAGCTCATGGCCAATCTTTCTCACCAAAAAAACACAGAAAATAATAAGCATTGGTGAGAATGTGGAGAAACTGGAATCCCTGTGCACTACTGATGGGAATGCAAAATGGTGCAGCTGCTATGGAAAACAGTATGGGAGGTTCCTCAAAAAATTAAAAATAGAATTATCATATGATCCAGCAATATATATTCTGGGTATATATCCAAAAGAATTGAAAACAGGATCTCAAAGAGATTATGCATACCCATGTTCACTGCAGCATTATTCACAATAGCCAAGAGGTGGAAAGAATCTAAACAACCATCAATGGATTAATCGATAAAGCATATGTTACATATATACACAATGGAATAATAATATACATCCTTAAAAAAGAAGGAAATCCTATCATATGCTACAACATGGATAAGCCTTGAGGCCATAATGCTAAGTGAAATAAATAAGCCAGTCACAAAAAGACAAATATTGTATGATTCCACTTACATCAGGTATCTAGAGTAGTTAGAAACAGAAAGTAGAATGGTGGTTGCCAGGGACTGGGGGAAAGGGGAAAAAGGGGAGTTGTTCGATGGGTATAGAGTTTTAGTTTTGCAAAATGAAAAAGTTCTAGATATCTGTTGTATTAACAACGTGCATATAGTTAACACTACTGTACCTGTACACCTAAAAATGGTTAAGATGGTAAATTTAGGGGCGGCCCCGCGGCTTAGCGGTTAAGTGCGCGCGCTCCGCTGCTGGCGGCCGGGGTTCGGATCCCAGGTGCACACCGATGCACGGCTTCTCCAGCCATGCTGAGGCCGCGTCCCACATACAGCAACTAGAAGGATGTGCAGCTATGACATACAACTATCTACTGTGGCTTTGGGGGGGAACATAAATAAATAAATAAAATTAAAAAAAAAAAAAAGATGGTAAATTTTATGTTGTGTTTTTAACCACAACAACAACAACAAAAAAATCAAGGGGCCGGCCTGGTGGCGTAGTGGTTAAGTTCGTGCGCGCTGCTTTGGCGGCCTGGGGTTCACAGGTTTGAATCCCAGGCACAGACCTACGCACTGCTTATCAAGCCATGCTTTGGCAGCGTCTCATATAAAGTAGAGGAAGATGGGCACGATGTTAGCCCAGGGCCAACCTTCCTCAGCAAAGAGAGGAGGATTGGCAACAGATGTTAGCTCAGGGCTAATCTTCCTCACACACACACACAAAAATATCAAGCAAGGATTACATGTGTCAGTGGAAATAAAAAGAGTCAACAAGTATACATATACATATTAAAAAATTGAATACAGAAAGAAATAGACCAATTGTGTATAAAATTGATAACATAATCACTCAGACAAAAGAATTCAAATCCAAGTAACTAACAAATACAATATTCTATATAACTTTAATAGGACACAACGAATTGCAAAGAATACTGGTATACTAGTTCTGAATTTTTCTGTGCTTACAGAAGGGTAGTACAAAAAAATTTATCAAAGTTAAGGGAAAAGAGAGTTTACACTGCATATGGATGATACACAGAGGAAGTTTAGGAAAAACTCTGCAGTGTTGGATTTCAGTGGAAGGTAACAATACACTCATGATTTTAAAGTATATATGTATATTTCCTAGCTCTATACACTGAAAGGGAATGAAGAAATTACATCCTAATGTGAACATAAATGCCTATGCCCAGATCTTGGTTTATAAACACTACTCTATACCAAAATGGAAATAGAGCTCTTCGGAAAAAAATGACCTATCCAAATCTTGGGCAAGGAAGTGCAAGGTGAACATCCTGTAGCGGAAAACAAAGAAATGCTCACAAATTCATAGAGAGACATGTCAACAAGACACTAGACTTTTCAAAAGGACACCAAAGCCAGCATGCTTATTTAGGACAATCTGCCTCTCAAAAGAAAGACAGACAATCATGGATTATAATGAATTGGATGAAGAATCCATGAGTAATTTTTTTTTATATGGAGGCAGGCTATTCTTTACAGAACGCCAGCTAATAAATGAAAGATTGACAGAATCAAAAAAGTCAACATTTTATAACCATCAAAGTGGATGCTAAAACAGTTAAATAAGAATAGTTGGAAAACAAGTTATTCTTACAAACTGTCACCTTAAACATTACTTATTAACTGCAAGGGGAAAAATACCTTTACAAAGGAGAGAGTTGGCCAACTGTAACCAAGTGATCAAACTTAGCATAACCAATACGACAAAATGACATTATATGCCTCCTGATACGATGCAAAGGGAACTATACACCAACACTTGTGTAGTATACCTGCCAAAAAAAAGTTCAATCTGAATCTAAGCACGAGGAAATAAGACAAAACAGATTATGCAACTCCCACAAGACAAATGTTTCAAAAATGTCCTGTTATGGACGATCCCTCACCCCCAAAAACAGTGAGAGGACTTCCTAGACCAAAGGAAACCAAAGAGACCTGATAAATGCTTGTGATCCTATATTGGACCTTGGATAGAGGGGGAAAAAAACAATTTTTTAAAAAGTCATTTTTAGGGCAACTGGGAAAATGTTATTATGGACAGTATAATAGATATCACTGTATTAACGTTAAACTTCTTCAGTGTGATAATGATAATTGTGATAAAGTAGGAGAATGTCCTTGTTCTAAGAAGAACGCTGAAGTATGCAGAGGTAGAATGTCACGATGTCTGAAAGTAACTCAAACAAAAACGTGTTATGTCTGTCTCCCTCTGTGTGTGTATGTGTATGGAGAAACAAAAGCAAGCCAAGGTGACAAAATGTTAACAGTTAGTGAATCTAAGTCAAGGGATACGGGTGTTGAAGGTACAACTTTTTACAACTTTTCTAGAGGTCTGAAATGTCTCAAAAAGCTGAGATAGTTAAAAAAAAAAAAGGGGGGGAATGGAAAAATCATCATTATAATCAGTCAGTAACACCTACCAGTAAAAATTCAAATAATATAAGAAACAGGGGTTTAAGATCAAATCATGAGCCTCCCCCATAATGTTTCCCTAACTAGCACATAAAAAAAAAAATCCCTACAGGAGCCGGCCCAGTGGCACACCACTTAAGTTTGCACATTTCCATTCGGCGGCCCAGGGTTTGCTCTTTCGGATTCTGGGTGTGGACCTGGGTGTGCTCATCAAGCCAGGCTGAGGCAGCATCGCATACAGAAGAGCTACAACTCCACAACTATGATACACAACTACATACTGGGGCTTTGGGAAGAAAAAAGAAAAAAAAAGAGGAAAATTGGCAACAGATGTTAGTGCAGGGCCAATTTTCCCCAAAAAAAGAACCCTACGAATTTTTTCTTACAATATTTAGAATAAATTTTACAAATCTAGCAAGTTGGCTGCAAATATATACTGTTGTTTTTGAGATTAAATGTTTTTAAATTTATAATCCTGTAGTAGATTCAAGATGGTTACAAATTCTTTCCTACTTCTTTCATTGAGAAGTAGGGTCAACTTTTCTCCTCTTGAATGCTGGCTGGGCTATGACTACTTTAACCAGTAGAGTAAGATAGATTCTTACCAATCTCTACCAATTACTTACTCTACCAATTCTGAACCAAGAGTTTAAAAGTACTGGCAACTTCCTCTATGGTGTCCTGGAGCCGAGTCCAACTACCCTGCTGGGGGGACCATGTGGAGAAGCCCTAAAACTACACCACAGACAGAAAAAAGGGCCCAGCTGAGTTCAGTTTTTCAGCTGTTCCTACCAAGGCACCAAGTGTTTGAGAGATGCCAGCGTGGATCTTCTAGATCAGTCTAGTCACCAGCTGAACACCACTGAGTAAGCACAGTAAGCAATGTGGAACAGAATAATCATCAAGTCAAGCCCTGCCTGAATTCCTAATCCACAAAATTGTGAGATAATAAGAAAAGTTACTCACAGTAGCCAAAAGGTGAAAACAAGCCAAGTGTCCATCGATGAATGAAGGGATAAATAAAAGATGTTATATACATACTTCCTTAAAAAGGAAGTAAATTCTGACACATACTACAATATGGATGAACCTTGAGTTATCCTAAGTAAAATAAGCCAGTCACAAAAGGCCACATGTTGTATGATTCTACTTGTACGAGGTCCTAGTGTAGTCAAATTCATAGAGACAGAAAGCAGCAAGGTGGTTGCCTGGGCTGGGAGAAGGGGGAAATAGAGTTATTGTTTAATGGGTACAGAGTTTCAGTTGGGGAACATGAAAAAGTTCTGGGGATGGATGGCAGTGATGGCTGCACAACAATGTGAAAGTACTTAATGCCACAGAACTGTATAATTAAAAATGATTAAAATGGTAAATTTTGTGTTATAGATTTTTTTTACCACAACTAAAAAAAAAAGTTGCTGTTTTGAACCACTAGGTTTGGGGGTAGTTTGTTACACAGCAACTGATGGATAACCAAAATAGTCCCTGTACACAAATAGAAGTCTAAAATAAGAACTGTGCTGTACTAAGTATTACTTCACAAATGCACACTGGCTACACTTTAGGACTTGATTTTAAGAAATCTTGCCTCTCCATTTAATTTTAATGTCTTAGCAGAATCTTCTGCATTAATACAAATATTAAAATAAATGAATAAATTTAGAGTTGAAATTACATACTGAATATGTAAAATTAACATACTATGTGACAATTAGGAATAAACAAAAATCATTTATAGAAGTAAAAATAATTATAACCAAACTAAGTATTTCTGAATACTGAAGGGAAGGAAAGGGAAAGAATTCATGGCCTTCCTAGTCCCAATCTATTCCTCCCCTCTCCCAACCTAGGTTTGATGAGAAAAGGGGGATGCCTTACCTTAAATCAAGCCCACCATACGCTAATTCCTACTAAACTGTCCAACAGGCCAGACTATAGAAAGCAGAAGTGAGAGAGTGAGGAAGAGGGAGAATGGTTGACACAAAGAGAAAGATCATAGAAAAATACAATGAAAAGAGAAGTAACACCTGGTGGGAGAAAAATGGGTGACGTTTTCAGAACAATAAAACCCTATTATTTAATCTTTCCTAATTCTTAGCACCAAAGTAAGAAGTATTTTGATTTGACTCTGTAACAGAATGAATATAGCAGATTTGGGTACAGAGAACAATCTGGGGCACTGAGCTCTGAGACCAGGTAATAAAAAATGGAAATAAGAAACAAACTTCACCTTGCCCATCCCTCCTTCTAAAACCCCAGGCTTATCAAGGGCCTCTCACCTCCAAAATAGCAAGAAAGAAACAAAATGTGTGTAGCATACAGCTCTGTAGTAATATATGATCTGGGATAGACTGTGTATACCAAATTGTGGGCAGAAGCACATCATGGAACTTTGTACAAGACTGTTTATAGGTCCATTTTGAATGTGTTAAAAACATAACATGTTTTAAACATATTTAAAAATCAGACATGACCCCTGCATTAGTTTCAGAATCCTTGACTATATAGGAGGAAGGCTATTTGTGAACTATAGATTTTGATGCTTAATGTAACATTGGTAGTAAACTGTCTTCTGTCCTTCCAAATAGCTAACTAACTTTTGTATGGCTTTTAATATTTCTGTCAATTAATATGTAATTATAACTTATGTAAGTAACAAAACTGTTAATGACGATTTTCAGCTTTATGTGACTAGGGTTGGTCACAACCTCTCAGACTCAGTTTCTTCATCTGGAACATTAAAACAAAACCAAATAAATAATCTCTAAGCTACCTTTTAGTTCTAAAATTCTAAATATCTATGTTATCATCTCTGGTATGCAATCTCAGGTAAAGTACTTAGCTGCAATTCAAAATATTTTCAAATTATCCTTCATTTTCAAAAATAAAAATATTTCTCTAATCCAGTGTCGTTTTTTTTTGAAGATCAGCCCTAAGCTAACAGCCGATGCCGATCCTCCTCTTTTTTTCTTTTTTTTTTTGCCAAAGAAGATTGGCCCTGAGCTAACATCTGTGCTCATCTTCCTCTACTTTACATGGGACACCGCCACAGCATGGCGTGACAAGTGATGTATTGGCGAGCACATGGGATGCGAACCCATGAGCCCCCCGCTGTGGAAGCAGAGCGCACTCACTTAACCACATGCAACACTAGGCCGGCCCCTCTAATCCAATGTTAATACAAAGTATTTATTTGTTCATTCAATTAATATTTGTTGAGCACTTAACTATGTGCCAGCCATACCGGGAGAACATAAAAGTAAACAAACACAGACATGATACCTGTATTCATGAAGCTTACAGAGAAGTTGGGGAGATAAATCAAATAAACATATGCATAAATGTAACATCACAACTGTAATAAGTGATATAGAGGAGTTAAAGAGTATACAATGGGGGACCGGCCTGGTGGCACAGTGGTTAAGTTTGCGTGCTATGCTTCAGCTGCCCAGGGTCCATGGGTTTGGATCCTGGGCATGGACCTACACACCACTCATCAAGCCATGCTGTGGTGGCGTCCCACATAGGAAACAGAGGAAGACTGGCACAGATGTTAGCTTAGGGCCAATCTTGCTCACCAAAAAAAAAAAAAAGAGTATATAATGGGAAATCTAAGAGACTTCCGTTAAGAACAAATGAGTGACAAATGAACTGAGAGGAAAGGTACATATGGGCTACATAATGTGGAATCTGTCTAGGCAGAAGTGAACATGGCATGTTCAAGGAACTGACAGAGAGCCAGTGTGACTGGACAAAACAAAAATATTTAAAGTAGTTCCTTAGAAATATAAATTAAAACTTCTAATATACAAAAGCATATCTGAGCTCTACCAAAGACATATTTTAAGAATTATTTTCAAGGAAGCTTCCAAGCATTACAATAGTTTCTTTTCAATGTTAAAAAAAATGCTGTCCTATATCTCCCTGCAAAAGACCAAACTAACTCTCATTGATTCCCTTCTCTTTTCACTATGCTGTTTTCAACTGCATAATAAAAATCATAACTCCTTAGTTCTACTCAGATTCCGGAGAAGAAAGGAGCTATAAGAATACAAATGAATACAATGCTATCAGCTCTGGTTCTGCCACTAACCTGCCCTATTGACTGATCTTGGTAAATGTTACTTGGCCACTTTGGGCCTAACTTTTGTCACTTGTGAAATAAGAGGAGTTCCAGAATTCCTTTGAAGATCCTTCTAACTCTAAAATTATGGTTTCACTGTAAAAATGCTTGTTCCATTCTTGAAAACGGAAGATAATGGACCAAACATCTCCAAATTCCATTGACCAAGATTTTATTTGCCTTTAAGCCCTCTTTGTATTTACACAGCATTTGAACATTGTTGTTATGTTATAATAATAATAAACTACTGAATTTATAAAATTTGGCAATAATACATAAATTATTAAAAATACAGTTAAATATTGTTAAAAATCTACACCTCCAATGAGACAGTAATATTTTAACCAAATAGGGATCCCTAAAAAGTACAAACTCAAAATAGACTTAGAAAGTCAGGAGGAAGACAAAATCATAAGAATTCTTGAGAAAAGCAAAATTTTCGCAGGACATTCCAACTAGTTAACACGTATGTAAATTTTAACTTAAAAACAAAAAAACCCATAACAAATGGATATTCTAATCCAATGCTCATTCTCGACTTGGTTATTTGTCCATTTAGTTAACAGCATTTCTGATATTTAATCTTATTTTCAAGTGGAAAATGTATATACATTCATAACTTTTTAACTAGATTATCCATCACTAGAATTCAAAGTTTCAATCTTCTTAATAGGAAACAATAAAAATTACAAGATGTATAAATTTTTTACTTAACAGCTTTATATTTCATAATTTTACAGCATCTCCAAACACTCAGTATTACCTTAAGAAGCATCAATTAAGTACCTCACTTCATGTATAATCTTTAGTATCAAGATTTATTTTAATGGAAGGTATTGTCATATTCCTTCCAAAGAGGCAAAAAACTGCAGAATCAAAATAGATTTTAAAAACTAAACTAAACGAATACCTTAAATATTCATTAAGCACACATAACATTATAAACATTTACTAGGCACTAGACTAAGCTCTAAGAGCAAAAGGGTAAGATCATTCCCTAAAAAATACATTTCACCTACTTGCCCAAGGTAGAAACATTGTCAACATTGTTTCTTCCCTCATCTGTCACCAAGTCTGATTGATTCTAACTTTGAAATGTCTCTTGGCTCATTCCTTCTCTCTCTCTATTCCCACTATCATAGTTCTACTTCACGATTTCAGTATCTTTCACCTATGGTACTACTGTTAGTTTCCTAGATGGACTTCCTGCCTCCAATCTTTTCCTGCTCCAATTCAGCCCCAATTGTGACAACCAAAACGTCTTCAGCATTGTCAAATGTCTCTGAGGGTCAAAGATGCCCTGGTTGAGAACCACTGCATCAAGTTCATCTCTTAACAAGAATAGCACTTATTTTGTAAGGCTGTGGCCACAATCTATGTCCATGCAGCAGAAAGCAAAAAAACTGACCAACATAAGGCTGAAACTTACAACCCTGACCTTAGGACCACCATGCTTAAATTAAATAAAGTGACTCCTTATAAAAAGAGCCATAATACTCTGTCTTAAAATCCCTTTGAACATGTGGACCTAAATCATCATTTTACTTCAAAAGCCTAAATTTTGAAAAGTCAGTACCTCTGTCAAAGTTTAACCATACTATATACATATTTAAGCTTCTCGATATTAGAAAATTGTGACAATTTAGAAAATGCCTTTTGTGCTTAGATCAGCCTCCTTAGAAGCTGATGAAAATACGAACCGTCTTCGGCAAATTATCCCTACATTTAAGGTTGCAAGCTACTTTGAACAGTATTCTCATAAATATTTCTAGAAAACACTTTAAAAACACTTGAATTCTTATGCTTGAAAAACATAAATTTAAAAACACACACACACACTCCTTTTAATTTCTCATAATGGTTATGTCCCTACAGAACTTATTATTCAAAGATAGAACAATACCGTTCACAGGGGGTCAAAGAGAAGACGATAACATATCTAAAAACACCTGGTAGGCGAAACTCTGAAGGCCAGGCCTAGCAGTACTGTAATACCACAGGAGAGAGCACCTCCTACCACAGAAGTCTGAGGTGTGAACATCCTGTCCAGACGCTTACCTTCAGTCGTTTGATCATTTCGTCGGTGGTGATCTTGTCGGTGATCTCCTTAACCCCCGGAGGGTAAGCGATCTTCCCGTCTGCACTGACGACGCCACAGAGGGCAGTGGCAGGCTTGGGCTGCGCGGTGAAGTCCATCCTGGGGGACAACTTTCCTTTCACAGTCCTCTACCGGCCTCTATCGGTCAGAAAACAAAAGTTCAGCGGGAAAAGGGCGACTTTGTAACCTCTTTTTTCATTTCAAAAATCTCTAATCTGCAAAGGGCCCCTTTTCCCGGGAGGCCGGGGACTCGAGGGCAGCCCCCCGACCCGTCCCTTCCCCGGGCCTGGACCCGGCAGCCGCCCCGCCGCCCCCACCCACGCGGGCCCCGTCAGCCCCGGGCCCACGGGGCTCTCCGGTACCAGCCGCCGTGGCCGCGAAAAGCGCCGCGCGGCGCCAGGAGTTTCCTATTCCGCCTTTCACAATGAAATCCACCCCCAGTCACCAGGGTCCCAAGTTTGGTGGCCTGGGGAACCCGGCGAGGCCCCCAAGGCCCCCGCTCGGTCAGAGAGAAGCTCCCAGTCCCCCCCCGGCCGGTCCCCTCCGGGAGAGGAGACGCGAGGCCTATAGGGCTCGGCTTAGGCCGCAAAACTAGGGACCCAACCGGACCCACACGCAGCGGCGGCTCCCGGAGACTAACGCCCTTGCCGGGACGAGGTTCGGACCCACAGAGTCCCCGCCACGCTACCGCCCCTCCCCTGTCCCGCTCCCCCACCGCCGCGGGAAGGGAAAACAAGCCGCCCTCCACCACGAACCCCACGCCAGGAAGCGGCTGACGCGGCTCCGCACTTCACATTTTGTTCCTTCAACTTCGGCTGACGGACGGCGGCGGCTTCTCTCGCCCCGGCCGTTCGGCGCCCTCCGGCGCCGCCAAGGCCTTACCAGCACCTCCGGGCAGCCCCGCCGGGCCTCGGTCCCGCGCCCCCCCTCCGGTCTCCCCTTCCGTCCCCTCCCTCCACCAGCCGAGGGCGGGAGCCGAGCCGCCGCCGCCTTTACCTCCTCCTCCTCATGCGGGCGGAAGGTGCATCGAGCGCCCGGGCCTCTGTCAGGTGGTTGCGCCGCCGCCCCTCGTCGGGCTGCACACAAAGCGGCTCCGCGGGTCCCGCCGCCGCCGCCCGCCCCGGAGCGGCGCTGGGGCTGGCGGTGCCGAGGAGGAGCAGCCGCCGCGGGGGGAGACGCGGGGCGAGTGTGCGCTGGGCGGGGAGACACTGCCGCTCTCCGTCTGGCCGAGGAAGAGCAGCCTCGAAGAAGGCTCCTCCGGGAGCGTGTGAGCTTGTGTCCGCCCGGGACCCCCGCGGCCTGCCCGCCCGCACCTCGCGCCGGCCGGGCCCGCCGACCCGGCCCCGGACGCCCCTCACAGCGGCGCGCGCCCGGCCGTCCGTGCCCCCAGGAGCCGGCACCTCGCGCACACACCAGCCGGTCACGCGAGCGGTGCGAGAGCACGCGAGAGCAGGGCGCGCGCCTCGCTCCCTCCCCTTCCTCCGCCGGCCGTGCCTCCGCCTCCCTTGGGCCCGAGGCGGCCGCGCGCGGGGCAGACAGCGCCGCCACCCGGTTGGCGCCAAGACCTGCCGCGCGGAGCGCCTTTGGGAGGACCGGACCCGAAAGGCAAGAAGAGGAGGAGCCCGGGTGGCGGGAAGCGAACCCGGTCCCTGAGGCCCTGTGAGGGCACGCAGAGCGAACAGACCTTCTTTACCTTATGCCCCAGAGATGAGTTCATGACTTTTTGGGGTCATCCTGAGGGACGTGGACGGAACTGGTTGAAAGACGGTTAATTACTCCGTGAAAATGAGGTGATTTCCTCCCCAGGGACAGAAGATCTGCAAACTGAGGAAAAGTTTTGCAACATGGCCCAACGTAGGCTGCTCTTTCTTGTTCCTTTGACAGCCACCGGATTTTGCCCTCCCCTCTCTAGATTTCTAAAATTAATATTTTGTAAGCTACAAAATTTGAAAAGAGCATTGAGTTGAGTAGGTCTCAAAGAATGGTCTGAAACGTAGATTCATGGGCTCCACTCCCAAACTTAGTCAGAATCTCTGGGTTCAGAATCTCTGAACCCAGAAATAAGCATGTTTATAAATTAGCGAGATGGTTCTTGTGAATATGAAAGAACTCATATGTTGTTTTTTTTTCTGTGTGAGGAAGATCGGCCCTGAGCTAACATCTGCCAATCCCCCTCTTTTTGCTGAGGAAGACTGGCCCTGGGCTAACATCCGTGCCCATCTTCCTCCACTTTATATGGGACACTGCCACAGCATGGCTTGACAAGCAGTGCATCAGTGCGCACCTGGGACCTGACCCAGCCAACCCCGGGCTGCTGCAGCCAGCGCAGGCACTTGACCGCTTGCACCACCTGGATGGCCCCTCATATGTTTTCTTAATGTTTTAAATATTCCAAAGAATAACCTTCTTTCATCCAAAGTAAAACCCAATGCCGTGGGTATGCGCAATTTAAGGTATAAAATTGAAGCAAATAAACCTCAGGAACACAACGTCAGAAGATGAAGCTGAAAAAAGAATACAATCATATGGAATAGGATTCAGCTCTTGAAACTGACCACTATCATAGTTTAAACTATTTGATTACTTCTTTATTCTTGTTGGATATCTATTGGTCTCTTCCACATCCTTTACTTGATCTTAAAAGTATTAAAGGTACTGCACTCACTGAATTGTTTTCCAGGAATTATACAGGGGAGCAATGATTTTGGAATCTAACATGGCTCCATTGCTCATTTGCTAGAACTCTACCCAAAAGTCAGTGCTTTGTTCTTGGGCGTTTAGAGTAGCAGGCAGAATCCACTTAAATAGTCTTCATCCAAACTATTAAGTTGACCAAGGCCTACTCTCTTTTTTAGGCTCTCCTTCTCACTTATGGTGTTTTTTTATGTCACATTTAAATAACTAAAGAGTGATGCTTTTCATTTTCGTTCTTGTTCTAAGTAATTTACCCATTATTAAGTGGAGTTTTGTATATGCCCGTAAATTTTAATTTTATACAATTTATTACTTTGTTAATATCGTTTGACTTGAAAACACTCAAAAGAGAGTAAGCCCTAAGGATTACAACACATAAATAAGTTGAATTTAAATAATTCTAAAATTCAGGAATTCTAAAATTCCTGTTTTTCACTTCCTTTCTTAAGTATTTGTTTCCACTTAGGGTAAATGAGAAGAGATACATTCATTTGTGCAACAATTATTTAAACAGGGCCTGCTATGCAAGGCATTGTTTTGGGCACTGAGAAAAAAATGGGTAGTGGGGAAGGGACAAAAGTCCCTGCCTGCCCTGGTGGAGCTTAATTTATTTGGGGAGAGAGAGAGACAAAAAAATAAATAAATTGCTATGGAGGAAAATAAAGTAGAGAAGAAGGGAGATGCAGATCACATATAGCCTATAGGCCTTTGGCCTTTGGAAGGACTTTGGCTTGTACTCTGACGGAGGTGGGGAATTATTGGAGTGTTTTAAACAGAGAAGTGACATGATATGATTTTTTGTTCTATGAGCTAGGCAACCTTGGACAAATTACTTAATGTTTCTGCACCTCATTTTCCTCATCTGTAAAACAGGGATAATAGTTTCTATCTCAGAGGGTAATTATTGAGGAATAAATAAGTTAACATTTGTAAAGTGCGTAGAATAGTAACTGGCACATACTAAGCTCTACATCTCTATTTTTTTACATAAAATGAAAGAATCACTCTAGCCACTGGGTTGAAAATAATGTAGAGATGCAAATATAGACGTAGGATAACAGAAGAAGTATATGACAACTGCAAAAATCCCAAGGAGAGATGATAATAAGGACCAGGTAATAATAGTGGAGGTGGTGAAAAACAGTATAAGAAAAAGAGAGGAGTCAAGAAATCAAGGATGACTCTAAAGTTTTAGACCCAAGTAACCAGAAGGATAGTTACCACTAACTGAGATGGGAAGGACTGTGCTTGGAGCAGATTTAGGGTCAGGAAGTCTTTTAGACATCTAAGCTATTTAAAAGTTAAACAGTTACTGAGCTCCTGCAATGGGTAAGGCATTGTACTAGCCACTGAGCAAATATTTAAAAAACAAAAAAGACAAAGTCTCTGCCCTTGACAGGATCAGAATCTATTGGAGGAAACAGATACATGCAACAAACCATAATTCAAAGCAAGGCTGTGATATGTTCTATAATAGAGATTTAAACTACGTTGTCTGGGAGCCAAGAAAAGGGGTGCTATGGGAGCTTCCCAAAGGAAGGGGCATTTGAGGCTGGGCCTTGAACGGTAAGTTGTGGTGGTGAGTAGTTGTTGCAAGGGCAATAGCTAAGAGAGAGAACCACAAGGTGAAGAAAGGCCTGGAGATAATTAAGTGCAATTTTTTTTTTGCAGGGGGGTGGTGGTTAGAGTTTGGTGTAGTTAGAACAGTGATTGCATAAAGGAGTGGCTTTGTGAGCCTTATTCTACCCCCACATAATTTCACTTAACCCCCCTCCCGCATACACACACACACAATCTGTGTACAAAATGGCATCCAACGCAGCTTCAGGACAAATCCCAAACCCCTATTTCAACCATACTAGAAACCACAAATTCTTCCTTTGTAGAAATTCTAGATCCAAACTCTAGGGCAGTTCTGTCCAATAGAAATTTATGCATTGATAGAAATGTTCATACCTGCATTGTCTAATACAATAGCCACTAGCCACATATGACTATATATAACACTTGAAAAGTGACTACTGCAACTGGGGAACTGAATTTTAAATTTAATTTAATTTAATTTTAAAATCTAACAGCCATATGTGGCTAGTGACTACTGTGTTAGGCAGTACAGTTCTAGAGTATAGAGTTTGTAGGAATGATTGACAGAAGATGAGGGTAGAAGATAAACTGTTCATACTGAATGCTGCAGATGTTGAGCAGGGTGATAGTTTAAAAGGATGAATTGGGGAAATAGAAGACTGAAGCCATTTATATAGGGGTGAACTAAAGTAAAAATATAACCAGTCAATAATGTAAAAATACCTAAGTGTTAAAGCAATTTTTAAAAATATGTTTATTCTATTTATCTGAAATTACTTATTTGCTTTTCAATTTGAAATGTAACTAGCTAAATCTATCCTGAGTAATTTCACAAATTATAAATATGAATCACCCATGTACCTCTGGTCACAGAGAAATTTTAACAATATGTCATAATCACTATGAAACTAAAAAAAAATGGTGCTTTAATTTATTTTAGTGTCTTTCCAGATATCACTGATATCTTGGCTTAGAGTTGCTAAAACCTAAGTATATTTAGGTATAAGATAATAACATATCTATCTGTAGTGAATGAAATGAGTTTGACATGTTTCACTGATGACCGATAAAGACAAAAAATATGAAGTCTGAATCATTTTGGTCTAGTATGACCAAGACATTAATGATGAACTTGTTTTTCATAGTAATTTAAAGACTTTATTTGAATTCTGTCTAATAACTTAGTCTTCATGCACATCTCTCTTTAATTTAAAGTGTGAAGTCTGACTTGCATGATTAGTTATATTAGCTTTCTTAAAGTTGTTTCATCAAAATTAAGTATTATTTAACAAGCAGGGACAGCAAATGAAGACTAAATATTTTCAAATATGAAAGAAACTGCAGGTGTAAGCAGCATGGGTAAATCTTAGTGACATAATATGATAATCTATTTATAAAGTTCAAGAGCAAGGCTCAGGGTAGTGGTTACCTCTGGAGTGCTAGGGGAGGCAGGGAACACAGGGGGACAAGATGGGTGAATGAATACATAGGTAGATATATTCTTGTTAAAGTTTTATTCTTGGGCAGAGTGGTGGCTTCACATATGTTCATTATATGAAAAGTGAATAAATGTATGAATGAATGAGGGCAATCCGTGGACCACTGAGGGATGTGTTTATAACCCAAGGATTATGATTAATCCAATTCAGGGCACCTGAGGTCCAAAAGAGACAAAAAAAAAAAAAAAAAGAAGAAGACAAACTCAGGAAATTTCAAAAAATTTTTATAATTTAATATTTTTTGAAATTATGTCCCTCAAAGTCAAAGAAATTCTGCCCCCTTGATAATTTTTTTCTAACAGTGGTAGTAAAATGAGAAATTATTTGGAATTATATTTTGTACAAATGCCAATTTGCAGCCCTTCCTCAAGTTGTTAGTATTAGAACGATAAATGATTATAGGACTGGAAGAATTTTCAGGTAATTAAACTTTGAACAACCACATTATAGTGTATTTTTATTATAAAGCTTGGTATATCAGCCTCCTAATGTTTTATATGATTAAAATAATTAAGAAAATAAACTTATGACAAATACTTCTTCACTACAGTAAAGGCAGAAGAGATTCATTAATGGAAATGTATTAGAGAGGATAATCATTGCCTCCCCTCCTGCAAACACTTTGAAGAGAGCTGTTCCTATCTCAGTCTTATATATTCTCTCTCTCTCTCTCCCTCTCCCTCTCCCTCTCTCTCTCTCACACACACACACAGAGCTGACTGAGCCTGCAGTGATACCTGAACCAAGAAAATGCAGTCCATAGACTGAGCTGAGCCAAACAAAATATCATGAAATAGACTGTGAACTAAGACTCAACAACAGATGGAACTTTTAGCTGAATTATGTCAATACACAACAATAAAGGCCTTTAGCTCTCTACATATGTGTTTGCTAAGGAAACCTGAGCTGCCCTAATTTTTGTCCTGATTGTTTTTCCTTGGACTCCACATAAGAATTCCTTTCAGTAAAATCCCTTTTACTTGAGTTAATTTGAGTAAATTTCTGATCTATAAACACTACATATGACCTGATTTAGAATTAACAATTGGACTTCATAAAATCTTAACCATGATCTACGAACCCAGCTTTACTGGGTCGAATGGTGCCCCCCAAATTCCTGTCCACCTGGAAACTCAAAATATGACCTTATTTGGATGTAAGGTCTTTGCAGATGTAATTAGTTAAAATGAAGTCATACTGGATTAGGGTAGGCCCTAAATCCAAGATTGGTGTCCTTATAAGAAGACGTGAAGGGAAGTAAGCCAGGTGACGACAGAGGCAGAGATTGGAGTGATGCAGCTGCCAAAGAACACCAAGGATTACCAGCAAGCACCAGAAGCAAGGAAAGAGGAAAGGAAGGATTCTCCCCTTGAGCCTTCAGAGCGAGTATGGCCCTGCTGACACCTTGATTTCGGACTTCTGGCCTCTGGAGCAGTAAGAGAATGAATTTCTATTCTTTTAAGGTGGTGTGTTTGTGGTACTTTGATACAAAGTACAACAGCTCTAGGAAACTAATACACCAGCCTTAAAAGACACTTGTCTTAAAGTGGGTTGGTTAGTAGCTGTAAGAAAGCAAAAGCATTTTACCTTCTGAGAAACAAATTTCATCACTCTCACTTTTGGACCTCAATTTTTGCTTTTGAAAGAGACCTGTAGAATGTTTACAAAGCTGTGACCAACAGCTTATTTTATTTCTACATTTTTCTCAATTGTATTGTTTGTGAGCCTCATTTTATCTCTAGAATCTGCATTTTTGTTTTTCTGTTTTCTTACATTCTTATGAAATAAGAACAATATGCAAGCAAATATTTAAATAATTATACAACTATGATGGAGAAACTGCAAAAATGGAACTATTCATTTTTGACAGTTCTACCAAGCTTTGGCTCAAAGTGTTCATTTGTCAGCTGATATGCAAAAGTCCAAAACTGGAATTTTAAAAGCAGTTTAGGAATGAGAATATATAATGTACTAAATGAATGGATAAAGTCAAGGTCTGCTTGTTTAATAATCAAGTAATGCTTTTATGTTCATTTTATTAACTAATAATTTTTATAAGTGCAATATTTTCTGTGACTTATAACGATCAAATATCATTACGATAATAACTGTGGCAGACTGTAAGAATAATTAGCTGACCTTCAAATTTCTGGTTTAACTAGAAGTGTAACCACATTAGAACTGGTAGCCAGCACTATCTGACTTGTCCAAGGAATGTGCCAAGAATTTGTGCAACTTTTGCCTTCTGAATTTTTCCAAGTAATTCCAGAAAATGAATAGTTCTTGGAATGTGGGTTACCTAGATAAATACTGTTTGGGAAGAACTCTTCAGAGTTCATTTACGCATAGACTTGTCCAGAGACTAAAGAAAATTAAACACTGAGTCTGCAGGAAATTTAATAAGAGCTGTTTCACTTTCTAATCATAACTGAGATTTATCATGATTTCCAGGGGATAGGAAGTTTCCCGTTAAATGAATTTTTTTTCAAGTTGCTCTTTATGGTTGTTTTCTTTTCTTTTTTAGAGGGAGATTGGCCCTGAGCTAACATCTGTTGCCAATCTTCCTTCTTTTTTCCTTTTTATTTCCCCCAAAGCCCCAGTAGATAGTTGTATGTCATAGTTGTACATCCTTCTAGTTGCTCTATGTGGGACGCTACCACAACATGGCTTGATGAGCCGTGCATATGTCCATGCCCAGGATCCGAACTGGTGAGCCCTGGGCTGTTGAAGCAGAGTGCATGACAAACTTAACCGCTACGCCACCACGCCGGCCCTGTAAATGAATTTTTCGACAAATTGCAACTTAACAAGAAAACTCCTTTTCTTTCCATTCTATTGAAAATATTTCTAGAATACATCAGTTCTCTTTTCAGTCTTTAGAAAGTACTAGAGAACATAATGGAGGGCCGGCCCCGTGGCTTAGCGGTTAAGTGCGCGTGCTCCGCTGCTGGCGGCCCGGGTTCAGATCCTGGGTGCGCACCGATGCACTGCTTCTCTGGCCATGCTGAGGCCGTGTCCCACATACAGCAACTAGAAGGCTGTGCAACTATGACATACAACTATCTACTGGGGCTTTGGGGGAAAAAAATAAATAAATAAAAATTATTAAAAAAAAAAAAAGAGGGCCGGCCCTGTGGCTTAGCGGTTAAGTGTGCGCGCTCCGCTGCTGGCGGCCTGGGTTCGGATCCCGGGCGCGCACCGACGCACCACTTCTCCGGCCATGCTGAGGCCGCGTCCCACATACAGCAACTAGAAGGATGTGCAACTATGACATACAACAGTCTATTGGGGCTTTGGGGGGAAAAAAATAAATAAATAAAATCTTTAAAAAAAAAAAAAAAAGAACGTAATGGAGAATTTTTGGTGTTTGAACATACCCCAATGCCTGAGGGTTGTCACTCTGAAAGCCACTTTAAATTTGCAAAATTGTAGGTATAGAATCAGAAATTGATTGAGCCAAACACATACTGAGACTAGAACTTTCCATGGAAATTTGTTTTATCTCTATGTGTATTGGATTTTTAAAAAATGTAACAGGAAAAGGCCAGTTAAGAACCTCTGTTATATTGGGTTTTGGTTCATTGATCCACTTAGCACTTACTATCTGGCAGGTTTTATACTAACTGTTGAGGATGCAGAGGTGGACAAGATATTGTCCCTGAATTCAACAGGCAATTTGTAGTTTTCTTGTGTTATTACTCTGTTATTACTATATTTTCATGTATTTGTACTATCTTAACTTGATAATTTGGAAAGCAGAAGTCTGGATGGAAGACAGTGGAATTGGGGTGGTGGTGGGAAGTGAAGAATTATCTTAGGTGTAAGCAAGGAGAAAAAGTTAACTTTCACTGTCTCTTGTTAACGGCATTATGGGATGTGCATTTTTCTTTCTTCATACTTTTATGTACTTTCCAAACTTTCTGGAAAAGTTTGTTCAGAAGAAAAATGGTTCCAAAATGTTTAAAATTGGAAAATAAATTTATTTTTAAAATGTGACGGATAAAATCTACATGCAATAAGATAAAGTACCTAAAGTGCTTAGCACAGTGCCTGGCACATTGTATATGTATATGTTTAATAAATGTTGGCTACTATTGTTAATATTATTATCATTATTATCATTATTGCTGTAAGTTAGTTCTCTTTGGTTGCAAGGAACAAGGAAACTAACTGAAGCTAGCTTGAGCAGGAAATGGATAGATAGGTAGGTAGATAGATAGATAGATAGATAGGTAGATAATAGATAGATAAACAAGGTGGTATCTCAGAGAACCCAAGAGCAAAATTACAGCTATGCCTCAGGAAAGGAATGGAAGTAAGAACTGAAAAGCTATCAGGATGCAGTCTACTTCCCTCTGAACACTTGCTTCATTTTTTGCTCTTTGAAAAGACCCCTTTCTTTGCTTTTCAATTCACGTGGCATACATAAGAAAACCACCCTCATCTTCTGAGCTTAGATCTCCTTCATCTTAGATCAGCCCAGACTAAACTAGAATTTCTTAGTCCAAATCTCAAGTATCAAGGACAATAGATATAATGCTTTTTTCTTTTTCCTAGTACTTATCATCTAGGTACTAAATAATTTACTTATTTATTATATTTATTGTTTATGGTTTGTCTCTTCAGGTGCCCATGCCTGGTCTAATCAACTGGGGCCAGGTGGGCAGGGTCATGTCTAAAATGTACCTCTAGATGAGCCACTGCTAATGAATTGGGAGACCAATAGCAGTTTCCAGAGTAAGAAAGGATCACTGGGTCATGGACCAGGCATATCCTCCAAAAGGTCTCCACCAAAATTTTATCTTTATTAAAGTAGTACCAAAGCAGTGTTCTTTGTATTTACACACTCATATACACACAAACTTCCCAATGTACCCATCAACATGTAAAAAAAAAAAACCTCTCCATTAACATTAGATTTAATTATTTATATGTAATTTTCAGACTTTAGACTTTAGTCTTAAAAAGCAAATACATTCATATTTTAATAAATAATATTTAATATATATTAATAAGTTCAAAATTTATAACACAATATCTTTTTTTCTGTCTCAAATGAGACAGAAAACTATTATCTACAAGAAACTCGATTTCTGTACCCTGATCTTCATCTCTGATTCTCTCACTGTTATTGTGGCAGGACAGACATTCTTTTCCTCCCTGTGTGCTGTTCTCTTCCTGGGGCATAGCATATGCCACGGTGAACAGATAGGGCAATTGGCAGTGTGACTGAATGCACAGGAAGAGACAGAGACCCTTTTAGAATATTAACACATGAGGGAGGTCAGTCTTTGCAATGTGAAAGGTCTGATTGCATATACTCCACTGATAGGATTTGACACACCCCAGGTCTCGTCTAAAGAGCTGCAAGGCTCATAGCCTGTGCCAGAGGTGGAGAAGAAGAGAAAGGATCCTGGGGAAAGGGTACAAGTGTCATGGAGGGAGAAGAAAGGAAGGGGAAAGGCTAAAGGGGAGATCTTTTTTCTTTTTCTGGCAGAGAGAGAGACAGCCAGGTAGGGCGGCTCAGTGGGCCTAGATGGAAGGACCCCTGCCCATTGAGGGTTGGGGAAGCTGATATGAAAAGAGTAGAGGAACCCTTTCCAAACCCTTACTCCCTTGTGACTCTGAGTTAGGAGATCTGACACTAACTGGAAGTAAGGCTCTATTATGTACGTTATGATAGAATATAAGCTGTGCAAAGGCAGAGATATTTGTTTATTTTGTTCACTGATGTATCCCAAATGCCTGGAACAATGCCTGGCACCTATAGGTACTCAACAAATATTTGTTCAACTGAATAAAAAAATTCTGGACTATGTGTATATGCCTGACTGGCGAACAATATGGTTGTTTAATATTGGGCTATACCACTGTTCAAGGCATAGTGCTGGTGTTTCATTAGAAATGTACCAGAACGTTTGTCAAGTGATGTGCATAAGGAGAGGCAGAGGAGAAGGAGATACTTTATGGGCACAACCAGTCGTATTAGACTTTTACTGCTATTATCCCAAACTTCATTCCAGATATAGAAGGAATTAGGGTCAACAATGGAATAGAATTAGATTTTTTCAATGTTAATTAAAAAATTAAAATATAGAATCTGCTGCTCTCTTCTTCTTCCGTTTTCCTAGTATTTATCCAATCATGTCAACCGTGAAATGGATTGGCTTGACGTAAGACCCAGGAGAAATGGGAGAGTGTTACACGTTAAAAAAATGTTTTAATAAAAATACCATTGCTTTAATTATGCATAACAGTATAAAAATGCGTGTAAATAAATAGTTTCTTGTTAATATTTGAATATGAAACTGCATAGGCAGGATCAAGTGTATTTTATTATTCAGTCAACTGATCTGTTTTAAGGTTTGAGAATATCACTCTGACTTTTGAAATTCTTTTTTTTTTTTTGGTGAGGAAGATTGGCTCTAAGCTAACATCTGTTGCCAATCCTTCTCTTTTTGCTTTACAAAGATAGTCCCTGAGCTAACATCTGTGCCAATCTTCCTCTATTTTGTGTATGTGGGCTTGATGAGCAGTGTGTAGGTCCGCACCCAGGATCTGAACCCACGAACCCCGGGCTGCTGAAGTGGAGCATGTGAACTTAACCACTATGCCACCAGGCCAGCCCCTGACTTTTGAAATTCTAAAAAGTTCTGGAGTGGAGCTTTGGAAAGTTTTCCAACAAAATTCCTTGGCCCAATGATTTACCAGGTTATTTCAATGAAATAGTTATTTTAGTATTTATTCATGATACATCCCTCAACTGACTCCCACAAAGGGATGAGACATAATCCACAGAGGGCTTAGCTAGAAAATAATCACCTCTTACTGTAGACACAAAGGGCTTTGTTGCTGAGTCAAATATGTCAATCCTGGCTCTCCTCTTAGGACAAATTTTCTCAGCAGGAGCTCGTTCTGCTTTCTTGCAAGTAGGATTCTTTTAGCTCTTCCCATCAGTTTACTAGGTATCTCCAGACGTATATGCAGTGGACAAAGCTTGGACTGAGGCTGGGAGCCCATTATCATCATCACCATCATCATCATCTTACCTGTGCATAGTTCTTTATAGTAAAAAGTACTTTCACCTCCAATATCTTGTTTAATGTTATCAACAACCCAATGAGGTAGGCAGAGATACATTTACCATGCAGCTAATGAAGTTGAAGTTTCTGCATCCGCTGGGAAGGACCTTAGCAGAGTCACACGGTCATAAGATTTTGTAAAATTTGCAAAATGTTTAACCACAATAGATTAAGACAACTGTCTCTATCCACTCTGACTACCCCTTCTTGGCACCTCCCTCATGTTGGGAGGCACTGGAGTGTCCCTAGGCATGTTTGGGATCTGGCTGAGGGAGAATTGAATTTGGTACATTTAATTTGGATTTAGTGGAACATATTTATGTAATTTGCAATCAATTTTGTGTATAGTTAAGTTATTGCCAGTTGTCCCAGTGTAGGAATGGCTTCCAGGAACTCTGCTATTGCAAACTGTCAATGAATGTTGGCAGTGCAGAGTATTTAATGTTCTTCATTGCACAAGAGATCTTCAGATGCCTTGTAATCTCGTATCTCATACGTGAAAGAAACTTGATAAGGGGCTTCCCAAATTTGACGATGATCCTAAAAATTTTATGATATTCCTGAAAAAGTTTTGGACCCAAAATAAACTTTTAAAAACTAGCAATAGGAAAAAAATTGAATAACCAGATCAGAGAAAAGACTACACTACTTTTTCATTCTTTATATAGAAAATAACATAACAAACCATTGTCATATGAAAAAAGGTGATCAAAGATCACCAAATTTTCAGAAGATGAGAATATGGAAATATGGAGAGATTCATTCATTTGGCTATTTAATCCACAAATATTTATTATTTGCCTACTATATTTTCAAGAATGGTGCTAGGGGCTGGGAATAGAACAGTAAATAGATATAAATATTCCCTGACATCGAGAAATTCATAGTCTAAGGTAGAGCAGGCCCTTAACAAGTAATTGTATGAATAATTATTTTTTTATATTTAGGATAATTGTGATAAAGGAAAAGTGCAGGATGCTCTGAGAGCTAACCTAAGTCTGGGTTTTAGGGAAAGTTTCCTTGAAAAAAAGAATATGTAATCTGGAGTTGTAATCCAGATAAAAGGGAGAAGAAAGTATTCTACTCGGGGGAAGAGCAGGAATAAGTGCTCTGAGGTGGGAAGGTACTTGTTGACTTCAAAGGACCAATAGAATGCCAGTGTCGCTAGCCTGTCCTAAGCAATGGGAAAGTGGTGAATGAATCCAACAGATTAGTTTGCCTGTTCTGAAACTTTATACAATTGAAATTTAGAGTATACAACATATATGCTTTTGCATAAATCTTCTTTAACTCAGTATAACGTTTTTGAATTTCATCCATGCTGTTGCATGTATTTGTAGGTGTTTGTTACTGAATGTTATTCCATTGTAAGGGTATACCACAATTTATTTATCTATTCACCTGCTGATGGACATTTGGGTTATTTCCAGGTTTGAGCCATTATGAATAGAGCTGCTATGAACATTCTTGTATAAGATATAAGAAATGTGAGATTTTTAGTCCACTATTTTCCCCACCTCACTGCAGTACAGAAGCAAGAATATGCTCTGTGTTGCACAGAAGATTTAATAAAGGTGCAAAGAACAGTTTAATAACTGCCCGATCCTTTTGTTGACCTCCTCAAGGTAGCTGGGTTCTAGCATCTACAGATAAGAAGAGCTGGGTCAGGTAATTCAACACAAACACAGCAACAGCCTGGCCTGAGTTTCACATCACCAGCATCTGATACTTAACCATACTTCGAGATGGAGCATGTCCAGTCCAGGTAGGAAAGGTAGGAAAGTTCTTGCTGATGCCTGAAGGTGGGGAACCGATCTCGTTTATACCCTCCAGTCTTAACAGGAATCCATGACTACCTAAGGGACCCTTTATCTCCTGTCAAATGGTCTTAATCCTATTCCGCTTGTCTCTTTCCTACTTCCACCAAAGGGCTGACCTGATAGCAATGATTTGTGACTCTAGTTTTACTGTATAATCCCGTCGTACTTTCAGTGTATCTGCATATTCAGCAGAAGCGGTCCCAGCATTAAAACAACTCCTGTGCTGAGGCCTACTATGGAAAGGCAGCTGCTACTCCCAAATGCATCTCTGTATGATTATGCCAATCTCAGTCACTGTATCTATGACTTTAAACTGAGGTACAACACTGTTCAAACATGATAGTACTAAGAATATCAGTCTTCAGTGAATTTTTATTTCTGTAGGTAAAAAAGACAGTATTTTTGTGTGTGTGTGTGAGGAAGATCAGCCCTGAGCTAACATCCATGCCAATCCTCCTCTTTTTGCTGAGGAAGACTGGCCCTGGGCTAACATCTGTGTCCATCTTCCTCCACTTTATATGGGACGCCACCACAGCATGGCTTGACAAGCGATGCCTCGGTGAGCACCCAGGATCCGAACCCGGGCCACCAGCAGCATAGCGCACGCACTTAACCGCAATGCCATGGGGCCGGCCCCCCCACAAAAGACAATATTTTGAAGCATTTTTTTCCCTCTAAGAAGAGACTTATTGGGACAGCCTGGTGACGGGGCAGTTAAGTTGGTGTGCTCCGCTTTGGCAGCCTGGGGTTTGCGGGTTCGAATTCCAGGTGCAGACTGACGCACCGCTTATCAAGCCATGCTGTGGCGGTGTCCCCTATAAAGTAGAGGAAGATGGGCACAGATGTAAGCCCAGGTCCAATCTTCCTCAGCAAAAAGAGGAGGATTGGCAACAGATGTTAGCTCAGGGCTAATCTTCCTCACAGGAAAAAAAAAAAAAAAGAGGAGACATCTTTCTTGCAGGAATTTTCTTTCCAGAGAAGATTTCTATGGACTTTTCATATTTTACATTCTTTTTGTTTCTACTATATTTCTTTTCTATTTTATACTTTTTTTTCTTTAGCTCAAAGTGAATACCCTTACCCAGCCTCCTAGATAATTCATTCTTTTCACACGTTTAACTAGTGCTTCTTATCCCATCATCTTCTCTAATTATTCTCTAGATTTCTCTCATGGATCTTTCTGTGCTACTGGCAAGGCTTTTTCTTTCAGCCTTTCCTTCTTAGCCTCTAACTATCACATTTGAGTATGTACAGTAAGTAATGAGGAAAGATTTTTTTTTTCTGATAATGTTGTGAACTGATAACTGGAAAAACCTCCCTATAAACATATAGAAGTGCTGGATAAAATATAACAAAAATTCTTTTAAATGAAGAACTGAGCCAGCAAGAAACTAGTATAATAGACTGTTTAATAGCCACAAGTTCCTCCCATCCCAATTCATACATTCCTTTCCAGTGTGAATTTGCTGCTGTTTGTCTCAAGAGATAGAGTCTATTTCCTTACCCTTTAAACCTGGACTGCCCTTGTATGACACCAACTGGTGTGCTGCAATACAATTCAATTCTAATGCCAGCCATCTGGAGTTACTGTCAGAACCCACAGGTTAAAGGGCACGATCTCCAACAAGACTGCTCCACTTCAGATGCCAGCTGCAAGTGGAGTCCCCCAGCCACCTGCACTTCTGAACAACTAGCTACACATATTGGGGGGTCCCATGAGCCCCCTCAAATTCAGTAATTCATTAATATGACTCTTGGAATTCAGGAAAGCACTATACTTACCATAATAGTTTTGTTATAAAGGATACAAAAAGGACCAGCCAAATGAAGAGACACACAGGGTGAAGTCTAGAGGGTTCTGAATGCAGAGCTTCCATGCCCTCTCCCTGTAGAATCAGGGTGTATCACCCTCTTGGCACATCAATGTATTCAACCAAGAAGCTCAATTGAGCTTTGCTATCCAGAGTTTTTGTTGGGGTTTCATTACGTAGGCATGATTGATTGAATTATTGGCCACATGATTAAACTCCATGTCTAGCCCCTCTCCCCTTCCTGGAGATTGGGCTGGCTCAAAGCCCCAACCCCGTAATCACATAGTTGGTCTTTCTGGTGACCAACCCCATCCTAAGTCATCTATCTCATAGCATAAACTAAGGTGTTATCCAAGGGGCTCATGAATAACAAAGACATTCCTATTACTCAGGAAATGCCAAGGATTTAGAGTCTTTCTCCCAGGAACCAGGGACAAAGGCTAGTCAAATTCTGTATTATACAACACCTTGTAACCAATAGAATGTGGTGAAAATGATGTTATATGACTTCCGAGGCTAAGCCTTAAGAAATCCTACAGTTTTCCACTTTATATTTTTGGAACACTGCCCTAAGACTGTAATATAAAGAAGTCTAGTCTACTGGAGGATGAGAAACCAAATAGAGAAGAACTGAGATGCATCAGCCAATGGCCAGCACTGACTGACAATCCTGTGAGTGATGCCATCTTGGACCCTCCAGCCAATGCAGCTTCATCAATGACCCCAGGCAAAACCAGCAGAGGAAACCTTCATTCAACCCACAGAACTGTGAGATATAATAAATCATTGCTGAGTGAAACCACTAAGTTTTAGTGTTGTTTGTTATGCAACAATGAATAACTAATACTTAGGAGCCAAAAACAAAGAAGGTAAAACCAGAGCAATAAGCAAGTGAGTTCTCACTCAAGGAGCCCTGTGCCAGTTAGAGGTGGTTTTCCCATCTTGATAACCACGGGGCTTAGGTTTTGACACTTCATGAAGTAGGGAGCTGGAATTAAGTCCCTTTAATAAAGTTGAGACTTTCAATGGCTACTCTAAGTGACGGGTGAAGTAAAAATGAAATACTTAGGGATAAATTTAACAAAATATGTGCAAGACCTGCACACTGAAAATTTCAAAACAGTTCTGAGAGAAATTGAAGATTACTCAAGTAAATAGAGAGTTATAATGTGTTCATGGATCAGAGAACTCAATATTGTTAAGATGTTAATTCTCTTTAAGTTGATTTATAGATTTAATGTAATGCCAAACAAAATCTCAGCAGATTTTTTGTGGAAATTGACAAGCAAGTTCTAAAATTTATATAGAAATGCAAATGACCTAGAATAGGCAAAACAATTATGTAAAAGAAGAACAAAATTGGAAGAATTCATGCGACCTGATTTTGAGATTTACTATAAAGCTACAGGAATCGAGAGAGTGTGATATTGGCATACAGATAGATGTACAGATCAATAGAACAGACTGTAGAGTCCAGAAATAGACTCACACATATGGGCAATGTTCCAAGGTAAATCAATGGAAGGAATGATAGTCTTTTCAACAAATGGTGCTGGAACAGTTGGATATCCATAACCAAAAAATAAAGCTTCATCCTTACCTCATATTATATAAAAAATTAATTTGAAATGGAGCATAGATGTAAACCTAAGTTTTTCCAAAAGAAAAGTTGGATTGGGAAAAGATTTCTTACACAGGACACAAAAAGCACAACTCATAAAAGAAAAAAATTTATAAAATTGGACTTCATAAAAATAAAAATATTTGCTCTTTGAAAAATACTGTTAAGAAAGTGAAAGACAAGCGACATACTGAGAGAATGTATTTGCAAAATGTATATCTGGTAAAGAACTTGTATCTAGAATACATCTTTTTAAAAACTCTTACAACTCAATAAAAAGAAGACAAAGAGTATGATAAAAAAAGATAGGCAAAAGGTTTGAACTGACAGTTGATGAAAGAAGATATATGAGTGACCAATAAGCACATGAAAATATGCTTAACATCATTAGTCATTAGGGAAAAGCAAATTGAAATCACAATGAGATACCATTACACTAGAATGGCTAAAATTAAAGACTGATAACACCAAGTATTAGTAAGAATATGGACCAATGAACTCTCATATATTGCCGTTGGAAGTGCAAAATCATCATTTTGGAAAAGCTTGGCAGTTTCCAGATAGCCACTTTGGAAATGTTTGGCAGTTTCTTTTAAAGGTAAACATACATCTATCATACAACCCAGGAATCCCACTTCTAGGTATTTACCCAAGACGAATGACAACAAATGTCTGCACAAAGAATTATATACAGATGTTCATAGCGGCTTTATCCATAATAATCAAGAACTGGAAAGAAGCTAAATGTCCATCAATTGGTGAATAGTTAAACTAATTATTGTATGTAAATGAAATGAATAAATTACTGATACACTTACCAACATAGAAGAATATCAAAAGGATTATGCTAAATGAAAGGACCAGAAACAAAAGCCTGCATTTTGTATGATTCCATTTATATGAAATTCTAGAAGAAGCAAAAGTATAGTGACATAAAGCAAATCAGTGGTTCCCTGGGGCCAGGGTGAGGGAAAAAGATTGACTACAAAGAGGCACAAAGGAACTTTTTGAGGTGATGGAAATATTCTATACCTTAATTATGGTGGTGCTTACATGACTGTCTACATTTATCAAAACTCATTGAATCATACACTTTAAGTTAGTGAATTTTATTGTATGTAAACTATACCTCAATAAAGCTGACAAAAAAAGTGGTCTGCTGTAAGCACGCTCCTGGCAAACACAAAAACTTCTCTGGAGGGACATACTCTTAAACCAGGCTTCACAGGATTCCCAAAGATAAAGCCTAGCTGACCATGAGATTACTTCACAAAAATTTCAAAACTGAGGGAAACAAAATTGAGGGAAACTACTAGCCTCCATCAATAAAAAGAGAAACAATAATCAGCAAAAGGAGACCCCCAAGGATTGCAGATAACTAGACTATTCAGTAGAGAATATCGATTAAGTATATATTAAAATAATAAAGACATATAACAAGAAATCAAAAACATTAAAACAAAAACAAGACATTATTGAAAAAAGATCAGAGCTTTGAAAACAACACTTACCCCTCCACAGAAGAAGAATGAAAAGAAGGAGAAGGAGAAGGAGAAGGAGGAGGGAAAGAAAGAAAGAGAGAGAGAGAGAGAGAGAGAGGAAGGGAGGGAGGGAGGAAAAGGAGGGAGGAAAGACAGGAAGGAGGGAGGGAAGGAAGAAAGAAAGGAAGATCACAAACAGAATTTCTAGAGAAGAAAAATGTAGTCATTGGAATTTTTAAAATTATGGACAGGTCTAACATCTGATTAAACTAGCTAAAGAGAGAGTTACGGAATTGGAAAATTGATCTAGGGAAAATACACAGAATATAGTATAAAGAGCTAAAGAAATGAAAAATTTAAAAAGTTAAAAGACATGGAGAATAAAGAAAATCTAATATATTTCTAACAGTGGTTCAGAAGCAGAGAATAGAATGAAATGGAATATTCAAAGAAATAATGACTCAGAATTTTCCAGAATCAATGGATGAGAGCAAACAAAGACATTTTAACATGTTTTATAAGACCACAAATGATAACCTCTTAAGCTGTTTAATTTTTTCTGTGATCAATCCTCCAGATTTATACTTCACTCATTAACTAGAATAAACAGTACAAGAGGAGGAGCAGCTTGCTTGTAGATGTAGCAAGATCTTATTAGTGTAACCAGTTTCAAATGAGTGTTTTCCTTTGAACTCTAAACTTTGTGCATGCTGTTCCCTCTGCCTGAAATATAATGTTTTATTGATATGCCACTACACTGGTCACATTTTTTTTTCAGTGTTCCAATTAAATACATGGAGCCTCCACTTTGTGGTTAAGGGACAGTATATTTTCTTTCAAGTGTTTCTTTGCTCATGATACATCCAATAGCTCTAGGGGTTCACTCAGGCCTGAAAACAATGGCCTCAAACAAACCAGAGAGCCTGTTCCACTTGCTTTTTATGGGTTGCTGGGTAAGCCATGGAGGCACCCTGACCACTGAGTTTCCCAAGGAAACTTGAGGGCTGAAGCTCAAATATCTACCCTTGAAGCTGAGAGTCTGCTACCACTGCCATAGCTCTCTCTCTAACTACTACCATGGGTAAGCAGGAATGAACAAAAAGCTCAGTGTAGTGTTTGCCTGGGCCTCTGCCCAAAGATGTTTCACCCCTACCCCTCCTCCCACAATCTCAATAACTGTTCCCTACAACCTCCCTGTGCGTTTCCAGTGTGTGCCCCTGCTGTATGAGGGTTGGCAACAAAGTGAGAAGTCTCTTTAGCTCCTCACTATAGTTGGCCCAAATCACCACAGACCCAGACTCCCAACACTTGGTTCTTCACACACACACAGAGTCGGCCCTCCTCCGTGGCATGCCCCTAAGACTAGGCTTTAGGTCACTAAATCCTGATAATTCTTTCCTCTAAGTCGTGCTCTATTTTTCATCCCTTCTGCAACCACCCTGGCTCAGATCCTAAACATCTTTTATCCAGACTACCACAATAGTCTTCTAATTAGTCTTGCTGCCTTCACTCATCATTTATACCACTCTGCTCACCTCCTTGCCACTGCCATACCCTTAATCTCCTGAATTCCTTCCACACTGTCATCAGAGGGATCTTTCCAAATTTCAAAACTGCAGATGTTCTTCTCCTGATTAAAGTCACATGATGGTGAATTAGAAAGAGCCTGAGTTATAGCGCCAGCAAACCCTGGTGCCATAGCTTCCTAGCTGCTTAGCATTTCTGTCTTTTAGTTTCCTCTCCTATAAAACAGACATTAATAATAGTATCTATCTCATAAGATTGTTTTGAGGATTAAATTATATAATGTGTGTAAAATCCTAGCACAATGCTTGGCATTAGTAATTACTCAAAATAATGGTAAGTATCTCCATTTCTCCTCTCTTCTTCCTAATCACCTATGGTTAAGTCTAAATATTTCGTGACATAAAAGATGTCTGCAACATCCCTAGCTCCAGAATGGAGCTAGCTCACTCACACATAGTCTACCTGTGAGCATTAAACTCCTATCTCTGGTGCTCACCCAGAACATTCTTGTTCTTGTTGTCCAGGTTTTTTGATTCTTTGACTTCTTACTCACCAAATTTATATCAGACTTCTGGGTCTTTCTGACCTGTTTGGAATCATTTCACCACCCAGCTACTCTCAGACCAACTTCACCTGATTTTAAGTTCTCATTCTTATGTGATTTTGGTGTAATTGAAGCTTTAGGTAGAGACATTCTCATCAAGCAACACTGTCAGAGTACAATTTAGACTGAGTTCCTCTCTCTTCTCTTGACCCCCAACCTCCACACCCCTCAGAATCCCCCTTCAGTTTTGGGGACTGGACATAAAGTCCTCCAATATCCTTCCCTGCCTACCTCACCACTTTCCCTCCCCCTATATGCCATCCATCCTTTTTGACACTTTGTATATTGATCCATGCCGTTTTTTCCCTTGTCCACCCCCACAAACTCTAATTTAAGACAGTTTCAAGCATTTCTTCTTCGGCAAAGCCTTGCTTGACTCTCACCCTTTTCCTTCCCTGAAGGTCAAGCATCATGTCTGATTGTATTGGGCCCAGGGTAGTGCCAGGCGTATAGTTGGAGCTCAGTGAATATTTGTTGCAAGACAGCCCATGAAAGGATTGGTCATTAGTTCTAGACTTCTGGGTCTGCCCTTGCTGCTATCTTTTCAGATGCCCAGGTCTTCAGTTTTTCCTTTGATTCTATGAATAACTCTGTTACATTTCTGATAATTTTTTATTTGCTTAAGTTAGCCAAATTTATTTGTTGCTTACAATTATAGACTCCTAAGTGATGCAAGCATGTATTGCTTTTATAATAAGAAAAAATGTTTTTTACAATGGAAATATAAATAGACTCCAATTTAATCAATTGTTCTGTTCTTTGGGCCGCTGTCTGTGAGGAAAGTGAGACTCTTCACAGTCACCTACTATGGGAGAGCTGAAATTTGAAGAGGGTTTTCAGTAATGAAGTGATGTGAGAGATAGGAGGCACAAGACCTCTAGCCAGGACACTGGAGAAACGCACACAGGGAATGCCACATTAGGGGCCTCTCTGGGAAGAGAGTACATTCAACTTAGGTTGAATTCAATCCCTCAGTTGGCATCATTGGGGAGGTGCCTCTCTCTGAACTTATAGGAGGCAGGCCCATTATCTTTAAAACGGTGCTGTGCATAGGGGCCAGCCCAGTGGCCAGGTGGTTAAGTTCGTGCGCTCCACATCGGCGGCCGGGGGTTCACAGGTTTGGATTCCGGACACGGACCTATGTACTGCTTATCAAGCCATGCTGTGGCAGGTCTCCTACATATAAAGTAGAGAAAGATGGGCACAGATGTTAGCTCAGGGCCAATCTTCCTCAGCAAAAAGAGGAGGAGTAGCAACAGATGTTAGCTCAGAGCTAATCTTCCTCACCAAAATAATGATAATAATAAAATGGTGCTGTGCACAAAACAGCTTCTCAAAATGTTCATTGAAAATTAAATTTAAAAAGTCAAGTCAGAGGCCGGCCCAGTGGTGTAGCAGTTAAGTTCGCATGCTCTGCTTCGCTGGCCCAGCGTTCGCGGGTTCGGATCCTGGGCACGGACCCTGGGCACGGACCAAAGCACCACTTGTCAAGCCATGTTGTGGCGGCGTCCCATATAAAGTAGAGGAAGATGGGTACAGATGTTAGCCCAGGGCCAATCTTCCTCAGCAAAAAGAGGATGATTGGCAACGGATGTTTAGCTCAGGGCTGATCTTCCTCACACACACACACAAAAATGTCAAGTCGTACGTAGAGAATGAACTGAGGGATCCTTTCCTCGACTTGACTCTGAAAAGAACATAAGATAGGAGAACAAAGATAAAAGACAAATGGGGCTGGCCCTGTGGCCTAGTGGTTAATTTGATGCACTCTGCTTCGGTAGCCCAGGTTTAGTTCCTGCGCACGGACCTACACCACTCATTGGTGGCCATGCTGTGGCAGCAACCCACATACAAAATACAGGAAGACTGACACAGATGTTAGGTCAGGGTGAATCTTCCAGTAAAAAAAAGAGAAGAAGAAGATAAAACGTAAAGAAGGGGGTGGGAGAGAGACTCGATAATTTGAGGAGGTATAGCCCCTAATGTGCAAGACATAGATATATTTTTAGTTGTGCCTACACCAATGTGTGAGAAAGAATTAAAGCCAATTAAGGTGTCCATTACCAAGCTGTAAACATCTTAGCTTTATTGCAGTCAGGCCTAGCTGCCATTAATGCTTGATTTGGGGTCAAACACTGCTATTTCTGCTTTTGTAAAATACGCCAACTCCATCTTTACTACGAGAAGTCCAGGGAGGATGTAGAATACCATGAATAGTTTTCTAGGTCTTTGACTGATGACTCTTCTTCCTAATTCCTGCCCCAACTTTGTATCATTCTAGGGCAGTAGTCCTAACTGGGGGTGCCCCTCAGAATTATCTCTAGAACTTTGTAAAGAAAAAATACACATGCTGGTCCCCACCAGCTTGTTTATTTTTAATCTATTTTATGGAGATAAAATTTGTATAGATCTTAAGTGTTCGGTTCAATGAATTTTGACAGTTATATGCACTCAGTAACCACCAGCCAAAATAAGATACAGAACATTTTCTTTACCCTCAAATTCCCTTGTGTCCAGTCCAGCGTGCTCCAGCCTACCAGAGGCAACCACTGAACTTCTGATTTCTATCACTATAACTTAGTTTTGGGATGCTAGGATTTTTAAAAACACAGGTAAGTGAAATGAAGTATAGCTCTGTGAGCCAACATAAATAAACCTCAAAATCATAATAATAAGCAAAAAACAAGTTGCAGAAAAATACAAGAAAATTATTTCATTTATATAAATCATATATAACTTAAAACAATGACAATTATTCTTTAGAGACATATATGCATAGAGTAAAAACATAAAGATGTACCTGGGGATGATAATCATTAATTTCAGGATAGAGGTTGCCTTTGGTAAAGTGGAACAGACTAAGGATAGGGAAGAGCACTCAGAGGATTTTGACATTGTAATATTTTATTTCTTACTCTGAGTAGAGGCTACAGGAGTGCTCTTTATATTTGTACCTTTCTTTATGTCTGCAATAATTCATAATAAAATAATTAAAACTTCACAGGGGATTTTGACGTGCACACCCTTATAATCTCTAGACTCCAAGAAATACTCTAAATTTTAATAATTATATAGGTAAGTATATTTCAAAAATTAGAATTAATTGTGCCAACATCTGCTCAAGGAGCACTTTTTTTTTCTGAGGAAGATTCAGCCTAAGCTAACATCTGTGCCAATCTTCCTCTATTTTGTATGTGGGTCACCAACACGGCATGGCTGATTAGTGGTGTAGGTCCTCGCCCAGGATCCAAACCTGTGAACCCAGGCCGCCGAAGCGCGTATGCCAAACTTAACCACTATGCCGCGGGGCCAGCCCCAAGGAACACTTTTAACCTCTGTTTTGGCCCTTACCCTCTGATCTACTGTAATCCACTAAGTACATATACTCCATGAAGCACAGATAGTGTTCTGTTTAATCTTTTAGTCCTCTGAGTGCCTGATGTTATATGCGTGGTACACATAGATAAAAAACAATTAAAAAATAGAAGATTCTAAATCTACCAATTGATCCACATTTTCACATTTCATGTTTGCAGGTTTTCTATCATCCTGCAATATTTTAAGGCCTCTTGATGATCTCTACAAATATCAATTTCAAATCAACCTCCTTTTTAAGGTCTTTGGGTCCAAAAGGAAAAAGAGCGTGCCCAAAAGCTTAGTAATACCCATTTCACATCATTTTTTTTTATGTTACCACTATAACATTTAACATATTAGAGAAGGAGAAAGACAGTTGATATAAAGAAAAAAGGAAAAGATAAAAGATTCTTGTTTGAAATATAGAGATTTAGTTCCGGGTAAATCCTTGAGGATTATTCAGTACGGTAACTGCTAAGGGGTACAGAAAAGGGTCATTGAATCACGGCAGGGAAGGCTTTTGAGGAAGCTTACAGGTGAGTTGAGTCTTGAAGGTCTCTCCATGTCTTTTGTACATGCCTCTTTATAGCATTTTCTGCAATATATTGCACCTGCTTTCAAGTTGACCCCTAATTAGACTATGAATGTGTAAATGGTAGAGTTAGAATCTTCTGCATTTTTATTTCTCTTGAATCTAGTAAATCTCATTGCCCAATAAACATTTATTTGAATAAGGTCAAGAAAGCAAGGAAAGTGATGGAGGGGAAGAGAAAAGTAGATGTTTCTGGCACATAGCAGAAGAGGGAAAAAAATATGCAGAAAGAAGATTAAAGGAAGGGAAGTAAAATCAAGGGGTATTAATTAGGATTAGGTTCAGCTGTGACTGACAGAAAACTCACAATGGCTTATAGAAGAGAGAAGTTCATTTTTCTCTTATGTAAAAAAAAGTCTGGGTGGCTGGCCCAGTGGCGTAGTAGTTAAGTTCATGCACTCTGCTTTGGCAGCCCAGGGTTTGCGGGTTCAAATCCTGGGCGTGGACGTGATGCACCACTCATCAAGCCATGCTGTGGAGGCATCCCACATACAAAATAGAGGAAGATTGGGACAGATGCCAGCTCAGGGCTGATTTTCCTCAGCAAAAAGAGGAAGACTGGCAACAGATGTTAGCTCAGGGCCAGTCTTCCTCACCAAAAAAAAAAAAAAAGTCTGAAGGTGGTTATTCCAGGGCTGGTAAGGGCTTCACAAATTCTTCTCATCTTGCTACTTAGTCAGACTTAAGATGTCATTTTCACCTCATGATCCAGGATGGCTGCTTAACTTCCAGTCATCCTGTCCCCTCATTCCAGCCAACAGAAAGGACAAAGGGAGAAATGCTTACCCTTTCCCTTCAAAGACACTTTCTGGATGTTTGCACACATAACTTCTGCTCACATCTCACTGTCCAGAGTTTAGACACGACCACAACTAGTTACACGGGGATTTGGAAAATTTGGTCTTTATTCTGAATGGCCTCATGCCCAGATGAAAATCAGGGATTTTATTACTAAGGAAGAAGAAGAAGTGAGATTAGTGAAGCAAAGGTATAAATATTTTTTAATACATTGCTATGTTTATTATACATAATATATACTGTATTTTTAATATTAATTGAATACCAGAAAAATGTACTATAAAAATGTTTCTCTTTAAAACTTAGTCATTTTTTTCCTTTGTAAAAGTCTTTCTTGTTACCTACTGTGAATATAATATAGCAGAGTTTTTAAAAGCATGGACTCTACAGCAGAATGCCTATATTTAAATCATGGCTCCATAACACTTTTTGTGGCTGTGCAACTTTGGACAAGTCACTTAACCCCTCTAGCTGTAGTTTCTTCATCTGTAAAATGAGGATAGTAAGAGTACCTGCCTTATAGGGTTGCTACAAAGATGAAATATATTAATACACACAAGTACAACCAATAATAAGTGCTTGATAAAGGTTAACTATTATTATTTATGGTTGAAACTTTAGAAGATTCAAAAAATTAGAAAGAGAGAGGAAAGGTAACCTATAGTCCCACTTCCTCAAAACAATATTAAAATGTTGATGTATTTACTTACAATCTAATTGCTATATATATATTTTTACACAGTTGAAATACTTGTGTATATAATTTGTATCCTACTTTAGTCCAGATCCACTCCTCTTCCTTCTGCATTCTGCTTTGTGTCCCTGAAGGCTGACCAGTAAGGACTCTATCAATAGGATCTGTTGGGTTCTTGTGTATGGATTTGGCTAATAGGGAACAGTAGGTCAGGGTATTTATTTCCCTCTCCCTCTTTGAGGGGTTGCTGTGGCTTGGCTGTGTCCCATTACTGAAGGTCCCAGCTCCTGTCAGAGGCTCTCTTTCTCTCTCTCCATACAGCTGGGATCTCCCCTCCAGGCCTAGGATTGGTAATAGCTGTTGAAAGACCTGAAGCTCTGCAATAATCCTGACTCGTTTCCCTAAACCTTTTGTAAATAATCCTTTTCTTAAACTCTCTCAAATTACCCAGTTTGAGTGTACCATGTCCTTTTTTCTAGGACTTTGGCTAACACACAGGAGAACAAGAATTTTTTTAGAAAGATTATTTTAGTAGCTGTATAATACTCTATAGTGCCAATGTACTGTAACAACAATAGCAATTACTTAATGTGTATGTCAGATACTTTACAGACACCATTTTATTCATTCCTCAGCATGCCTAGGCATTAGTATTTTACATATGAGGAACCTGAGCTTCAGGGAAGTCTGAAAATTTACTTGCCTGAAGTTACAGAGCTGATAAGCAGCAAGGTTAGTCTTACTTCAGATCAGAATCTAAATTCTTCCCAGTAAACCCAGTGGTTCCAAAACCTGGCTAATCATCAGAGGAATCTAAGGAATTTTTTTTCTTGTGTCCAGTTACAGAGAGCTCAATTTTGTAGGTCTAGAAATCTCTATTTTTTTAAACATCTATTTAAGGAATCAACTCTATTTGATCAAGGCTTGTTATTCTTTTTAATGTACTACTGCTGAAGTCTCCTTTTTTTTTTTTTTGCTGAGGAAGATTCACCCTAAGCATCTGTTGCCAATCTTCCTCTTTTTTTTGCTTGAGGAAGACTAGCCTTGAGCTAACATCCATGCCAATCTCCCTCCACTTTATTTGTGGGTAACTGCCACAGCACGGCTGACGAGTGGTGTAGGTCCACGCCTGGGATCCAAACCCATGAACCCAGGCTGCTGAAGTGGAGCCCACCGAACTTAACCACTATGCCATGGGGCTGGCCCCACAGAAATCCCTATTTTTTTGAAATAAAGTGCTGATGAGCAGCTAGATTTGGAAAGAAATTACTTCATTTTAATATATTTATGTTTCCTTTTGTTGGATATTTGGATATTGTTGGATATTTACATCTGTACATTTTGTTGTTATAAATGACTGTAATTAAGACAGTTATAAAGCTTTGCCTGTATTTAGTATTGTTCACATGGGATGAGTCCCAGAAGAGTGATTAGTGAATCAATGATATAAGTATTTATAAGATTCTTGATATGTTTCACTCAAACATTCATTCATTCTGCTACTCAAATATTCTCTTAAAAATTATACATTCTTTCTAGAAATATTTATTAGACATTTGCCATGTGCTAAGCACTGTGCTGAGGGTTTGAAATATGACAGTGAGCAGGACACATAGTAGGGGAGATGGATATTAAACAAATAATTATCTAAATAAAATACTTAAATTATAATTGTGATAGGGTCTATGAAGGAAAAGTAAGAAGGAATATAACCCTGGTTTGGGGATGATTAGTGAAGATATTACCAAGGAAATGATATTTAAATAGAGGCTTGATGAATGAGTAAAAGTTAGCTATGAAAGAGAAAGGAGAGAACATTCTAGGTAGAGAAAGTGAAATATGCAAAGGCTCAAAGAGGTGAGGAAACTTGGAAAGTTATATAAAATTAAATTTATGTTATAAGAAGATGGCTATGGATATACTGACGTAAAGCAAGAGTGAATAAAGAGGGATGAATTAAGAAGCTATTGCAGTGGTTCACAAAGGAGATGTGGCAGGAAGAAGAGACTTGACAGCTTGAAGTGATGTGAGTAGAGATGATGAGACGTAAGTGGAGAGAGCACAGATTTATTTAGAAATTTGGATCTATAGGACTTGTTGACTGATTGTATAATAGTGGAAAAGGAAAAGAAGTTGTCAAAATGAGTCCCAGGTTTCTGGCATAATTGAATGGCTGAATGATGTTACTGACCAAGACGGGGGCAGTGGAGGCAGACTAGGTTTGCAAGAGATCGGCATGAGTATGGTTTTGGCAATATTAAGTTTTGAGATGACCAAATGTGTGACATCTGAGTGGAGATGTTGAGTTGGGAGTCAGAGATAGGGATCTGAAGCTCGGAAGTCTTGTGTAAAGAAATTAACTTAATATCGGAAATCATGGAAGTGGGATGGAACGCATGGTGTAGAGGAAGAATGTATAGAGTGTCAAGAAGAGAGGGCTAATGACTGAGCCTGGAATCCTCCCACATTGAAAGGCTGGGTAAAGAAGAAGTTCCAAAAGAAAACTGAAAAGTAGTGACCAGAGAAGTAGGAGGAAAACCAGAAGCGTGTGTAGTAATGGAAATTCAAGAGAAAAGAATGTTTCACTGGAAAGCTGTCAGAAAAGTCAAAAGTTTTTGAGTGATCAAGTAAGAGGAAAAATGAGAAGCAATGATTAAATTTAGCAAGAAAAGTTGATGGAATGAGTTGAGAAGTGAATGGCGTACACAAAATGATATGTCATCAAATGAAATGAACAAGGATGATCGCTGCAGCACTGTTTGTGGAAATAACCTGACTGTTGCCTAGCACAGCAAAGGATATATGCACTGTGACTTAGTCATACAACGGAATTCTAAAAAGTAGTCAAAATAAATGGACTAAAGTTACAGTTATCAACATGGATAAATGTAAAAATTAACTCAAAACAGATCATAGATTTAATTGTAAAATGTAACACTATAAACTTCTAGAGGAAAACGTAGGAGAAAATCTATGAAATCTATGCCTTGGTGAAGAATTCTTAGCTATGACACCAAAAGAATGATCCATAAAAAAAGAAAAAAATTGATACATTAGACTTTGTCAAAATTAAAAACTTTTGTTCTGATTTGCAAACCACATCTTGATAGAGGACTCATATGAAATATTGAGAATATATAAAGAACACTCAACTGAACAGTAAAAAAAATCCACATAGAGAATGGGTAAAAGACATGAAGAGACTTTTCACCAAGGAAGATAACGCTATACCGATGTAAATCACTAGTCATTAGTGAAATGCAAATTAAGACCATAATGAGATATCACTGCACACCTATTAGGAAAGATATAATAAAATAAACAAACAAAAAAATAGCAACAATACCAAATGCTGGTGAGAATGCAGAGAAACTGGATTGCTCATACATTGCTTGTGGGAATGTACAGTGGTTCAACCACACTGGAAAAGAACTTGGCAGTTTCTTAAAAAATGAAATATATTGGGGCCGGCCCGGTGGCGCAAGCGGTTAAGTGCTCGCGCTCCGTTGTGGCGGCCCGGTGTTTGGATCCCGGGCGCGCACCAACGCACCGCTTGTTAAGCCATGCTGTGGCGGCGTCCCATATAAAGTAGAGGAAGATGGGCACGGATGTTAGCCCAGGGCCAGTCTTCCTCAGCAAAAAAACCCAGGAGGATTGGCATTGGATGTTAGCTCAGGGCTGGTCCTCCTCACAAAAAAAAAAAAAAAAAAAAAAAAGAAATATACATTAGCCACACAACCCAGCACTTGCACACGTGGGCATTTATCCTAGAGAAATGAAAATTTATCTCCACGTATGAACTGAATGTTCATAGCAGCTTTATTTATCATAGCCCTAACCTGGAAATCACCAGAATGTTCCCCAATAGGTGAATGGTTAAATAAACTGTTATACCATGGAATACTCAGCAATAAAAAGGAACAAACTATTGATACGTGTCACAACTTAAATGGATCTCAAGGGCATTATGCTGAGTGAAAAAGCCAATCTCAAAAGGATACATATTGCATGATTCCATTTATATAACTTTCTAGAAACAACAAAATTATAGTGATGGAAAATAAATTAGTGGTTGCCAGGGTTTGTAGGGTGTGTATGTGTGACTATAAAGAGGTAGCACAAGGGAGATCTTTGTGGTAATGGAACAGTTCTGTATTTCAATTGCAGTGGTGGTTACACAAATCCACACATGTGACAAAATGGCATAGAATTATACACACACACTGTACAAATGTCAGTTTCCTGGTTTTGATATTATGCTACAGTTATGTAAAATGTAACTGTTGGGGGAAACTAGATGAAGGGTACCCAAGACCTCCCTGTACTAAACTATCTTTGCAGCTTCTTGTGACTCCATAATTATTTCAAAATAAAAAGTTTAAAAAATATATAATGATGCATAAGAAGCAAGATGCAAAAAGTATATATATATTTATGACATATTTCTATAAAATTTTAACACAAAAAAACATATTGTTTAGGGATATATACATTTATATTACTTTGAATGAAATGAAATTGTTTATTTCGTAGTCCAAAATGATCAAATGTTAAAACTTAATGATCAAACATTAAACCTATTGGTCAAGTTCAAATACATGCAAGATGGTAACGATGCACATCAATTTTCAAATAATAACTGCCTCAGGAAAAGGTGAGAGAAGAGTTGGCAATGAGGCTATTGGTGGATCCATAACAGAAAGCATGTATAGAAAAATTAAGAAGTTTGCTTGCAAAGGATAGTAGAGAAATGAGACTCGTGTTGGAGATGGGGAGATGGAGTTCAGATTCGGTTATTCTTGTTATTTGATTTTGTTTTTTATGTTGGGAAAGACTACAACTTATCTGAATATTGAAGGAAAATATCCAGTAGAGAGAAGTTGAAAATCCAGTAAGAGAGATGGTAACCAGTCCAAATGTAAGGTGAAGAATCATCAAAGTGGGAATAATTGAACAGATAATCTGGAAAGATTGAAGGTTATGGTTAATGAGTAGTGAAAGACTGAATATACAAAAGGACAATGGCCAAACCATATATGACAATAGAACTCTGACCACAACCTCTGCAACAATGGGCACAGAATGATCAGGACTTGGTCAATGACTGCCAGTTTGCCAAGCAGAGCATACCTGAAGTTTTCTCTTTTCTGTATTATAAAGCTTTCCTGCTTGCCTTTGAGTCTCTGCCAAAAGCAAGTGATAGTGGCTGACTCCTGCTAGAGCAAGCTCTGAATAAGTAGCCTCTGTTTGTTCTCATTTGGGTGATCTTCATTTATTTCCATAGTAGAAAGGATGAATTCATGATTTTGAAGATAGACTTATGGCCCTCTGAGTGAGAGGCTGAGGTGGAGTGAAGAAGTCTTTTGAAAGATAGGGGTGTCAAAAAACTGCAAAGACAAATTTTGTATGGATTGCCTTTGTAGATGTTAAAACCCAGAAAATTGGCTGGCTTTAGGAGAGTATGACTATGGTCAAAAGTGCTAAAGTCTTCCATCAATGAGAGAAAGTGGCTGGGAAGTCAACCGTAGCAAGAAATGGGCAAGGGTGGGGTGGGGATAGTATTGTCTTCATACTACCTTTAAGATAGTACTTAAGTCTTCTCTTAAGGGAATTCCAGTAGGCTGAGGATCAACAGTGAAAAAGAGTAATTGTCTCTGTCCTAACAGTTAGTGGGGGAGACAGATATCAGAGTAAATGTGTCAGGTTCTGTATTGAGGAAGAGTGCTGTGGAAGCACCATAAGAGGGAACCTAGCAGGATTTTGAGGGAGGGGTCAGTCAGAGATTTCCTGGAGGCAACCATAGCCATGCTGTGTCCTAAAGGATGAGTAGGAAAGCACAGGGATAGAGAGGGTTTCATTGCTCTAATTTTATTTCTGTACCAAGACCATGCTGTCTTAACTACTATAGTTTTATAATAGGTCTTGATAGGACAAATTCCTCCATCTTATTCCTCTTCAAATTGTTTTGGCTCTTCCTAACCTTGTTCTTTTCCATATCAATTTTAGAATCAGCTTGTCAAGTTTCATGAAAATCTCTGATAGGATTTTGGTTGGGACTGCATAGAATTTAAGCCTCTTTCTTCCTATTGGACTCTTCTTATACATCACTAAGTGGCAGCTTTAAATTTTATCTTCCTCAAGAAGGCCTTACCTGACTTCCTAAATAAGGTTCAATTTCCTCGCAATATATTTCCACAGCACCCTGTACTTCCTGTTAAGGAACAAAGATCAGACTTATAATTCTGTACTCAATGTCTGTTTCCTGGGCTGGAAAGTTCACAGGAATCACATCTGTTTAGCTCATCACAATACCCTCCAGCACACAGTCTAAAACCAGTTAGTACTTCAGACATACTTTTCTTTTTTTATTTAAATTAAAAATTAAAAAATGTTAGCTGTAAGGGGTTGAAGGGCTGAGGGTGTGAGTCTTCATCAATCTATATGTAAGAGACAGATAATCAGGGGCCAGCCCCATGGCCTAGTGGTTAAGTTCTGTGTGCTCTGCTTTGGTGGCCAGGGTTTGGTTCCCTGGTGCAGACCTACACCACTCCTCAGCAGCCATGCTGTGGCAGTGACCCACATACAAAATAGAGGAAGATTGGCACAGATGTTAGCTCAGAGTGAATCTTCCTCAGCAAAAAAAAAAAAAAAAAAGAGAGAGAGGGACAATCAGTGGGATGAGATCCCTGAGGTGGTTGAATGAGCACTGTAAAGGGATTAGCCTCAGGTAAGGGAAGAAATGATTTGTCTATTTAACAGGAGAAAGATCAAAGAACGGTTAGTGGGTGAGAATAACAGAGTTTTCTTCTACTATTATTATCTATTACTTTTCTCTTGTATTATTATTTCTAGTAATCTATTATTATTACTACTTTCCTTTTCTTTCTAAAGTAAGAGATGAGGGAATTTGGTACTAGTGAGGGAGAGGCAGTAGGATTGGAGATGTGAGAAAAAAGGAAAAGATCTATGAAGAATGGGTGCGTGAACAGGATAGGGGAGGCAAAGAATTCCTGGACAGTGTTAAGGGCCCAGGGAGATTGGACACCATGAAATTCATAGTGGTCCCAATCATACCAGTAAAGTATGGTTTTCTCCAGATGTCCACAGCAGCACAGGTACACCTACAGATAATACAAACCATTGGATTGATCCAGGGCTGGGATTTTTGGCAGACTTGCACCAGATTTGTGCCAGACTTTGCCAGAATTGAGCCAGTGAGTTCAAAATATTGGTCAAAAGTGGTTGATATGATAAACCACAGAGAATTTTATTCAGGAGGAGTTTTATTGGGGAGGGAGTGTAGAAGGGGTATATTTCTCTTAAGTAAAAGCAGTCTGAGCAGGAGACAAATTACCTCTCAAGGTTTGCCAATGGGTGGGAGAGGGAAAAGAATGAGGCAGACCCAAGGAGAGAACAGAGGGAGAGTCCATGAGGGGAGTGGGGAAAGGGAGGTAGAAAGAGGGAGAGATGGAGGAAGGTAGGGAAGAGGAAATGCAGGGAGAGAGAGGGAAGGAGAGAGCGACACTAGAGACTAAGAGGGCATTCTGTCTGGTTCATAACAGCTTTCTCTTTCTGGTTCCCTGGCTATGTTTCTAGCCCATGGGTTCCAGAGATTCCCCTGTATCTTTACAGTGAATTTTCTTTTTTGGCTGAAGGAAATTGGACCAGTTTCTGGTTCAAAATAGTCTTAACTAAGACAAGAAATGTAATCCAGACTCTTGCACTTCTCATATTGTGTTTTTGTTTGTTTGTCTTGTTTTGGGGGTTAGGGGGATTGCAGAGCCCCAGTTGATCAGTTTTTCAAGCATTTAGGGTATTTCTGTTGAAACCATCTAACAGCCCTATTGCATAAGGCTCAGAGATCTGGCAGATGACTTTAGAGCCTCTGGGGCTTGGAGTCACCAGCAGGTTTTCCAAGAATCCCTGCCTCCTTGCCTCACTGACCCTGTTCAGAAGCAGCCAGGACTTCATGGCTAGAGAAGCTGGGGTAAAAGGGTAACTTCTTTGATTGGCTGAGGATCTTATCCTAGGAAAAGGGGAATGTGAGCTCTCTGTTGTTGGCTATCTCCAAGATCTTTCCTCACTTGTTTCCTATTGCACAGGGAGTCAGGTCACTCTTTAGGTAGGTCAACATTGCCCCAGTCATCTGTCTCTTTCCAGGCTGTACCACTTCGAGATCATGGTATTACTGATCCTTGGGTCTTTCTTTCCAAAGCCATGAGTTGCAGGTTTACCAAAACATTTACCTTCTGTTTCCTACTTCATACTGACAATACTAAATACTAACAACATGGGGCTCTGAGGCTGCCTGCTTTTGGATTTACTTGATTGATTAATATTTCTTTCCTTCTTTTTTTTTTTTTACTTTTTTTGCTGAGGAAGATTCACCCTGAGCTAACATCCGTGCCAATCTTCTTCTGTTTTGTATGTGGGTCACTGTCACAGCATGGCCGCCAATGAGTGGTGTAGGTCCATGCTGGGGAACTGAACCCGGGCTGCCGAAGTGGAGCATGCTGAAGGTAACCACTAGGCCAGGGGGCTGGCCAATGATTGATATTTCTACAACGCATTTAGTTGTAGTTTCTCACAACAGTAACACACAAGCAAATTTCATTCTTCTCTTCTCAATCCCTCCTTTCAATTTTAACAAGCTGCTCTCAAGGCAGGTTCTGTAATGAGTCCTTGGTGTGCAGAAAAGAATGTAATGTTATTAATTTGAATTCCATCAAGTGATATATCATAATTTATGTAAACATTCTGCCTCTTGTTGGACATTTAGATTGTTTTCAATACTTGATTTTATAATTAATTACTGTAATATCTTTATGCGTAAAAGTTTTTTTGTATTTAGTAAAATATGGGACTCCTCTTCAAATTTCCAGAGTTTTCAATACCACTAGCATGTAAAGGTTGTTTACTGCTGAGCCTAAAAGTGTAGAATAATGATATTAACTCCCTTTCCCCCACCCTTTTTTATTTCCTCTGCTTAGTTTTCTTTGAACCTCTGACCAGTTTCAAAGAACCTCCTCCTACATCCTCCCTCTGTGAAATGCTGGTAAAGTCCATTTTCCACACTATCGTTGCCATTTCCTCTCCACAGGGAGACCTCCCTCCTGGAGGTGTCTGTCTTTCTACTGGGATCTGTACTAATTTCTTTCCAGACACTGCACAGCTGTCATTCTTGGACTACCAGTTTCCTGGATCTGATGACTTACTCTTTCTTGGTTTACTCTCTTATTTTGCTGGAGTGCATCCTCAAATAGCATCCTGACAAAGAGTGTGAGGAAGATAACCATTTTGATACTTCGGGTGTCTAAATATATCTAAGTTAAAATTTTTTTTTTTTTTTTTGGTAAGGAAGATTAGCCCTGAGCTAACATCTGTTGCCAATCCTCCTTTTTTTCTTGAGGAAGATTGGCCCTGAGCTACCATCCATGCCCACCTTCCTCTACTTTATATGTGGGAAGTCTGCCACAGCATGGCTTGATGAGTGGTGCATAGGTCCGCACCTGGGATCCGAACCTGCGAACCCGGGGCCGTTGAAGCGGAGCGCGTGAACTTAGCCACTATGCCACTGGGCCAGCCCCCTAAAATTGTTTTTTTAATTCTGATTTTTGAGGGCAATGATCCATTGTCTTCTAGCATCCAATGTTATTCAGAAATTCAATACTATTCTAACTCTCAATCTTCTGTGTATTTTTTTTTTTCTTTGAAAGTTTCGAGAACCATCTCCTCTCTGGTGTTCTGAAATTTCAAGTTGATATGTCTTGATGTTGCTGTTTTTTAAATTTATTATATTGGGCACTCAATATGTTCTTTTTTTAAATTGAGGTATAATTGACATATAACATATTAGTTTCAGGTGTACAATATAATGATTTTATATTTGTATATTCAATATGCTCTTTTAAACTGGAGACTGGCCTTTATTTCTGAGAAATATTCTTGTGCTATTTCCTTGATAATTTTGTTCCCACTGTTCTCTCTTTTGGGAATGCTTTTAGTTAGATGTTGAACCTCCTGGATTGATCCTTTAATTTTCTTGTCTTTTATACTTCACCCTCATTTTTAACTTCCAAAAGCACCTTTTATGCTCTTTTTCTCCCTCCTCTCTTTCATTTCCCTCCCTCTCTCTTTTTCATTCCTTCCTGAGAGAATTTCAGTCTTATTTTATGGGCATAAAATCTTATCTCCCTGAGAATATTAATTTACTTTTTGAAATTTTCTTCTACTGACTGCATTATCTATTTCCTCTGAGTTCTTTTTTCCTCCCTCGGGTTTATTTGTTTTGGTCTCTGCGTTTACTGTTGGAAGATTTCCTCAAAGATCTGGTGATCCTTGGCTGTTTGTTCAGATTTTTAAAGGAATCGGTGCAAGGCTGATTGGAAGCTCTGTGTGAGTGGGCAGGTCTTGTCAGCTTGTGGGCTTATTTTTAGATTGAGGAGGTAGTCAGCCAGCTTGTGGGTGTGGGTGTGGGTGTGGGTGTGGTCCCCCAAATGTCAGTATGCGTAGGTATTTTCTCTGTAGCAATTTAGTTTATCTAGAGAAAGAGCCTCTAATCTGCCGCCTGGGAAGGATAAACCTGGCAGTTGGCGCTGTAGCGCAGGGCGAGGTAAGGGACTGAGGAATCTCACAGCTCAGTTTGCAGACTTGCATTAAATCCTCACCCCTGCCCTCTTCCCACCCGGTGCTCCCCAGAAGCCTCTCAGGTTTTTCCTCCCCAGATTAAGTACTTGTGGGAGTGGGGGACGGGTGGTTGCCTGACTAATAAGGGTAGAGGAGGGGCTTGTAGAACTAACTGCTTCTTTTTCAGTCTTTTCAGACACCCCTCATTGCTTTCAATGCTCATTCCTACCACTGCCTTACAGAGTACAGGCTTCAATTCCTAAGCCTTCGTGGGGTGAGTTGTCTTGCTTCTTGAGGGTTTGCTCCAACAAAGTTTGGCCTTCCTCTGCTCTGCTAATTTAGTTATCATTCCTCCACCTGCTTTTTGTCTTCATATGTGTGGGTTTGGGGGTATAAATATTTCTCAGTTTTGTTGAAGATAGGGTTTGTGTTTCTGTTTCTTGTTCTCATTGTGTTTGGAGGAGATTTTCAAAAGAAGAGGTTAGAAAGGTCAATGCTCAGCCATCTTAATTCTGGAAATTGTAGAGGTGACATCCTAGCGTTTGCTTTGATCGTCACTATCCAAACTTACTTGAAAAAAATACAAGAGTATTCTGAAAGCAATTCTGTCTGCACGTAATCTTTGCCCAGTGGGAGTGCCAAGCAGTGCTATCTATGCCTAGCTATATTGGAACCTGAGACAAAAGAGAAAATTAGTAATACTGATCTTATCTCTATTTAAAATTTTGATATTTTGCTCGTTATGGGGGTTTTCGCATCAATTTTGATTTTTTAAAATATTGCATCAAATTATTATTTATCTTGATTACTGAGTTTTTTGGCATCCCTTGATTTTACACCCTAGTTGAGTGACTGACTTGCTTCACTCTAATCCTGGCCCTGGGGGGCATCACATTCTTCATCAGCTACCCACCCCACCTCCATAAGCCACTACGTATAAACATACAATCTAAGTAAAAGCAGCCTGCTTACTATGCAAACTTTCAGCTTCAAGACAAATCCCATAGTCACCCTTCCAGTCAGTTTGCCTTTCTAAGAGCACCTCTATAGGTATTCCTGAGTCCTCTCCTCTGTTCATAGCAAGAGTTAGTCTCTTCTAGGACATACAGCATTGGGTCAAAGTGAGTTCCTCCTAGTATAGTTGAGATGCCAGAGCTTTATTGATACATGTTGCAAAATGTACAAGGACAGGTGTGGCACTGCTATAATAATCAGTTCCACAGCTTTTCTTACTAAGATAATGTGACATCAACAGAATCAGAAGCATTTCCTCTAAATTCTGGTGTTGATTTTTCTGCTAAAAACCTCGAGATAAAGTTAAAGAAGTAAAAATTCTTCAGGTATTTCTACACTCACTATTACACATGAGCAGTGTCAGAAAAGGATCTTCTCTTGCTAATTAAAAGATTTTTGTTGGCTAAGTGGGGAATGGAGGAGGAAGGTGTTTTGCCTGCTATGGGGCACTATGATGCAATGAGTGAATTTTTTAAATTCTTTTGAGTTCTTATTTTAACTAAGTGTACACTGCACTGCCACAGTGAAAAACAGTCGTGTTGAAGGCATTCTCAGTCCTTGTGTGTTTATAGGAAATCCTAACTATTTTTGGATGCTCTGTCTGTAAGCCATATTCATGGCTGAATAAAGACACAGTGGTTATCTTATCTTACTTGCCATATCACACCCTTGAGGAAGAAGTAGAGGAGTGATACTCAAAGTCTCCTAGTGTACACTGTGGACAAGTTAGTTCTTGAACTAGTATTACCTGTCTGTGTTCAGATAGTCATGAAAATTGAGAACAAGCACTTAGAAACTTTTATAGCAATTTGACAGAATAATTTATGTCCATTGAATTTAATAATAAAAATGTCAGCTTGTATTTTTGCTTTCTTTTAAATTTTTTTATTTGTTTATTTATTTTTCCACCAAAGCCCCAGTAGAAAGTTGTATGTCATAGCTGCACATCCTTCTAGTTGCTGTATGTGGGACGCAGCCTCAGCGTGGTCGGAGAAGCAGTGCGTCGGTGCGTGCCGGGATCCGAACCCAGGCCGCCAGCAACGGAGCGCGCGCACTTAACCGCTAAGCCACGGGCCGGCCCTCAGCTTGTATTTTTGATGTCTGTTTTTTAAAATTCATTTTCTAGTGATAAATTTTTATTATATTTTATAAAATATTAGTTGGCAATGGATTGGAAAGAAAAAACTGGGATTTCATCATAGATAATTTGAAAAATCTGGATCTGGAGAGCATTCTTGGGATTTGAAAAACAGTCAAAGCCTTCAAGACATTGGACTTGGCAATGGTCTCTTGGGTATGACATCAAAAGCACAGGCAACAAAGGCAAAAATAGACAAATGGGACTATTTCAAACTAAAACTTTTGTGCATCAAAGGACACAGTCAATGGAGTGAAAAGGCAACCTACCAAATGGCAGATAATATTTGCAAATCATATATCTGATAAGGGGTCAACATCCAGAATATATAAAGAACTCCTATGACTCAACAATAAAACAATCAAATAACCCGATTAAAAAGTGGGCAAAGGACTTAGACATTTCTCCAAAGGTGGTATACAAATGGCCAACACACATATGAAAAAATTCTCAACATCACTAATCATCAGGGAAATGCAAATCAAAACCACAATGAGGGCCAGCTTGGTGGCTTAGCAGTTAAGCGTGCACGCTCCGCTGCTGGCGGCCCCGGGTTTGGATCCCGGGCGCCCATCGATGCATTGCTTCTCCGGCCATGCTGAGGCCGTGTCCCACATACAGCAACTAGAGGGATGTGCAACTATGACATACAACTATCTACTGGGGCTTTGGGGAAGAAAATAAAGGAGGAGGATTAGCAATAGATGTTAGCTCAGAGCTGGCCTTCCTCAGCAAAAAGAGGAGGATTAGCACGGATGTTAGCTCAGGGCTGATCTCCCTCACAAAACAAACAAACAAACAAACAAAAACCCACAATGAGATATTACCTCACACTCATTAGGATGGCCATTATCAAAAAAACCCAGAACAAGTGTTGGCAAGGATGTGGAGAAATTGGAACCCTTGTGTACTGTTGGTGGGAATGTAAAATGGTGCAACCACTGCAGAAAACAGTATGGCAGTTTCTCAGAAAATTAAAAATAGAGCTACCATATAATCCAGCAATACCACTTCTGGGTATATATCCCAAAGAATTGAAAACAGGACATCAAAAAGATATTTGCACACCCATGTTCATTGCAGCATTATTCACAATAGCCAAGAACGGGAAGCAACCTAAATGTACATCAACAGATGAATGGATAAACAAAATGTTTATCCAATATCAAACAATGAAATATTATTCAGCCTTTAAAAGGAAGCAAATTGGGGCTGGCCCCATGGCGTAGCAGTTAAGTGTGTGCGCTCTGCTGTAGGCGGCCCAGGTTTGGATCCCGGGTGTGCACTGATGCACGGCTTGTCAGGCCATGCTGTGGTGGTGTCCCATATAAAGTGAAGGAAGATGCGCACAAATGTTAGCCCAAAGCCAGTCTTCCTCAGCAAAAAAAAAGAGGAAGATTGGCATGGATGTTAGCTCAGGGCTGAGCTTCCTCACAAAAAAATAAAAATAAATAAAACATTAAAGGAAGCAAATCTTGTCAGTATGCTACAGCATAGATGAACCTTGAGGACATCATGCTAAGTAAAGTAAGCTAGTCACAAGAACGAATATTTTATGATTCCACTTATATGAGGTATCTAAAGTAGTCAAATTTATAGAAACAGAAGGTCAAATGATGGTTACTAGGAGCTGAGGGCAGGGGAAAAAAGGAGTTGTTTAATGGGTGTAGAGTTTCAGCTTTGCAAGATGAAAAAATTCTGGAGATCTGTTTCACAGCAATGTAAATAAACTTAACACTACTGAACTGCACTCTTAAAAATGGGTAAGATGGTGAGTTTTATGTTATACGTTTTTTTTACCACAGTAAAAAAAGAGTCTAAGGGAAGCTGGCTTATCTCTTATCTCTTCTGTATTGATTATTTTTGCTGTGTAAAAAATTATCACAAACTTATAGTTTAAAACAATGCACGTTCATTTCTTAATTTTTTATTTTTATTTTTTTTGCTGAGGAAACTTTGCACTGAGTTAACATCTGTGGCCAATCTTCCTCTATGTTGTGTGTGAGCCATTGTCACAGCATGGCCACTGAGACGAGTGGTGTAGGTCTGCTCCCGGGAACCAAACCCAGGCTGCCAAAGTGGAGCACCCTGAACTTAACCACTAGGCCACTGGGGCTGGCTCAAAACAACACACATTTATTATCTCACAGTTTCTGTGGGTCAGAAATCTAGCCTGGGTTAGCCAGGTCCTCTGCTGAAGGTCTCACCAGGCTGAAAACAAGGTGTTCTAGGGGAGAAATAAAAGGAAATAGGTTGATTTGACCCACTTAAAAATTAAGTAAATGTCATATTACTTATATGGTAACATTTCAAGCATTACATATATTTTTAAATGTTTTCCATGAGCAGGGAAACACTACTTTTAAACTTTAAAAAAAAATACCTTTCCTTGGTTTAGTTTGAGATTTCAGATATAAATGAATTAATCCTTCTCCATATTTATTTAATGATATTTCTGAAATATGACACATATTGCTAAAAACAATAATACTTTTAGTACTTAAATCATATTTGTCTAAAATCAAATAAAATTTTTTTTTTATTTTCCCCCCAAAGCCCCAGTAGATAGTTGTATGTCATAGTTGCACATCCTTCTAGTTGCTGTATGTGAGACGCAGCCTCAGCATGGTCGGAGAAGCAGTACATCAGTGCACGCCCGGGATCCGAACCCTGGGCCGCCAGCAGCGGAGCGCGTGCACTTAACCGCTAAGCCACGGGACCGGCCCAAAATCAAATAAAATTTTGTTGTAACACTTGAAGAACAAGAAAAAGATTTTTTGTAGCAATGGACTTCTTGCATACAAACATTATCTTATGTTTTTTCTCAACTCTAAACAATATCATGTATTTATATTCTTTTCAGATCACATTTAGTTTCCAGAAATCAGAAATTTATATATTTTAAGTTTGCCTTAAAGCACCAACTATATGAGGAAAATCCATCTCCAATGTTCCTTATGTTATAGTTGCAATGTGCCCAGAGAAATGTTACTATTTCAATATGATGAAAATAATACTAAAATAAGGATGTGAGTAGATTGGGAACTTTTAAAACTATTTTCTGTTTTAGAAATTTTACATTAAAATTGATAAAGAAGTAAAAATTTAATACTACAAAAGGCAATATTATAAATCAAAATGTGTAACCCTTGTATGGCACATATGTTATGTCACATGTATTTAAGAGAAACCTATAAAATAGTAATAATAATAATAATAATAATAGTAATAACCATGCAACACAGTAGTCTACTGGAAAGAGCATTGACTTTTTAAGAAAAAACAAACATATTTTTGAGATGTCCTTCACATACCATGAAATTCACCCATTTCAAGTGTACAATGGTTTTAGTATACTCATAGAGGTGTGCAACCATCACCATAATCTAAGTTTGGAACATTTTCATGTTCTAAAAAAGAAACTCCTTACCCATTAGCAGTCATGCCCTATTCCACCCTGCCCAAGTCCTAGGCAACCACTAATTTACATTCTGTTTCTACAGATTTGCCTATTCTAGACTTTGCATATAAATGGAATCATATAATATGTGGCCTTTTGTGTCTGGTTTCTTTCACTTAGCAAAATGTTTTCAAGGTTCATCTATGTTGTAGCATGAATCAATACTTCATTCCTGTTTTTTTTTTTTTTGGAGGAAGATTGGCCCTGAGCTAACATCTGTTGCCAATCTTCCTCCTTTTTTCCTTTTTTTTCCCTCCCCAAAGCCCCAGTAGATAGTTGTATGTCACAGTTGTACATCCTTCTAGTTGCTCTGTGTGGGATGCCGCCTCAGCATGGCTTGATGAGCAGTGTGTAGGTCTGTGCCCAGGATCTGAAGCAGCAAACCCAGGGCCACTGAAGTGGAGTGCGTGAACTTAACCACTATGCCACTGGGCCTGCCCCAATACTTCGTTCCTTTTTATGGCCAAATTTTGTGTTTCCGTCATACGGCTATACCGCATTTCACCTATCTATTCATCAGTTGATGGACATTGGGTTTCCACTTTTTGTCTGTTATGAATAATGCTGCCATGAATGTTCATGCACATGTTTTTGAAAGGACAAATTGTGTTTTCATTTCTCTTGGATATATAACTGGGAGTGGAATTGCTGGATCATATGGTAACTCTATGTTTAACCCTTTGAGGACCTGCCAGACTATTTTCCAAAGCAGCTGCATTATTTTACACTCCCAACAGCAATGTATGAGGTTCCAATTTTTCTACATCCTTGCCAACACTTATTATTGTCCATCTTTTTTATTATAGCCATATTAGTGGGTGTGAAGATGATTGACTTTTAAGTCAATCAGAATAATATGTCCAAAATGCAAATATGACCAACTCACTCCCTTTCAATGGTACCAATTATTTTTCAGAATAAATTCCAAAGGTGTAATATAACATAGGATGCCTTCCATGTTACTATCTCTACCTCCCTCTCTCTCCAGCCTCATGTTCTGCCACTTCTCTTCCTTGTACTTTATACTCTGGTGATACTGAATTGCATGAAGTTTTCTGCACGCACTTTTGCTAGCTCTAACCTCTGAAACTTTGTTTCTGCTTTTCTTTCTGCCTAGATTTTCTCCCCTCTGCCTTTCTTTGCCTAATTGTTACTCATGCTTTGAGACTCTACCCAGGCATTCGTTTCGCATGGAGCTCTTCTCTAAATTCCCACATGTTATTATTTTTTTTTCTACTAGGTATTAGCTTATTAATTCAACAATCCTACGGGGCAGAAACTATTATTCTAATTTTGTGCATAAGGAAACTGTCCCTTAGAGAGAGCGAGAGATGGAGATATTAAGTAACTTGCCAAAAGTCACACAGTAAGGGAGTGACACAGATGGAATCAAGTGCCATTCCTCTATGTTCTCACGGCAGCCTCTGTACACATGGGTTCTTTGTCTCATTACCTTTAGATTATCTCCTTTTATCACCCCAGTTTAATCATTCATTCATTTAACTATTCATTCCCCAAATATTTATTTATAGTTTAACTTATGTCAGGCACTGTGGCAGGTGCTAGGACACAGTGTTCACAAGAGAGATCCTAGATAGGACCTCATTGAACTTAGAGTCTAGTGGGGTGTACAAATAATTCAATTAAATGGATATGTGCTATGTGCTATGGTAGCAAGCAGCAAGGGGACCTAATCAGTAGTTAAGGAAGCCTGGAAAAAGTGATTTTGAAACTGATAAGGATAAGGATAACTGGACGTTAGTGAGGTAAATGTCTTATGATGTTTGGCTTGGGGATAATGGGCTGCATGTCCTATTGTGTTCGTTAGCTCTTTTTTAAGCCCCCAAATTTAGTAGCTTAAGAAACAAATTTTTATTATCTCACAGTTTCTGTGATCAGGAATTTGGAAATGACTTAATGGGATGGTTGTGGCTCAGGGTCTCTCACGAGGTTGCCTTCAAGTTATCAGTCATCTGGACACTTGACAAAGCTTGACTGAAGGATCTGCTCCGAAGATGGCTCGCTCACATGGCTGTTAGCAGGAGGCCTCTGTTCCTCATCACACGAGTCTCTCCATAGGGCTGCTTGAGTATCTTTGAAATATGGCCGCTTCCCCAAAAGCACGTGATCCAAGAGAGAACAAGGAGGCCACAATGCCTTTTATGACCTAGTCTTAGAAGTCATGCAACCTCACTTCTACCACATTCTATTCATTAGAAGTAAATCACTAAATCTACCCCATACTTAAGGGCAGGAGCATTAGGCTTCAAATTTTTGAAAGGAGTATCAAAGATTTTATAAACATATTTTAAAACCACCACGCATGTTCAGGGAAATGACAAAAAAAATTCAGCATGGCTAGAATTAGAGTGAAAGGAGGAGAGTGATGACTGAAGAGGAGAAGATTGGTTGGTGAGTGATGACGTTGGAAAAATTAGCTGCAGCCAGATTTCTTATTGCCCTATTAATCTTAGTGATTTAGTTTTATTTTAAGGGCAGTGGGAAGCCATTGTTTATTTTTAAACAGCCTTATTGAGATATAATGCATAAACCACACAATTCACCTATTTAAAGTATTCAATTTAATGGCTTTCATTGTATTCACAGAATTGTGCATTTATCACCACAATCAATTTTAGAACATTTTCATTACCCCAAAAAGAAACCCTGTACCCCTTAGTTGTTACCCCTCATGCCTCCTTGTCCCTAGGCAACCACTAATCTACTTTTTCTCTTTATAGATTTGCCTTTTTCTGGGCCTTTCATATAAACGGAATCATAATATGCAGTCCTTTGAGTCTGGCTTCTTTCACTTACCATGTTTCCAAGTTTCATCCATATTGCAGCATGTATCAGTACCTCATTCCTTTTTATGGCTGAATAATATTCCAGTGCATGGATATACCATATTTTATCTACCAGTTGATAGACATTTGGGTTGTTTCCACTTTTTGGCTGTTATGAAGACTGTTGCTATAAACATTTATGTACAAATTTTTGTGTGGACATGTTTTCATTTCTCTTGGGTATATACCCGGGAGTGGAATTGCTGGGTCATATGATAACCATATGTTTAACTTTTTGAGGAACTGCCAGACTGTTTACAATCAGTGGCGCCATGTTATATCCCTGCTAGCAATGTATGAGGGTTCCAATTTCTTCACATCCCTGTCAGCACTTGTTATTGTTGGTCTTTTTGATAAAGCCATCCTAGTGGATGTGACGTGGCATCTCACTGTGTTTTTAATTTGCATTCTGTTTTAAAATGTAGGTTTTATTATTATTCAAGTATGGCAAGGTCAACAGATCAGATTGCCATTGAAAAGATAGCTGTTATACTCATAGATCCCAAGAGGATGGGGCATGCTGCACTGTGGCAGAGGGAGCCACAAGGGGAAGCACCAAGTTCAGTCAGGAGGGGAGGGGAATGTGGGCAAGAGCTTTTATTGTGGTTTCTGTGGGAAGGAGCAGGCAAGGCGGGATAAGCAGGTTTAGGATTGCTAGGTGGACTAATTTCCACAGGCTCCGGGGCATAGGGACTTATACCTGGCCCTGGGGTAATTAGGGTAGGGAAATAGCAGCCTGGAGTGTAAGCACCTGCTAGAGGAGTTGGTTGGGGGTGTGGGCTCTTGATTGGTTGGTTTGCATATGAAAGGCATGCTTGCAGGAAAGTTCTTTACTATCCTTAAGAATTGGTTAGCCCTGGGAGGGGCAGGTGCTTCAGGGTCAGCAAGGCCCTCAAATGTCAAGGCATCAGAAACACATGGTTAATACAATTCCCCAGATGGCTAACAATGTGAGTGTCTTTTTATGTGCTTATTGCCCATTTGTATACCTTCTTTGGAGAAGTGTCTGCTCAGATCCTTTGCCCATTTTTAAATTGGGTTATTGATCTTTTTATTGTTGAGTTGCAATAGTTCTTTATACATTCTAGCTGCAAGTCCCTTATCAGATATATGATTTGCAAAAAATTTCTCCTATTCTGTGAATTGTTTTTTCACTTTGTTGATTGTGTGTTTTGAAACACAAACGGGAGAGTTTTAACAGGAAAGGGACCTAACCGGATTTACATTTTAGAAAGAATACTCTGTAGTTTAGCTAATTGTGTGTGGGTGAGCAAGACTGGAGAAGTGAAAGCAGTTAGGAGTCAGTTCCAGTGACCTAAAGAAGAGATAAAGGTAGCCTGGAATTGAGTAGTAGTACAAGAACAGAGAGAAATGGGGTTAGTAGGAACTGGAATGTCTGGGACTTGGAAATTGATTGCCTATTGATGAGGAGTAGAAAGGGTGTAATAAAGAGAGAAAAATCTGGAATGAGGCCCAGGTATCTTTGGTTTTGGAAACCTCAGGACACATTGCAAGTGTAATTAAAGGAACACTAGAGATGGATTTTCCTCATTAGTTGGTATTTTAAACAAAATTTAAATATATAATTTTCAAACTTCTGGAATTGAAAGGAATGCAATCTAAATGGAACATAAATATATTTAATTATTTTTTATTGAGAGAAACCAGAAGATATTTGGATGCAAGTAGTTCATTGCTACACAAAAATGTTTTCCTGCTCTGAAAGTGTTATAATATAAATTTCTATTTGATTTTAAAGATTTTATTTATTTATTTTTTCCCCCCAAAGCCCCAGTAGATAGTTGTATGTCATAGCTGCACATCCTTCTAGTTGCTGTATGTGGGACTTGGCCTCAGGATGGACGGAGAAGTGGTGCCTTGGTGCGCGCCCGGGATCCGAACCCGGGCCACCAGCATCGGAGCGCGCGCACTTAACCACCAAGCCATGGGGCCAGCCCTCTATTTGATTTTAGATAAATATGATTTAAATACCAGAAGATGTGTTGTTTTTAGCAATATGTGTCACATGTCAGAATTATCATTGAACAAAGTATGAAACAAAGTATGAAAAATGGTTAATTTATTTATCTCTGAAGTCTTAGATAAATGAAGGGGAAGAGAGTTTTAAAAAAATGTTTGAAAATAGGCTTATTGAGGAGAACTAGGTCTGATGACAGGTTCATAATTGAATGTGTTGAGTCCGAAGTTCCTATGAGATATTCAAGTGAAGACTGGCTACAAGGCTTTTGGATATATGATTCTGGCGCCCACCGGAAATATCTAAATTGTAGTTCTAGATTTTGGAGTCATTTTCATATAGGTGATAATTAAAATTCATTAGATATGTTGAGATTATTCAGGGAGATAGACAGTAAGAATGGAAGAGGGTGCTGAAAGAATCAGGACAGCATCAACATTTAAGGGATAAGAGAGGAACTTGGAGAGAACAAAAAGAATCAGCTAGAGAGGTAGCAGGAAAACTGGGA